>NW_024355990.1:1672429-1704737 GCF_902729225.1 Pteropus medius | reverse complement strand
ACTTTCTGTCCCACGCACTTCCTCCCGGCTCCCGTCCTGGTCCTGCGTCTGGCAGGGGGCGCCCGCCGCGCCCCTCCTCACACTCAGGTCGCGTTGCCGGCGAACAGCAGGGCCCGTGACGCGGTCGCAGCGAGGACCATCGAAGGTTCTTCGATCCCGCGTTACGTTACGTTGCACGGAGAAAAGTGACTGGTGCCGACTCTTCCTGGGGTGTCTCACTCTCGGTCCTCGGCCCGGGCACCTGACTCCTGTGTTTCCACGTCACAGGGAAGTCTCTCTACGTGAGGAGACTGCACGACGCTCTACAAGTGAAGTTCAGTAGGAAAGTGCCTCTGAAGACTGTCCGGCTGATCGACCCTCGCGTGGATGAGAGCGCCGTCCTGGGCGCCCTCCTGCCGTTCCTGGGCGCGCAGTACCAGGCGCGACCCGTGCTTTTCCACCTGGACGTGACCTCGTCAGTAGGTGTCCTGGGATTCCGGCTGAGGGGCCACATGGGGACAGACGCGACTCCTCCGCCCTGCCCTCCCTCCCCCCAGCGGAAGTGGTGCCTTCACAGTGTGTGGACGTCCCGTCTTGGCGTTTCGGGGAACACAATAGGAAGGTCCTTAGGGCTGGGAGGACGGGTCGGCTTTCGTGTCAGCATCGCAAACCCGTGTGATTCTGTCTTTAGGTGAAGACTGGGATCTGGGAGCTTCTTTTTAAACTCCTCGTTCTGCAGTACTTGATGGACATAAATGGGAAGATGTGGCTTCGGAACCCGTGCCATTTATATATTGTTGAAATCCTGGAAGGGCACTCACCACTGCCCAAGACGTCGTCAAAAAGGGTGCGTGTCTCAGGGCACTATTCCATTACCTTTGGGGGGGGGGCCTTTGATACCTTTTGGGATCCCCGACTCTTGCCTTAGTGAAGCAGCTGAGTGCAGGGTTAGTAAAGAAAAATCAGGCTTTAAACTTACTTTTTTTTAATGTCTGGGGTAAAAATACTTTTCTGTTAATTAGCGGTATCTTAAATTGATTTTGTTCGGTTCCCTCGACGCTGTGTGTCCCGGTTAAAGGCCAGCGGTGCCTCTGAAAGCAGCAGGTGCGTCCGCTGAGAGAAGCGCCCTCTTCCCAGTGCCAGCTGGGACGGGAAAGGGGCTTTCGTCCTGTAAATTTCCAAAGAGAAGTTTTGGCGACGGCCGCGCCACCCTGAACGCGCCCGATCCTGTCTGATCTCGGAAGCTAAGCAGGGTGGGGCCTGGTTAGTACTTGGATGGGAGACCACCCAGGACGACCAGGTGCTGTAGGCATTTAAAAAAAAAGTAAAAAGAAAGGGGAGTTTCCCACGCGGGAGCACACGTGCGCACACGCTCGCGCGTGATGGAGGGGTTTCGACTCAGGAAGTCGGGTAGAAAAGGACTTGCCGGTTGAGAATGCCGCTCCCACAGTGCCTGAGTGTGCAAATGGTCGAGCCCACGCGGGAGGCAGTCTACAGAAATCGCCTCACGGAAAGTGAAATTTCCCGCGGGTCTGTCCAACGCAGACCACGTGGAGCGTTAAAACGCAAACGCCTCTTTTTAGGAAATGGAGTCATAACCGTTTTACTCGTCCCTCTCTTTCCAGAGGACGCGTGACCCCCAGTTCAGTTTCCTCGACATCTTCCCGAAAGTCACCTGCCGGCCTCCCAAGGACGTGATAGACATGGAGCTCAACCCCCAGCAGGACCACGGGGACCCGGGGATGGACCAGAGAGAGTTCTGCAGCGAAACCTTCCAAAGGCCATTCCAGTATCTCAGACGGTTCCACCAGCAGCAGAACCTGGACGAGTTCCAGTACCGGGATGGCCTGGTGGAGGGCAGCCCTGGCGAATGCCTCCAGTACCTGCTCATTTACTGCGGGGTGATCGACCCGTCCTGGTCGGAGCTCTGGAACTTCGCTCGGTTCCTCAACTACCAGCTCCAGGACTGTGAGGCTTCTGTCTTCTGCAATCCGAATGTCGTCGGGGACACGCTGAGGGGCTTCAAGAACTTCGTGGTCACCTTCATGATCTTGATGGCGAGAGATTTCGCCACACCCACGCTCCACATGTCCGACCAGAGCCCAGGGAAGCACGAGGTCACGCTGGACGGGGTCAGGGAGGAAGATCTGGCCCCTTTCTCCCTCCGGAGGAGGTGGGAGTCAGAGCCCCACCCGTACGTGTTCTTCAACGACGACCACACGTCCATGACCTTCATAGGCTTCCACCTGCAGCTCAACGAGAGCGGCTACGTCGACGCCGTCGACCGCCTGAGCAAGGAGGTGATCAAGAAGGACATCATGACACAGAAACTGTATGAGGAACTGTTGCTGCAGAGGGTGCCCTTCAATGTCAACTTCGACGCGCTGCCCCGGCACGAGAAGCTGGAACACCTCTGCCAGGCCTTAGGGATCCAGTGGCCCACCGACCCCGACGAGACCTACGAGCTCACGACGGACAACATGCTCAAGATCCTCGCCATCGAGATGCGCTTCCGCTGCGGCATCCCCGTCGTCATCATGGGGGAGACCGGCTGTGGGAAGACCAGACTCATCAAGTTCCTCAGCGACCTCCGGCGCGGGGACACCGACGCCGAGACCATGAGACTGGTCAAGGTCCACGGGGGGACGACCGCGGACGCCATCTACTCCAAAGTCACAGAGGCGGAGGAGCTCGCCCTCCTGAACAAGAGCTCGTGTGGGCTGGACACCATCCTGTTCTTCGACGAAGCCAACACGACAGAAGCCGTAAGCTGTATCAAGGAAGTGCTGTGCGACCGTACGGTGGACGGCCGGCCTCTGGTCCAGGACTCCGGCTTGCACGTCATAGCAGCCTGCAACCCTTACCGCATGCACTCGGCGCAGATGATCGCCCGGCTGGAGTCGGCCGGTCTGGGCTACAGAGTGAGCGCGCAGGACACGGCAGACAGGCTGGGCTCCATCCCCCTGAGGCAGCTGGTGTACCGCGTTCACGCGCTGCCGCCGAGCCTCATCCCGCTGGTGTGGGACTTCGGGCAACTGAATGACATCGCGGAAAAGCTCTATATCCAGCAGATTGTCCAGAGACTGGCGGAGTCCACCGCGATGGGTCAGGAGGAGCGGCGCGTGATGACGGAGGTGCTCTCTGCCTCCCAGGCTTTCATGAGGACGAGGCAAAACGAGTGTGGTTTCGTCAGCCTCAGGGACGTGGAGCGCTGCGTCAGAGTCTTCCGGTGGTTTTACGACCGCAGCGAGACGCTCCTGCCGAAGCTGGACGCCTTTCTCCGCGAGGCCGGCGCCGGCGACGGCAGCTTTGAGAGACACCCCGTGCTCTGGTCCTTGGTGCTGGCCCTCGGCGTCTGCTACCACGCCTCTCTAGAAAAGCAGATACCGTATTGGAGAGCCATCTGCAGGTTCCTCCCGGAACCGTACGGCGACAGCAAGGTGGTGCTGGGCGAGCTGGCGCGAACGCAGGACCTCTTCCTGAGCGGCGTCCCTCTAAGGAAGACCATCGCCAGGAACCTGGCTCTGAAGGAGAACGTCTTCATGATGGTCATCTGCATCGAGCTGCGCATCCCTCTCTTCCTGGTGGGGAAGCCCGGCAGCTCCAAGTCCCTCGCCAAGACCATCGTGGCGGACGCCATGCAGGGCCAGGCCGCCCACTCGGACCTCTTCCGGGGCCTGAAGCAGGCGCACCTGGTGTCCTTCCAGTGCAGCCCGCACTCCACCCCGCAGGGCGTCGTAGGCACCTTCCGGCAGTGCGCCCGCTTCCAGCAGGGCAAGGACCTGCAGCAGTACGCGGCCGTGGTGGTGCTGGACGAGGTTGGCCTGGCAGAGGACTCGCCCAGAATGCCCCTGAAGGCCCTGCACCCCCTGCTGGAAGACGGGTGCATCGAGGACGACCCTGCCCCCCACAAGAAAGTGGGCTTCGTAGGCATTTCCAACTGGGCGCTGGACCCCGCCAAGATGAACCGGGGCATCTTCGTGTCCCGCGGCAGCCCCAGCAAGAAGGAGCTCATCGAGAGCGCTCGGGGGATCTGCGCCTCAGAGCCTCTCGTGCGGGACAGAATCCAAGAGTACTTCGCGCCCTTCGCCGTGGCCTACCAGAGGGTGTGCACGGGTCAGGGCAAGGAGTTCTTCGGGCTGCGTGACTACTACGGCCTCATCAAAATGCTCTTTGCCACGGCGAAGGCCTCTCGCGAGAGGCCCTCCCCGCAGGACATCGCGCAGGCTGTTCTCCGCAACTTCAGCGGCAGGGACGGCGTCCAGGCTCTGGACATTTTCACGGCCAGCCTGCCCGAGGTGCAGCTGTCGCAGGAGGTCAGCACCCTGCAGCTCATCAGGCAGAACGTGTGCGGCGGGCCCCGGCAGGCGGCGGCCAGGGAGGCGGACGACCCCGAGGCCCGGTACTTGCTCGTGCTGACCAGGAACTACGTGGCTCTGCAGGTCCTGCAGCAGACGCTCTTCCACGGGGACCGGCAGCCGGAGATCATCTTCGGCTCCAGTTTCCCCAGGGACCAAGAGTACACGCAGGTGTGCCGGAACATCAACCGGGTGAAGGTCTGCATGGAGACGGGCCGGACGGCGGTGCTGCTCAACCTGCAGAGCCTGTACGAGAGCCTCTACGACGCCCTCAACCAGTACTACGTCTGCCTTGGCGGGCAGAGGTACGTGGACCTGGGCCTGGGGACCCATCGCGTCAAGTGCCGCGTCCACCCGGACTTCCGCCTGATCGTCATCGAGGAGAAGGACGTCGTCTACAAGCACTTCCCTATCCCCCTCATCAACCGGCTGGAGAAGCACTACCTGGACATCCACACCGTCCTGGAGAGGTGGCAGAAGGACCTCGTGGAAAAGCTGAAGGTCTGGGTGGAGAATTTCGTAGATGTGAAGGTGGAGCACTTCCTGGCCAGGGGCATGAACTCGCCGGCGCACCGATACAGCGCCCCCGAGGCCTTCATCGGCTACCACTCGGACGCGTGCGCCTCCGTGGTGCTCAGGGTGACAGAGGGCCTGGGCCGCAGCGCCCCGGCCGAGGGGCGGTACTGCGAGGTGCTGGAGGCAGCCAAGCTGCTGCTGCTGGACTGCGCCACGCCCGATGCCGTGGTCCGGCTGAGCTTGTCGCCGCTGGGCCTGTCTGTCGCGCAGGCCCTGTCACGGGAGTACTACGGCAGGCAGCCGCGCGGCTCCTTCGCGGACTTCGTGCGCGCTCACCTGCGCTCGGCGCATCCTGAACGCAGGGCCGTCTTCACAGAGGTGAGTGCCCGCCCGCGGCTTTACCCTCGTCTTCCTTCCCTCGGCGTCCTTGACCCCTGGCGTCAGTAATTCAGGGCGCTTTTCAAGGCAGGGCATGGAGGTCGCAGGCAGGCGTGAGTGTTGAGCCTTTTGCTCCTCTTCGTGTTAAGTGTTAACCCTGAGGGGACCCACGCGTTGACGAAAGCGCGGTCTCACCGGTCGTGGGGGCCGTGTCCGTGCGGGGCTCTGCGCGGATAAGGACCCTGTGCGACGCTGACTTCGACGGGCGAAGCGCCGTGTCCTGGCACTGCGCCCGGGGCACTGGGGACGTGAAAATGAATCGGCACAGTTCTTGTCCTTGGTCGGCGCACAGCGGAAGGCGGAGGGCAGACTCGGCCCGGGTCGTCAGTGTCGTCCGGTGATGCCGTCCCCAGGCACAGGGAGGGGGACAGCGCGGGTCAGGACGTGTGGTCCTCGAGCAGATCGTGAAGCGTGCCTGGGAAGTGTCATAGGCAGAGGGCCTTGCTTGAGCGAAGGTGTCACAGTCTGTGTAGGAGGCCGGGAGCCGGTCACTGATACAGCTTCATGTCCAAGGCCGCGAGTGCCGAGCGGTAGGGTGGGAGAGGCCGGAGAGGCTGCATGGAGGCCTCGTCGGCCACGCGGAGGAGCTTGGTCTCTGCCGTGTGGAGGGGTGTGATGGACGGACGCGTGTGCGGACCAGTAGGGAAGCTGCTGGCAGCGTTTGAGACGGAGGACGGATGGGAGGGATTGAGAAATAGTTACAAAGCGAGCTGGCCGAGCGAATGACGGGTTCGGTCTAAGGGTGTGGGAGATGGAGGGGTCTAGGGTTCCCTGGGTTCTGCCTCCGGTGGTGGGAGGTTCGTTGAGTCACGGTGGAGAATTCCGAAAGGAACGAGCGGCAGGTTTGGGAGGCGGTGCCGAAGCCCACGTGGGGTCGGCTCTGAAGCCCAGGCAGACGTGTCCGTTGTGCAGTGGACGTAGGAATTGGAAGCTCAGGGGCTGGGCCAACCTGGAGCTGGGGTGTCGGCAGCTGTGGCGTCCGCGTGCCTGTAAGGAGTGTCCTGGTCGCACTGCTACGAGCCTCAGGTAGGAGGAAGGGGCGCCGTCAGCTAGCTCCGTCTGAAAGCACGAAGCGAGACCGCCAGGGAGGAAGTGGCATTTGTGCCGCGCCCTGAGGGCTCATCAGAGTTTCCAGTAGGGTCCAAAGCGGGAGGAGACACGTGGCGTCTGGGAAGGAGGCTCGAAGTCGTCTTAGGGCCAGGGCGCATCTTCTCTCCAGTGCCTTGTGCTCGTCGGTCCCGTTTCCCTCCGCAGTGCCTCGTCCTCAAAACCTCTCGCACTGGGTTCTTGTCTGCGCGCCCGCCACACGGGTTCGCCCACAGAAGGGGTTCGCCAGACGCCTTCGAGTTTCTGGGACTGACCCCAGCAGACGTGCGACCTTTCCCAGAATCCTGGCACCTGACTTGCCCTTCCCGGCTTTGCAGATCACCACGTTCTCCAGACTGCTGACCAGTCACGACTGTGAGCTTTTAGCAGCGGAAGTCAAGGGCCAGGCTCCGAGACCCACGCTCCTGTCGCTGCAGCAGTTCGACACCGAGTTATCGTTCCTCAAAGAAGTGAGGTGGGGCCCCCTGCCCTCCCTCCGTCTCCCCTTCATCCTCGGCCCTGACCACGCCCCTGTTTCATTAGTACGGCAGCAGTGACCTCTGATGTGGTCACCAGCGCCGGTTAATGATCGTTGAGGACACGTGACTCTGAGAAGGACAGTTGTTAAATCCTCCGGGGGTCTTTCTCACTGCAGTTACCGTCTGCGCAAACATCCCTCTCTGAAACCCGGTCCCCGCACCCTATTCGGAAGCCTTTGCTGACGCTCGTTGCTTCTCCCCTAGATCCTGCTCGTCTCGGGGAGGAGAATCCCCCCCAAACAGTGTTTGCTTTGCGGCCCTGACAGTTCCCATCGCTCGGAGGGGACTTTAACACCCATCTTTCAGGACAGGGAACTCATTTCCATAATTTCCTTTTCTTCAAGGAACTGCCTGACTAACTCAGCCACCTGCAAGATCCTCATCATTCAGACAGAGTTTGAAGATGGAGTTTGCAGCGCCCAGCTGGTGGCCTCAGCGAAGTACGTGTCTGTTACTTGTCCCGGAAATCACATAGGAAGCCCACAGTGTCTTTGGGAGCTCTTATGGAATTTCTTCCCCAGAAACAGTGTGGCGTCATGACGAATATAGACGTGAAATATATAGGCGATTCTCCCTTTTCGTGCCCCCAAAAGTGGACGAGAGAAACAAACCGAAGGAGGAAGCAAAGAGAGAAAAGGCCGAAATCACAGAAATGGCAAAGCGCAAGCAGCGCGAATCACAGGGCCTTAGTAGGGTTGAGAAGCACGGCCTTGGAACGCGCGTCCGCAGACCTGTTCTGGTGATTTAGTTTTAAATTCCCCACAGTTCGAGGGCAGCCGCAGTGTGGAAACGAGTTCGTCTGTCGTTTGTCGGACGTTTTCCTAGTGTTTGCAGGGGGAGCGCGATCCTGTCGGAACTATGTTCCCTTGTTACTTAAAGTGGGAGATTCCTGGGCCTTTTACAGCGTCAGGAGCCACATTTCATGGCTTGGCCCTGGCTGTCTGCTCGCAGAGCCCTGGCCCTTGAAATGGAAAGTTCCCCCGGCCTCACCCTCAGGAGGATGAGGCCAGCCCTTCCAGGATCCCGGTGCCCAGGAAATGCCACTTCAGAGCCGAAGGCGGTGGCGGGATTTGTTTAAGAGTGAAAGAAGCGAGACTCTGAGGGTGAAAGCGACGGTGCCCGGGACAACCTTTGGCCACTTCACAACTTTGGTCCTGTCTATTTGCTTGGTATTGGCTTTGATTTGTTTCGGTTTTGCTTGTTTGTTTTGAAAAAACAGGTATTCTGCTATCAACGAAATCAACAAGACGCAAGGAGATGAGGGCCGCGTCTTCGTCTATTTCATCACGAAACTGTCCCGCATGGAAAGTGGGACGTCCTACGTGGGATTCCACGGAGGTAGGACCAAACCACGAGTGAGCGTGGCCGTTTAAGTGGCATCGGGGTTATTTCTCATTTGGTCCGAGGGCGTACGAGTCTGAAATGACGGCGTCGACGTTTGTCTCCACAATGCTCGTTTCAGAGGCCGTTAGACATTCTGACCGCACGAAAACACTCACCTCGGGGCTTCCCGTGCGGCGCGTGCTCCTTCCTCGATTCTCCCGCAGATAGACACTTGACTAGTCCCTAGGGTTCCTGGCCTTTTATTCCACGGACAGTGCAGAGGAGATAGATGTTCCCGACTCGCGAACGCTCTTTATGCCTGTCTCCGGGGCGGGGGGGCGGGATGCTATCGTAAACCAATCTCCCTTCAGAGGAATGGCTCACCAGATACTTATTATGTAAGTAAACGGGTATTCTGGAAATAGGCAAACGACGTTCACTTTAATCATCGTATAAATAGCGGGAGGCCAACCTCGCCAGTGCCCCACGGCCTGTTACTGGTTGTGATTCGGCAGCTGAACAGCGAATGTAGAAAAGAACCACGGACCTTCAAGTCGCCTTTGCCGGCCGGTTATTTCCGTTCTCAAGACAGAATTTTTCAGTTCAAGTGGCGGTCAGGGGCAGCGCGGGCCAGGCCGCTTCTGTGCACATTCGGGGCGTTTAGACTTCAGGGTGTTGATTGTTCGCTCAGCAGCGCTGTCTCTGGCACCAGGACGTGCGATGTGTCCCCGCGCGTGCCTGACAAGCCAACCGGGAAAGACACGAGGACGTTCTGGGGCTTTGTTCTCCACAGGCCTGTGGCAGTCCGTGCACATTGACGACCTCCGCAGAGCCACAGTCATGGTTTCGAATGTGACGAAGCTGCAGAATCTGACCATCAGCCAGTTGTTTAATGCAGATGACAGACCTGAGGGTGAGTCTCGAGGGAAGATCTTTGGGGCCCTGGGGTGGTAAGAGTGACGGCCAGGCCGTGTCAGGAGAGCTGCAGGACACAGCCACTGTGCTGTCACCTTTGCATCCTCTCAGTAGTAGCTCAGGACACGTTTGCTGAGCTGACAGATGACAGCTCCCAGGGCACCCCCTACTGCTTTCCAGGGTCCCCTGAAAAGTGGGTCCGTGGGCACCTAAGGCTCAGAGCTGAGTGCCTGTGGCGTGTCAGCTTCCATCGGTCCTGCATCGGCTGTTGGAGCCCAGGACCAAAGGAGAGGGTTGATGCTAGCAGATCCCCCCAGCGGGCAAACCGAGGGCTGGTCTGCAGGTCCTTGGCCTCTCCTTGGGGACCCCGCCGGCTAGGTGCCGCGAACACCTGCTGGTCGGCACCCCGCACTCAGCTCACAGGCAGTGTTCCGTCCACGGAGCAGTAGTTCGATGGTGTCGCTTCTGTTGCAGCTGAGGTGGGACGCAGGGCCGAAGGTGGCCACGAGGAGCCGATGGAAACCGAGAGCGGCGGTCCAGAGGCCCCGGCGGAGGTGGACATGGAGACAGAAGCTTCTGAGGCCCTCGAATGCGAGCCTGCTGAGCCGGGGGGAGCCCATGTGAGTCCTGGCTCCTTCTCATCCCTTGGGTCACCCCCCTAAGCTTCACACTCGCCCCCAGGAGCCCGCAGGACAGATGCAGTGGCAGGGCTGAGCCTGGCCCTCTTCCTTCCCCACTGCGGTGGGGACCAGTGACCAGGACAGGGGCCGACATGGGGCTTTTCCTGCTGTCCCTTGTCGGCGTTGCTCTGTCCCTTGACCCCTGGCCGCGTCCCCGAGCACACGTGGCTACCTCACAGTGGTTCTCAGAGGGCCGGGGCGGGTGGACAGCAGCCAGGCCCTGGTGGGAGCTTTGCCCGGTGCGCCCCGCACGCCCCCACAGGGCCCGTGTGCCTGGCTGGGCGTCACCCAGGCAGCGGCGGCTAACGCAAGCTCTGTCGCCTTCGGACAGACGCAGGTCCTGGACACCGGCAGCCTGCTGCGGAGCTGCGTGCAGAGCGCCGTGGGCATGCTGAGGGACCAGCACGCAGGCCGGCAGCGCGGCATGAGGAGGGTGCAGGTCCTGCTCGGCCTCCTCCAGGACGACACGGGTGAGGGCCCCGTGGCCAACCCTCGGGCCCCTCCGGCTCCTGTCCAGGCTGGCCCCGCCCCCGGAGGCAGGGTGTAGCAGGGCCCCGGCAGGTGGCGAACGCGTGCCCCCTCGCTTTGTTGCAGCCCCTTTCTCACGGGTGGCCAAGATGCGCCTGCACGACCTCTTGAAGAAGCAGGAGGAGACCTACGTCTCCCACATGAAGCAGTGGGTGGCCAGGGAAGCCGCCAATCCCGACGCCCTCCAGGAGGCGGGCACGTTCAGGTACTGCGTGCGGCCTGAGGCGTCCGGGGGGCAGCACCGTGGGGGGGTCACAGGCAGCCCCGCGTGTGCATGACACGCAACATCCGTCAGCGGGTCACACGCCGCACACGCAGACACTGTTTCAGGTGGTTGGATTAAGAAGGTGAAATGCAGGGGGAAGAGAAATTGTTTCCCCGGGCCTCCTGGCAGTCATTTGACTACAAAAATAAGACCCTGGAGAGTTCGTTGGTTGCTGGCGGTCTTTTTTCTGTGAAACCTTGACCCTTTTCTTCGGACTAACCCATGGAGACCCGTGTGGCACGGGGAGGAGGGACGGCTCTGGACCCCAGACCTTCTTCACTGCTCTGACCCTCAGCCTCCTTATCTCTGGAAGGTCTAAGTCACGCACAGGCCCCTTCCAGGCCCCGCCTCCTCGGCTGGCGGACTCGGCCTTGGCGTCCAGCCTTGTGCCCTTTGCCTCCAGCCTTGTGCCGTCTGCAGGAGGGGGCGGGAAACAGCCAGAGGGAGTGGCAGGTGGGCTCGTTAATGCTGGCTTTGTTACTGTAGGGGGTTTTCTGCTTCTCTTTTTCTGAATATCCTTCATTTCTTTCCTAATTATACTTTCTGGGTAAGAAATTCTATAAGATCAGATGTGGACCTTGAAAGATTTTCATTTCCCTTGGTCACTTTCGGACTTCACAGATACTTAGCTTTACCTAAATACTTCTTAAAAATCTGTACTTTCCGTCTCCCCTTTACACCACTGCATCCGTGACTCGACTTCCCCGCTTGCCAGGCGTCTGGAGAGGGGTGTGGGCGCCCCACCGTTCACCAGTCTGCTGTTCTCACCCCGTGGTCGCGGGCGTGGCCTGAGCGGCCCCCATGGACTCACCCGTGTCAGGCGTCAGGCGTCAGGCAGAGCTCTGGAGCCAGCTGGTCCGCGAGCGCAAGCCTTGGGGACACACTCTTCACCCTCACTGTTCATGTGTTTCGGACTAAAGTCTGAATCGCGACGGTCTTTGCACTCGGGTTTTCCCGCCGCCCAGCGTCTGCGCGCCGGTCCGGGGCCCCTTCCCCGTTTGTCCCACGGCCGGCTCTTCCCTTCCACGCTTTTTCTAGTTTGGCATTTTTTCCCCTCGAATCAAGCATCTCTGATCATCGCCAGGCTGTTTCCTCAGTAGATGGCTGAATTCTCTGCAGGTTCCTATGTACTATGTACTTTAAAAGCTAAAGTATATATATTTTTTCTTTCCAAAATAGAGCCTGCATTGTCCACCCCAGTATTAATTACCTCACAGTAGATTTCGTAGGCTTCGCCACAATAATTTTGAAATGAATTCTAGAGTGTGTTACTACGTATAAACATAGCAACAAAGTGTCATGTAGTTAATATAAGCAACAAAATCTGACTTTGACCTAACCGAGTGCTTTCCCACTGTGCTCTGACCTGGAACCGGGCTGCCCCTCCCCCACGCTGCAGGCACACCCTCTGGAGGCGGGTCCAGGGCGTGGTGACCCCTCTCCTGGCGAGCATGGTGTCCGTCATCGACAGAGATGGCAACCT
The DNA here is from genome assembly GCF_902729225.1 of Pteropus medius. Classification (NCBI taxonomy): domain Eukaryota; kingdom Metazoa; phylum Chordata; class Mammalia; order Chiroptera; family Pteropodidae; genus Pteropus; species Pteropus medius. Next base: position 1,692,627 of record NW_024355990.1, on the reverse strand, counting down.
GGAGCTGCTGACCAGCCCAGAGACTCCGTCCTGGGCGAAAGATCTTTGGATGTTTATTTTCAACGACATTAAGCTTCTGAACATCCCTCTCGTGACGATTGATGACACAAGGTGAATAAAAGGCTTTCATTTCTGGGAAGAGAGAAAACCCTGACGTAGCAGCGGTCTTCACGGGGTCTCCCAAGTATTTGGTGAAGCGTAGGTGTCCATTTTAGAATCCCACTGAAGTAACCAGTGGCATTTACCAAGGTTCCGAGAACCCTTTGTTCCATTCCCTGCCGCCCTCACCTCCACACTCTCGGGGCACGTGACAGGTAAAATCATCACGGCCGGGTCTTTACCGGAGAAGCACGAGGAGAGCTGGTCCCTCTTGCCGTGGTGGGACCCACTCAGGCTCAGCTGGCCTCCCAAAAGCTTCCTACTTGGATTTCAAGGGGCTTCGGTTCCGGGGCGTGTGGTTAATAAAGAACGTTCAAGGAAGTGGCTTTCTGAGTCACCGGTGGGGACATTTATTTAGAAGACAAGACACTGTCGATAATGAGGGTGACTTGCTCAACAAGTCACGTTCGACGTGCAGAGGGCAGGGCTGGATCCAGGCTCCCCAGGACCTGGCCAGCCGGAGACTTTGGGCAGCGTATTGACCCCTCCCAGCCGTGGTCTGTGTTTGTTTTGCCTGCAAAGCAGAGATCACCAACATCGTCCTGACGTCCTTCTTGACAGACGCGAGCTGTGAGATAGCCCAGGGGGCTGGCTTCGTGCCTGCGAGGCGCCCGTTCCGAGGCCTCGTGGTGGCTGCTGTCTGTGTCTTGGGCGACGTCTCACTGGCCGTGCTCTGTCCTCATTTGTGCCACTGCAGATCCCAAAGTGAGATGTCCTACATCCTGGTGCAGAGTCCCATGGACCTCTCTGAGAATGTCTGCTGCGACTTCCCGTTTAGCTGGAGAATCAAGGACTACCTGGAGGAGCTGTGGGCCCAGGCTCAGTACATCACGGAGGCCGGAGGTGAGCTCAGGAGGGACGTGTTCCAGCCGGTGAGAGCCCGGTGCCCTGTCCTGGGTCGGTCATTCCCCTTCTGAGGCTTCTAGACAGCCAAGGTCCCAAGGACGCAGGAGATGTCCTCCCCTGAGCCTTCCTCAGCAACCGCTGGTGGCGAGCACCTTTGTCAGGCTGACCGGCCGCGTCCCTCCTGACCACGCGGCTCCGTGCTCTGCTGTCACACGCCAAGCACTTCGGCGTTGGCGGTCCAGGAAAAGCGGTATTAACACAGCGCTTTTGGAAAAGCCGTTTTCACACGTGAAACGGTCTCACTGACGTTGGCTCACAGTCCCGCCTCTAGAAAGCACAGGTCGCGGCCCCCGGAGCTGAGCTTCCCCGCTGAAGTCAGCTTCCTGCCCCTTTCCGAAGCCCGGCGGAGCAACCTCTGTCCAAGCCTCTCTGTGCCAGGGCCATCCTGAGGCACCCTGCTTCTCTGAGGTAGGATAGGGTGCCCCAGGGGGCCACCCCAAGGGGACCCCTGGAAGGCAGATCTTTCAGGATGGAGCATGTGACCCCATCCCTGAAAAGCATCCCCATTGCTCGGACCGTGGGTTCCCGAAGCCTGTCACGACAGAAAAGCCGGTCTGTCTCGGGTCGCTTCTCCCTTTGGGGCTAGCGAGGCTTTTAGTGACCGAAACGTAACCTCCTTTCTGCCTTTGTGGCTGTGGTCTCCCCGGAAAGCTATCTGAAGTGTCTGGAAATGATCGTGAAATCAGGCTGAGGGCGCCCTCCGCTCAGCCCGCAGACCCTGGCCCACCACTTCTGTCTGCGGGGGGTGGGGTGGCGGGCAGGCCGGGGTCCTTGCGCCCACCCAGCCCCTCTGCCCCTCCGCAGGGCTGCCACAGAAGCTGGTGGAGATCTTCCAGCAGACCCCCCTGGGCAGGTTCCTGGCCCAGCGCACCGCTGGCGAGCAGCGGGAGCTGTCTCAGTGCTACCTGAGGGACTTCCTCCTCTTGACCGTGAAGGTGTCCACTTGCCCAGAGCTGAAGGTACGCCGGCTCGGGGTGGCGGGGAGCCGGAGGTGTGGCTCGGACCGAGCACGGGGGCTTCTCCTCTGCGAGGCCGCTGCTGCGGAGCGCGCGTGTTGCTGGCCGAGGGGGCCCAGGACGTGACACTGCTGCCACCCTCCGGAGCCGACCCAGCCCCCCGCCTGGGTCCCTAAAACATGGAGCTTCAAGTGAACCCAATGGACCTCTCTGGTTTTCTGTAACTTCTTCATTTGAGTGTTTAGTTTCTCTTGAAGAAAATTGGAGAGAGGTTTAGCTGACCTTTACAGGGTAATAATAATAACAGAAATTCCCATGGGAAGAATAACACTTCTGATCACCTATGGGTTTCAAACTCCAGTACATCAAAAAGGAAAGTGACAAATTTGAGAAGAACACACAATGAATATGATTAAGAGTTAATAAAGTATTTCTAGGACCCAGTAAGAAAATCCCCTTAACTTTTTAAAAAATGGATAAAACTTGTAAACCGAGTATTAACAGAATAATTATGCAGACATCCAAAAAACATTTGCAAAATTGCTCAGCGTCACTCAACAAAACACGAATAATTTTTAGACACTATCTTTACCTGTCCTTGCAGCAAAACTAGGTTATTGAAAAAGGCCAGAAGTCCCTCCGCTGCCAGCGGCCCTGTGAACGAGCACGAAGCTTCTGGGTAACGCGGGGCGAGCTGGGAAGTCACAGATTCCAAGCCGCTGACTATGTCCTGAGAACGTTATTGGAGACGTTGACAAGCATTTTAGCCACGGGAATGTTATTTGTTAGCTTTGTTTTTCTCAAAAAGGAAAATCAGGAACGACTTAAGCATCCAAAAACAAGGGTTAGACAAATTAAACTACGGCCATGTGATGGGTCACTGTGAAACGGTTGAAAATGGTGTTCTTCCGACGCACTTAACAAGAGCGGACGGTGCGTGATGTTAAGTGGAAAGGAATCAGGAATACGCGGTGGTCCACATACACCGTGTTGGGGACCACAGGGGCCAGAGGTGTGGGTGTAAAAATGCCCAGGAGGGAGGCCACCAAAGAGTCAACGAGGCACGGTAATAGTGCGCGTGGGTTTTTTTTCCCTTTTGTTTTGAACATTTTTGATTGTCCACAGGGGAAGACCCTGTCTTTGATGTGAAAGTACGTAATGTCTTGATGTCGTGCGTGTCTCATCGCATTAAGAGTGTCGCGTGTCAAGTAGGTGTCGCAGTGTGTAGAAGTAATGCGTGCGCGGCGTGAAGAATCGCGTCGCGTGTCGTCGTCGCATCGCGTGGCCGGTAATGCGTGCGTGTGAGTAATGGCATTAATGCGTCGCGTGTCATGAAATTGCTCTTTGGGTTTACTACCATGCAGCGCAAGCGCGTTTCTCGCTGCAGTTCCTGCAGATGGCCCTGTCATCCTGCATCAATGAGCTGAAAGCAGGAAGCCCGGAAGAAGACACCCCGCTGCCCTGGGTGCACCTCGCCTACCAGCATTTCCGGATCCGGCTGCAGAACTTCTCCAGAATCCTGACCATCCACTCCCGGGTTCTAGACAGCCTAGCCAGAGCCACGCAGAGCCGTGACCTAGAGGGACACGAGATGGTATGGTCCCCCTTGGAGGCACCGACTGCTGACAGCCAGGGCTTGGCCTTCCTCGAGCGAGCGGGGGGAGGACTTAGAGGCTGTGCTCCGAACGGGAGGCTCCTGGACAGGGCACGTGCGTGAGCAGGACTCAGGTGCTACAAGCACGTGTAACGACATCTTCCTGTGTCCCAGGACGGTGAAGACGAGGCTCCTGGTCTGGCCCGTGAGGGCCCAGCGGGCTGACTCAGGCCTTCCAGCAGCCCGGGGGGAGGGAGCGGGGGTGGGGAGCCGCCGAGTCACAGCCCGCTCTCTGTCCCCCCAGACTCTGGACGTGTTCGCGGCGCTGGCCTGCGTTGAGCTGCTGACCAGGGACCTCCTGAAGCCCAGTCCCCAGGAGTGGCTGCGGTTGGTGAAGACCCTCTCCGTGCCACTGGGGCTGCTGTGCTCCGACGGGTACCTGCGGGATGGCAGGGGCGCTGCTGCCGCCGTCATCACAGAAGTCAGGTGAGGCCTGCGGCTGGCGCCCCGGTCCCTTCCATGCACGCTCGCCGGTCACCCCTGAGTCCTGGGCACGTCAGAGAGACGGACAGACGCGGACACTCCCGCTGGGCAGGGCCCTCCGTCACTCGAGGCTTCACGTCGCCGCTAGAAACTCGGAGAAGAAACCGTCCAGGGAGGGCACAGAGAGATGAGAGGACGCGAGGGCGGGCATGTCGCTGTGACCCCATGGGACGAATGCTGTGACAGTGGGGCCCCCGTGCGGGACGGTGGGCCGGGCGAGGACGAGAGCGGCCGAGTCTGAGGGGAGGCGGCGGGGAGACTGGGAGACGGGACGCGCCCCCCGCCCCCTCGCCCGGCCCTCGCTCCCGGCTCAGAGCGGAGGGCGCGGCGCCCCTCTCGTGACAGGACCCACTGGAACCGCATCTTCTCCATCGCGCTCTTCGTGGAGCACGTCCTCCTGGGGACGCAGAGCCAGGTGCCTGAGCTGAGCGACCTAGTGACCGAGTACGTCTTCTTGCTGGACAAGGTGAGCGCGCGGGCTCCCTCTGCACGGCAGCGGCCGGCGGTTCCCCGCAGGGCGGGACGCTCCCTTCGATGCTGGCAGTTTGAGCTAGGAGCGTAAGGAAAGGCATTTCAGCACAAAGGCCACTGCATTTTGGTGCGTCACATTCACTCGTTTGCCCTCTCCTGAGCGCCAAGTCGCTTTTGTAGAAACGACTCATGCAGAGAATGTGCCGGAGAAGCTTTTGGGGGGGTGCTGAAGGAAGGCATTCTACCCAGGCCCCCCGGTGGCTCCGGGCCGGCCCAGCAGCATGGCTTCTGGGGGGGCGGCCTCCACCGCCCCCGTGGGGAGGTTGGGGGTGCAGGGGATGCTGCTGGGGCCGTGGACTTGAACACTCAGTGCTCTGTCCGCAGGGCCAAGACAGCAGAAAGCCCCGGCCTCCACCCCCAACACCCTTTATACACTTAGTGACACACAGGACAGTGCTTCGTGTCTGCCCCTCCCCCCCAATTATGGGCAGCCACCCTGAGGCCATTTGAAACTGCAGGCTCGATGGGGAGGCACCAGCTGTGAGGTGGGCCCCAGTGTCTGGCCAGGAAGTCTTACACGGGGCCTCAAGTTCTCCCTTGCTGAGGCCCCCTGACCAGAGCCACCTCCTGTGGGGAGCCTGACCTGGGAGTCGACAAAGCCTCTCCCAGGACTTGGGTAGAAGCTGCAGAAATCAGCCGCCACGCTGATGGATGGTCTGAGTTTTCTTAGTTCTGATAGGAAGGTTAGGTAGATGACAGATACGTAGATTACAGGTGGATTCCAGGTAGATGATAGATGATTGGTAGACTATAGATGATAGATAGATAGATAGGTAGGTAGGTAGATAGATAGATAGATAGATAGATAGATAGATAGATAGATAGATGATAGATGATTGGTAGACTATAGATGATAGATAGATAGATAGACAGACAGACAGACAGATGATAGATAGATTGACAGACAGATGATAGATTCTCTTGGTCTGTGACTTACCTTCCAAGGTACCACAGGTGACAGTCTTACCAGATGTTTTTGTACAGATCATAAGGGCACCGGCTGTCCAGTCTCTAATGTCCCTGTCCTTGCCATCCACTGTCCAACCGCTGGGCCATTATTTTTTGTAGTAAAACTGTATCTATAACATTTTGTCTCTTTAAAAAACGATCTAAGCAAATATTCCCCAAATGCTAAAGGTTGGTGTTGCATAGACAGGTGGTCGTTATATTATCATTTAAAGTTTGAAATCAGTTACAATGGGAAGAGGGAAGTAGACTTTAGAAACAGAGGTAGGGGATGGAAATCAAAAGTTGAGAACGTCATCCTTCTCCCAAAAGCCGCGTGATCACAAAGAACATTCAGGGTTTAAGCAAACGCGAGGCCTGGCCGTGCTTAGTCGCGGCGGGCCCGACTGCGCATCAGCGGGCAGAGCGGAAGCTGTGTTCGTTTGTCGCCCTGGGAGTTAAAGTCGCCTGGCCCGGCGCCCTCTGCCCTTCCTCACCGCTCATCCACCTCCCGGTCACTGTCTTTCTCTCGCAGTGTCTGCAAGGGAACTCTGACATCAAGACCCACAAGGCTTTCATCACGGTGATGTCCATCCTCTGTGAGTGCAAGGACCACGCCAGCAAGACCTTAACCCGGTGAGACAGATGTTCGGTTTGAGAACCATGGGGACAGACTTCTGAAGCTTGAGTGTGCGTAGCGTCTCACGGCCACCTTCTCTGCTTTAGCACTGACTGTCCTTCTTGGATTCTAGGTTCGGGGTCGAGCCGTGCCCCATCTGCCTGGGAGATGCGCAGGACCCTGTCTGCCTGCCCTGCGACCACGTGTTCTGCCTGGGCTGCGTCCGAACCTGTCTCACCCTGGGGCAGATGCATTGCCCGTACTGTCTGACTGAGTTGCCAGACAGCTTCTCTCCAGAGGTCTCCCAGGAGAACAGGTGAGATGCCCTTCCTCTCGGGAAAGCTGTTCTTCCCTTTTTGCAAATGCAGCGTTCGGAAACATAACTAGCAACCTTAGAAAACCTGGCTGCAGGGGACTGCCCTGAGACAAACGGCCACTTCCGCACCTTCCAAACACCTGAGTGTCTCAGAGTTCCTGTCTCCCCGAGGCGTGCATGCGTGTGGATTTGGGAGGCAGCGAAATTCGAGAAAATAAATCGGAAAGTCATAAATAGAGCCATCCCGAGAGACCCAGGGAATTTGCAAGCATCTGCTTTACCCTCTTGATGTGTGACTGCCACTCATGTTCCATGACCCCAGGGCAGAGCCAGCGCTGGGCTGGCTAAGTGCTTCTCGGGGCAGGTAGCCGGAGTGAGCGGGAGCGTCGTGGGCTTAGCCTGCTCTGGAGGTGGCGTGGGTTTTCCTTCGCCTTCCTCTCATCTGAGGCCTCCCAAGGCTGGAGCACGAGGCTGCCCCGTGGACGGGATCTTTGGCAGACTCGTAGGGTAGCAGTGTTGCTGGCTGGTCCAGATGCTCAAAGCGTTGCCAGAAAGTGATGTGTCCACACTGCCTGGTGCAGGGTTCAGGACCAGCTCTAACCAATGTAAGGAGATACCTGCACTTTTTTATGTGAAAAATCAAAATGCCATCCATACCCCAAAGCACTCTGTAAGGAGGGAGTCTGGAGCTCACCCTTCCAAGCCTTTTGACCGTTTCTGACCCTTCCCAAGGGATGCCATTGAGAAACACGCCCGCTTCCGGCAGATGTGCACCAGTTTCTTTGTGGACCTGGTGTCCACCATGTGCTTCAAGGATAACAGTCCACCACAGAAGGACGTGGTCCAGGTTCTGCTGTCTTTACTCTTTGTACAAAAGAAGCACTTAAGAGATGCTCCCGAAAGTAAGTTGCTTCTTTTCTCTCGACGCAGAAACTCGGTTTTTCTCTCGCTTTGGTTTGTCCAGCGTGAACGATGAGCTTACCCTTCTCTTTCTGGTTTAAGGGCACCATGAACACACAAAATCTCTCTCTCCATTTGACGATGTCGTGGATAAGACCCCTGTCATCCGCTCCGTGGTCTTGAAGCTGCTTTTGAAGTACAGGTCAGCACGCCAACACGGGCTTGCTTCCAGGTGGCTCCACGTCATGGCTTTTTCCGCCAAATACCCTTCACAGGACTAGTAGCTGCTTCACGATTTGCGGGGGGCGTCTTGGAGGAGACCGCCGTGTTGGTCGTGGGTTGGCCATTTTGGCGTAGAGGCAAATGAGTTCGCTGTTAGGGAGGAGGAAGCAGGTCGTGGGGAAGGAGCCTGGGGAAGCGAACCAGGCGGGGGCGCCTGAGCCGAGCGCCTGTGTCTGGCCCTCGCTCCTCGGCTCCGCAGGTTCAGGACGCTGAGGATGGTAACCTGTAATGTCCCCTCACCCTCGCTGTCCTAGATGTCCTTCGTCTCAGGTCCTAAGTGTCTCCGATTCTATAAATGGATAGAGAAGCGCATATGGTGTCAAAGTCCGCTATTTTAAAATTCTTAGAAAGGGGCCAGTAGTTGGAAGCTTCTCGGTGTACACGACCTGAGTTCTGAGTCGACAGTGTGCTTTGAGGTGTTGGCAAAATCTAGACCCTGCAAAAAAAGTTCCACCAGAAATGACTATTCTGACTTAAATGTCCAAAAGCAGACGGAGAGTGGAGGTTCCATCGCATTTCACGCGTGGACCCACTGCACGCTTGTCCACGGACGGGTCTTTTTGCTTTTCTCCCCATCATTTGAGTTAAACAGGGTTCCTGAAGGATTTTAAATAAAACGCTCTTCAAATATATTTTATTACAGGGCTAGCATCGCACTATACCATAAAACGGCTTTAAGGAATACACATAAAGAGTTGGCTTGAGATATGAGAAGAACCTCTTTTGATGTTGTACAATTTTTATTAACCTTGATAAATGCGAGAAATCTGCATTCATTTGAATTTCTTTGCTTAGAGAAATGGGAACGGGATTGTGGACACAATGCGCGCCGACAGTGCAGACAGCGACAGGACGGCACGCGCCCAGCAAGCGCCTCATTCTGAGATACTTAGACTAAACATTACAGAACTGATTTTAAAAATCTTGAAACATAAGACAAATATTATTTTTTAATTTATTATTTTTTTAATAATTAGAAAATTGTTTTTCAATCATAGTTGGCACACGGTATTATTAGTTTCAGGTGTACAACATAGTGATTATTTATATAACTTACGAAGTGATGACCCCAAAAAATCTAGTATGCACCTGACACCATACGTAGTTATTACAACATTACTGACTATATTCCTTATGCCGTATTTTACATCCCCGTGACTATTTTGTAACTACCTATTTGGACGTAAGACAAATTTTATAATCTCCATTGTCATTCTGCAGGTTGAGAAATACTGGCTTCTGTCATTACTTAGCTTTTGTGGTCTGCGTATTTTTGTGTGTATTAAGAACTAATTTGATTGGACTTGAAGTTACTTTGTGGAAGTGCAGACCTCAGTTCTCTGGGCAGACCCATGTGACAAAGGTGACGAGCCACCTGCTGAGCACTGCACCCCCTCGCCCGCCCCGGGTCCACACTCCTCGCTGCTTGTGGCCTGGACACTTGGAGGGAGACCAGTCCCACTTTTCGGTCATGCCTCAGGCCCCTGAGTGTGGACTCCATCGGTGTATTTCCTTGGGAGATCAGCTGTCAGTGACACCCAGGATAGCGTCGCCTGTGGGGCTCGTATTGATCTAGTGGTGCGGTTCTCCGAGTGTGGGTCTCTGGGCCCGTGGGGAGTCCCCGAGGTCACAGCGCTTTTCTAAGTGTTGCTAAGACGCGACGTGCCTTCTTGTTGGTTTTGGCGCTGTCACTAAAGCGACGATGGGTGACACGGCTGGCACCGTGGCGCAGAGAGAACCGCCACGGCGGCCATTCCCTCTTCCCTGCCACGCGTGCGTCGCTTCACAAAGTGTCCGTCTGAAGTGAGAAGTACCCGGGGGCCTGGCGGGCATCGCGAGGAGGACCGTTCCCGCGAGATCTGAGCTAAGCGCTGACCTAGCCGCTTCGCTCCTGGGAGACACCTGGACTTGCAGGAATGACTGACGGTCCGTGGTTTCAGACCCCGGCATTTTCTTGAAAACAAGTGGAGGAAAACAGCTGACGGTATTTATTGTTCAGGATGATAAAGTTAAACTTTTGGCAAACGTGTATCCCTTACCATGAGCCCGTCAGCTTTCTAATAACTAAAGACTTTTGATGGCATGGGTGGTGATAGTAACGAATGTGAGGTTTTTAAAAGATACATTGTAGAATAAAAATGCGTCAACATTTTCAAGATCTGCACAGCTCAGTGAACCTATATTTTCCGAAGGACCGAAGGACCGACCAGTGCTCGAAGTCACAAAATCATGTCTGTCAGAAAAAAAAAACACAACAAAGTACAAGGCAAACCGTTTGACTTAATGTAATTGACTATGAAAAGCCCCCTGATGTGGCTTCGGATCGCACATTGCCATTAACCTTTAGAAATGATCCATTTATCGAGTTTGGTGTAGTATTAAAGAAGAATATCCACAATTATCAGAAAGACTATTAAAACGTTCTCCTTTTTCCAACTGCGTAACGTGTACACCAGTTTTCTTCAGAAAATTCTGCATTAGCGCAGTCAGTTGGAAGCAGAAGCAGATCTGAGTCCAGCTGACTTCTATTACCTGAGGCCTTAAAGAGATTTGTAGCATGAAACACAAAGCCACTCTTATCAATTCATTTTTGTTTTGAAAAAGTTTTTTTAATGTTATTTATTTTAATGTGTAATGGACTTGTTATTTTAAGTGAGTTGATAATTTCTAATACCGTAAATATTGATAAATACAGCTCACATAAACAAACACTCTTTGGGGTTCTTAATAATTTCAAAGACTGTAAAGGAGGCCTGAAACCAAACAGTTTGAGAACAGCCGGTCTAAAATACAGCATTTTCTGTTCCTCTAATATTGCGCTAAAAAACTTTTAATGAAGTCATGTTACAAACTACATGTGCATATTTGTGTATGTCTGTACATGTGTCTACGGGGAGTAACTACCTTTTTTTTGGCAAAATGAGTTTCCAGACCTGAAGTAACCAGGTATACAATTTTTCCTTCCGCAGCTTCCCTGAAGTAAAAGATTATATTCAGGATTACTTGTCCCAGTTAGAGGAGAAAGCGTTCCTAGCTGAAGATAGGACCGAGCTGTACGTGCTCGTTAGCAGCTGTCTGGAGGTGAGCCTGCTGTCGCCCACTGTGTGTCTTTTGCAAGTTGTGTGAACCACGTGGTTCGCACAATGGAACAGTGCCTCTGAAAACTTACAGGATGTAATTTTAGTCGGTAAAATTAATAGACACTATGTTCCATGAGGGGGAAAAAAAAGGTTTCAAAACTTTATTTACCCCTCCATGGTCTGTGTTGTCACCTGCGTGCATGTGTACGAGAGCAAAAACAGCCCAGAAGAAAACGCCACTGAACTTGACCATGTCACTGAACTTGACCATGTCACTTGACCATGTCGCCTCAAGGGAAGAGACTCTGAATACGTTTCACTCTTATTCTCTTCGTATTTTTGTTACTTCCCCAAATTTTGCAATGCGCGTGCAATTTTTCCTCATAGGCTTTCTTTTCCTCCTTTGTTGCCCCTGAAATAAGAAGGCATATTAGTTTTCCACGATTCAAAATCTGACACTCGAACTTACACGTCTGTCCTTCCCGCTTCGCCGCGGTTACACGGTGGGAATTCCGGAGGGTTGGGGCTCGCACATCGAGATGAATAGGAAGCTCTTTCTCCCGGTTCTCTGTGCCCTAGGATTCCATGCACGAGAAGAACAGCGCATCCCCCACGACTGGCACGCTGCAGTCCCTGCGGGAGGACGGCCAGCTCCTGACGACTTACCTGCGGGCCAGCGGCGGCCAAGACGCCAGCGGCGAGGCTTCGGTGGAGTACCTGCAGGCGATGGCCCGCATCCGCCTCTGTCTGGACCGGGCCTCCGATGTCCTGTACGAGGCTTGGGACGGCTCAGGCAAGTCTGCCGCGGCCCGTTTCTTAGCCTCGGGCTTAGCGGCCCGGTTACCTTGAAATTCGGAAAGTATGGGAAGCCGGCTCTGAGCAAGCTGGGGTGTCCCACAGCCCCTTCTTCTCGGTTCGCTTCTTCCTCTGAGTTCCTAAGAGCGGGCTCGGGCTGTTTGGCCACCTGGGTCACGCAGTCCCAGCTCCCTGCACTCAGCCCTCGCCCCGCACTGGCCTCTGCAGAGATGGCGGGGGAGCGGCAGCACTACCTGCGGCAGGTGAAGGACTTCTGCACGCGGGCCAAGAACGACTGGTACCGCGTGTACCTGGTGAGGAAGCTCACGGACCAGTACGGCATGGAGTTTGTGCAGAGTCTGTCCAGACCGGGCCACCCGGCCCGGTGGGTGTTCCCCGAGGAAGTCCTGGCGCAGCAGGTGAGCGGAGGGCCCTGAGCCCGGCCCCCCTCCCCGGCCCCGTCTCGGTCCGCTGGGGGGAAGGCGGGCGTCTGCACCGGTCCTCTGTTTCGGTTCGTCCGCTCGAGCGTGTGATGCTCTGTAAATGTCCCGCCACCCGCAAGAGTCGTGTGCATGCTGCTGGCTGTCACCTACCTGCGGAACTTAGGCTTCCTCACTTCTGGTCGGGTTTGACGGGGGAAGCAGAAGAATGATTCCGTGGCTTTTGCTCTCAGTAAATCCGAAGTAACTCGGCTGGCGGGAGAGGCCGGTTTTCCCCCTGGCAGGCAGAGACGGGAAAGGAAGAGCCGAGGGTGAAAGGGGCAGTGACTCTGGCTTCAGGGCCACTCAGTGGTCCTTTCCTAGTGCTCGGAAGTGGTCGAATTCTTACTGTTCTGGGGTTCCGAAAATGACCTGACGACGTCTGGCGCTCTTACTGCCGGGCGGAGCTTAGCGTGGGCGTGGGTGACAGCGTGGGCGTGGGTGACGCCGCAGCCTCGGCGCCCTGCTGAGTGGGGAGAGCAGACAGCCCCGTGGGCCGCGCCGCCGCCCCTCCCAGAGCTCGGTCCCCTCGCCGTCTTCGTGCAGCGAGGGGAACGTGCCCCCCACGGCAGCGGCCCCCCGCCACCGGGCCGGGCTGGGCCGGCACGCCAGCCGGCACCATCGCCTCCTAATGGCTCCTTTACCTATCCCACGGTTCCTTGCTAAACCTCCCCCGACTGTCCCCGCTGTGACTCGCCCATGCTCCTGGGGTTGCAGGAGGACCATCCGAGCCAGATGGACCGGTTCCTGGTACACGGACCCAAGTACAAGGCTGTCCGTGACGCCGTGGGCACAGCTGTCCTGGAATGCTCGCCCCTGGCTGCGGCGACTGTCCTGGAGGTAGGCCGGGCTCCAGCCTTCCCTCTGGGCAAAGTGGCGCCCCTCGCGACGTGCATCTTCCTTCCGTTATGTCAAATGACACAGTGGGAGGGGTCCCGAGGGGCAACACCCTGCATCAGAAGTCACGTGCAGTGGCCTCCACAGGCACGCCCAGGCCGAGCCCGCAGAGCAGCAGCAACTGAGTGGGTGCGCAGATCTGCCAGGCCTTGCCGACCTGCTGCAGCCGTTGGCATCGGCAGGTCCTTTTTGATGTGTTTATGTCCGTTACTTTGAGACCTTGCGGAAATCACTTCCACCAGGATTACTCCGTACGCGGCGTGCAGGCACAACCAGCAGCACGCGCCCCTGTGTGCACTCACGATCCTGTGTGCGCCAGTCACTGTGTGCGTGCAATTTTAGGAAAGATGGAAGGATTTTAGAATCTCATCTTTAGAGTGTTCTGGGCTTGCTTCCTGGAAAAGAGGAAAGAGATCATCCTACTCTGCTCAGGAAGTTTCCAGGACCAGCAGGGTCGTCAGAGAGACTAGGTGGTGGTTTCTGTTACTACTGTGGCGAGGTCGCTGATAAACGTGCATGAGCTTAACAGGGGGATACTTTATGAGCCGTCCGTGCCATCTGCCAGGTGGGCCTTGCGCTGCCGGGTCCAAGGCTCTGTGATCTTGGGAGACGCTCCCCCTCCGTCTCCTGCTTTAGGGCGGATCCACGTCCTGTGTGCACCTGCGACTCGCATGGCTGTGGCCCCTGGCTAGATCTGTATAACTTTGCAGAGTCTCACTGCATGTCCTTGCTTTCTCAGGCCTGCGGGAACTCAGGAACACAACAGGCGGTCCACCTCCTGTTAGCGCTGTTCAGAGAGGTCACCACTCTCTACACGTCCCGCAATGCGAACCTGCACCCTAAGCCAGAGGCGAGTATCAACCTCCGGGACTTGTGGTCATGATCTCGGTGTTCGGGGAGACTTTTTGAATGGAGGGAGAAGTCACAAACACAAATTATGCCTGTAATTTTTATCTAGCATGGGAGTTTTCACCTTCGCGTGCTAAGGGACCACTCCCTGTGTCACCCAAAGCTCTCAGAATTACAGTTAAAACTCGAGGCAAGAACGTAGGATACTACTGAGCAAAACAGAGCAGCTGAGTAGGTTGTCGGGAGTGAGGAGCTGCGTTTGCAGAGGAGCGTTCTCTCCTCTGGGTAGTGATGGTTCAGCTGTTTACCGTGATTCTCGACATGCATCCGGTAGCGAAGTCTGACGGACTTAGAGCAAACCTTTGGATTTGCATTCTTCTTTGATAACATTTTAACACTGAAGTGTGTTTTCCTGTCAGCAATGTGAGGCTATGAACAAAGTCATTGAAGAAAGCAAGATCTTTTCTCCCGAAATGAGACATTTTGCAACATCCCTTGTGACCAACGCCCTGCCACTGCTGAGGATGGGTCCCAGGGAGAGCAGCCTTGAAAGCACAGTGACAGAAATGGCTATTCATGCTGCGATCATCCTTCTCTGTGGACAAAACAAAATCTTGGAACCGCTGAAGAATCTGGCCTTCTTCCCAGACAACATGGCGGTAAGATGAATACGACTGTATCCGCTCTCACGGTAGAAACGGTAACGGCTTGTCACTGTTGAGACGGAGCCTGTGCCCGGAAAACTGCTGAACCTGTTCGTCTTCTTGTTTCTCTGTTGGCCTCTGTCTCGCTGGACCCTTTAGTCCACGACGATGGTGGACATCTTGCCTCGCCCTGAGTCATTTCACAGAGAACTACTATATTTTCCACTCAGCTCATGACATTAAGAGAGAAAATCAGAAGTCTGCACAGCAGCAGCCAATCGGTCTGTTTCCTTCTCTAAAGCTCGCTCTGCTTTCTTGGTTTTTCAGAAAGCTTTTCTTCCAACAATGCCTGAAGACTTGCTGGCTCAAGCTAGGAACTGGAAGGGTCTGGAAGGAGTCCGCTGGTACAGTAAGTGTTGGTGTCTGAGATAGCATCGCCGTCCTGAGCTTTGGCGAGCATCCTGATGCCACGTGAGCCGTTGGCTTAGCGTTGGGAGCCGTGTGGCTGGTGCCCGCCTCCTCCTGCCGCTGGTGCCTCGGCAGGCGGTGAATGGCGTGAACAGGCAATGTGCCCACTGTAGACCATCCGAGGCCTTCCTCAGGCGTGGGGAAGAGCCCCGTTAGGATGTACTCCTGTTCCCTGGATTATGCCATTTGAGGAGAAGTGGAGATTGGGGACCGCACTGGAGCCTCAGGCAAGGCCAGCTCACAACCCAACCAGGTTTTTGACCCAGAGATAGTTCTTTTAGAAAAATAAAACTGGGAGACAGAGCAGCATAGGCCATGGCTCTGTGTAAAGTTTGCTGGTGCCTGAGGAAACCGCCCTTTTAAACTCGTCTTAAAGGTTGTAGAACGTGCCCTTGGCAAACAGATGAGGAGAGAGCGCGTCAGTGCCGTCCGCCGCCTCCACGGGGCGCCTGGCCGAGCCCGGAACGCGGTTCCTCTCTGCTCTGTAGCAGTAAACGCAGACGCTCTCCCCAGATGTGCTCAGACGTCTGCTCCATGTCTGTGTCGGTTTCGGCCAGAGGAGAGTTAGCTTTCCCTTTTAACCGCGGGTCATTCGGTGAAACCCCAGCAGCCAACACGCGCCCTGTTGTTCTTTTAACAGACTGTCCCAATGGCCACCTGTGCTCTGTAGGAGAGGTGAGTCTTGGTATTTGGGGTGGGGTTTGGGGGGCTCCAGAGTGTGTTCCCCTGGGTCTGGGGGGCATGGAAGAGAACGGTAACGAAGGTCCTGACCTTCTAGAACGGACTCTCTCGAGGACCGTGCAAGGTTTTCCAACTAAGCGTATAAATGGAGTCAGGGTGTCCAGCCAGTCTCTCGGCCTCAGCACTGTGGACATTGCCAGAGGTCCCCTGGGAGACAAAACTGCTGCTGGTTAGGGACCACTCTAGCTACCCTTCCTGGCCACTGCAGCACAGGATCAGTGACACATGTCTTTCCGTGACGGCAAAGTGTTGGTTAGGTCAGGAGCCGCATCACTAGCCCAGAGAAGAGATGTGGGCTAGATACGCGGGGGTAGGATGAAGAGACTCCTAGCTCGTCAGCCGTGGTGGGGGGAGGGGACCTGGATGAGTTGCCTGAGTCTCGAGGCATCGAGCCAGGGCCCTTCGTCGGGCCGTCTGCTCGGCGGCAGGCTATCGAACTGAGGAGGAGTATTGAATAAAGTAAACGAGAGATATGGAAGGGAAAAAACGGATGTATATACTTCATTCTGAGTTCACTGACTTCCTCGTCCATGACGAGACTGAAATAGCTTCTTCCCAAGGGGCTGTGGTCTAGGAGGCGAGAGGCGTCCGGCCTGTCACGGCCATGGTCCTACCCAGAAAGAAGCAGTGGATCACATGGTTGCCCCGTTTAAATAAGCCCGAGGGAGTTCAGAATAGCAGGGTGGAAGCTGCTGCCATATTCCTGGTGGCCGACTGCGAAGCGCCGAGGACCGTGACGGACGGGGGGCTGGAAAGCAGACAAAGCTGAGAACGAAGACTGGGTTTTATACGTCCGTCTGTAACGTGTCTGTTTGGGAATAACACTTAAATTGCCTCTTCTGTTTAAAAAAAAAAAGGTCCAGATTTGCCCACATACAGTGTCGTTTGCATGGAACATGTGCCCTGGCCCCCCCTTAAATATGCATGCGCTAGAATCAGCAGCCCTAGTGGCCGTCACTGCCTGCTGTGGCGAGTATGCATTCACGTGCGTGATGGCATTTGTGCGTCCGCCGATCCTGGCTCCGAGACTGAACCGGGCCACGTCTGTCTGTCCTAGTGTGGCATGCCCATGGAGCAGGGCTCCTGCGTGGACTGCGGCGCTCCGGTCGGAGGGATGGACCACAAGCCGGAGCACGGGTTCACCGCTGTCCAGTATGTACGCCTGTAATTCCTTCTAACTAGTCAGACCACGGGCTTCGGGCTATTTCTATTCGATTTCTGATACATTGATAATATAGTATGAATACCGTACATTTAAACCTGTGACATGCTGGACCTCAAGGCGGAGGTCCCGGAGTCATGCCTCAGCGGAGTATTTGATCTGTCATTGGCTAACTGGGCTTTTAAATGCAAAGCAGATGACATGTTAATACTCATTAATATGGATACTTAATTCAGATGTCTTCCACTTGGGCCTGGGACATGCCCCCTGTTGAAATATGCTTGACAGAAACAGGTGACCTAATTCAGAGGGACATTTAGGTCTGCACAACCCAAAACTGGGCATTAGTCTATCTGAGCGCGTGCCGTCTCACTCGTAAACTCTCTTAGCTTCCTCGCTTTCTGGGAAAAGAGGAGACGTACTCTCATCAAACACTTCAGAACCCCGACAAACGCCTCATCTCGTAGTCCCGCATTTGGTTACAGATGCTCCCGTGAAAGAGGAGGCGGGACCCTCCGTGGTCACCGCACTTTCTGGCCCTGCCAGTGCAGGCACAGCTTAAAATATTCTAAGTCGTGGCCTCCAAAAACACCAGGACGTCTGGCATCGCCGGCATTTTTCCCAGCACGCCCGTCGTGCGGCACGTTCATCCGGGCATCAGTGGGCTCCCGTTGCCAGACCTCGGATCCCGGCTTGTGGTTTGGGAAAAGGAGGCCCGTGGGCCATGTCCCCGTGCTGATGTCAGCCGTCCTCAGCCCACCTTCTCGCCCCGCGGTGATTTCGGTGGAAGCAGCAGGCCCAGACCACTGTCCTGACACACGACCCAGGGACGGCACCGACAGCCCCGATTCAGCGCTGAGAAGGCCGTGCGCGTCGGGTCAGCCAGGAAGGCGGTTCCGTAGGGAGGAAGGCTCAGGAAGGCGGTCTGGCTTAGCACAACAAGTACTTTGACGACTGTTGTGTTCTTCGAAACCGTGAAGCGGGTCTCCGGTCCTGCGGGACTGGGTGTGCACCCCTGCGCTGAGAGGGCGCGGTCCTCTGCCGCCCTCAGTGGCTTCTCTTGCTCTTCGCAGGTCCCTCTCAGACAGAACTCAGACGGGCCACGTGCTGGGAAGCCCGCCCCCCAGGGGCGCTGTGGTGGTGTCTGACCGGGAGCTGTCGCCCGCGGTCTTCCTCCTCATCCGGTTACTCACCCATCTGGCTCTGCTGCTGGGAGCTGCCCAGAGTCCCCAGGTACCGGGTAGCACTGGCGAGCCAGACTTCCTTCCAACAATAGTGACCTGGAGTGTTTCGCAGTGTCCTTTTATCTAAAAAACCCTAGCCCTTCCTGTGGATGTTGAATATGTCACTGTTACCTAATCCACAAAGTAGTAGAAAACTTAGAAAACTTACGCCTCCTGTGGCGTGTGGCAGCACGGGGGACGTGCTCGTCCGCTTCCGTGAGCCCCACAGGAAACGAACCGCCATTCCTTTCACACCTGGGAGTGCAGGGTCTGCCACGGCCAGGCCTCCCCGCGCCTCGGCTGGAGCTCAGTGCACCTCCTCCATGGCAAGTGACCAGGGCAGCAGAAAGCTCAGGCTTTGGAAAGGCTCTGCTCCCCTCTGACGATGTCGGAGGCGGTCACCCCCAGCCCTGCCCTCCTCCGTCTGCCCGTGCATCGCACCGACTCGATGCTGGGGTGGCGCTCCTGGCCTCCACGGAACTCTGTGGCTCCCCCACAAACCAGCCCTCGTTCGACACACTGTCCCCCTGTCGCCACAGGCTCTGGTCCACATCATCAAGCCTCCGGTGAGGGATCCGAGGGAGTTTCTGCAGCAGCACATCCGGAGGGACCTGGAGCAGCTGACACAGACGCTGGGCAAGGGCGCCGACGAGACCACCCACGTGGTCCACCTCATCCTGCACGGCCTCCTCAGGGAGCAGCACCACCTCCCTGGCCACAGTAAGAGAACGGGGCGCGAGGCACATCCGCAAGGACCGCAGGCTTGCTCGCTCTTCCCAGTGGGAGACGAAAGGGTGGTGACGGGAGGCAACGCCCGAGGACTTGCCGCAAGGGACGGAAGGGACCTGTTCTGCCCTTCCCATGTCTCCCTGCCGGGTCGTCACCAGTGTTCAGTGAGCGAAGTGAGCCTGGGGGCAGCAGCAGGAGCCCTTTCCACGCGCTCAGGGTCGTTAGAGACCCACCCCCCAGGGGAAAACTGTTTCAGCCTCACAGCTCCTTGGTGTCTGCTGCCTGCAGACGGCCTGGCCTTTGTTCCCTGGGTAACCCACGCGCTTTCTCCTCGTAGAGCCTTTACATTTTGACGCGAACTTGTCAACCAAAGAAAAGAGAAACCATTGGGAAAAACTCATGGAGATGATTATTTTATCTGAACTCGCGGTACGTGGGGCGCGGCGGCAGCCACCTGCCTCGTTCAGCTCCGGGAGTGCGGGAGCGTGTTTCCTGAGCGTCCGGTGACGCGCTGGCCGGTGTCACTGCTGGAAGGCCCGCAGGAGCCTCAGGCCGAGCCCAGATCTAGGTGTTCTCCACCCGGGTCACCCCACCCTCCCGTTGTCCCCATCCCCTGTCCCGTCCTGAGGCCAGTCTAGCCGGGCCGAGGGGCCGCTGGGAGTCCAGGACGTAGAGAAACAACGACACAGACACCACAGGCACCCTGCTCGTCGGACTCGTTCCTCTGTCCGGCAGGAGTGTTCCCGAGAGTAACTAAGCCCATCGGGAAATAACTGTCACTAAGTAAAAGGATGGGACTAAAATACAAGTCTCTGAGTCTCATCCTCTCCGGGAACACAAAGCTACGAACAAGGAAAGTGTAAATTATAATCAGTTAGCATAATCACTGAGTATTTGATTATGCGCTAAAATGAGTCAGCCAGACTCCCTCGTTGGCCCCCGGTAGGGTCGCTGGGGGTCCATGTGCTGGCGGTACACCTCCCGTTCAGAACCCGGTGCTCTCTCCACCCAGCACCTGGACAGAAACCTCCTGGCGGTGAACGCTCTCATCAGCCGCGACGAGCGTATCAGCTCCAGCCCCGTGGCCAGAATCGTCTTTGGCGACCCGGCAGCCTTCCTGCCCCACCTGCCCCGCGGTAGCGTGGCTCACAGCTCCAAGATGTGGAGCTGCAGGAGGAGGGTCACCGTGGGGCACCTGCGGCACCTCGTGGAGCAGGTGAACGGCAAAGAGACTGTGCCCATCCTCTGGAAGTTCCTGCAGAAGGTGAGGCCGCCTCGCGTGACCGCCAGCCCGACTTCCCCCGGGGACCCGAGGGCCCCAGCTCTGACTTGGCCTGGTGGTTCCTGAAGGTGGGACACTGGACAGACCGCTCCAGGGCT
>NW_024355990.1:1612003-1669756 GCF_902729225.1 Pteropus medius | reverse complement strand
AAGGGCATCCCCACGCTGGTGTACAGGCGCGACAGGAACTACGAACACCTCTTCCTGGACATAAGGAACAAGATGCCGCAGGTGAGCGCGGGGACTTTATCCGTTGGCGCCTCTGTCTTATCAGAGCGCTTCTGTCCCCATTCGCCCCGGTCCACGCTCAGGCCCGGCCTTCGCCGGGAGCGCCCCTGAGCTTCGGTGACCTCCCCGAGTCCCTGAGCCCACTGCTCGTCCCAGAGGGTGAGCAGGCAGCCAGTTGGCGCACGTTTGCTCGTGAGCGCACTGAAATCCCGTCGTCAGCCTCTCGGGACTGGGGTCGCGACCATGTGTGCCAGTGCCGGGGGCCCAGAGGGTGGCGGCTTCCTGCTCTTCCGTGTGCCGTGCCGGAGGCTGTGCGCACGTGTGTGCGTGTGCGTCTCCACTTGCATATCCTCACAACGGTGCTTTGAGGATTCGGCAAGTTCCCCTCTGTTCCTGTAACGTATCTGGAATTCTGCTGACGCAGGAGGCTCCAGCGTCCCCTGCTATTGCTGTGCGGGTTTGTCCCATGGCCTCGGCAGAGGAGAAGGCAAACACGCTCGCCAGGTCGTGCTGCGCGACTACCCACGACCCGTCCCGCCTTTGATTTCCTAGGACCCCCTCCCCAACATGGCCATCAGCGCCATCAGTGGGCAGCTGCAGTCCTACACTGACGCCTGTGAAGCTCTGCATGTCACAGAAGTCACTTTGGGGTTCCTGAGCACAGCCGGGGAGGATCCGAACATGGACTTGGCCTTGTACATCCAAGACAAGCTGCGGATGAGTGAGCAGACGGAGCAGGTTCTGAAGGTGGGTCTCGCGTCCAGGCTCTCTCAAGGGAACTGGCCCTGCCCCTCACGTCCCCGCCATTCCTCTCACGAGGAACAGCGCCCGACGGCGTGCCAGTCTGGGCAGCAGAAAGGAGAGGTGCTGAGACCAGCCCATCCCCCAGCCCGCCCACGTGGAAACGACAGCCTGGGGTAAAGACTGGTGCCAGGGGGCGTGCCACAGGGGACTGAGGGCGGCAGCCACCCCAAACGGCTTGGTACTCAGGGGCTCTGAGCTGCTGCCCGAGGCGAGGCCTCTCCAGATGGTTTAAAGATGAGGCTGGGGAAATCGTGGCTGGAACAGAGATGGCCTGCAGGCCGAGGCACACGCAGCGAGCACTGGGCAGGGATGCCGCCCGCGGCCCGCGGCCCGCCCGGCTACCCCTGTGACTTCTCTTCCTCTCCCAGGCCTTACACCGCTGTCAGCTGAGGCACGCCATTGCCCTCTGGCAGCTCCTCTCTGCCCACAAGTCTGAGCAGCTGCTGCGCCTGAGAAAAGTGAGTCCCCCCGGCCCTTCCCCTCCCTGCACACACATGGCTGCGCCGAGGGAGCGGGCTCCGCCCCAGGCTTGGGCTTCATCTGTTCCTATTTCATCGTAGGAGCCATTCGGGGAGATAAATGCCAAGTACAGAGCTGATCTCAGCCCAGAAAATACTAAGCTCCTCAGCAAGTTCCTGAACCAGATCAGCCTGGACGCCTTCCTCCTGGAGCTCCATGAAATGATGATCTTGAAACTAAAGAACCTCCGAACCCAGGGGGATTTCAACCCCAACTGGAGGTAGGACTGGCCAGCCTGGCGGGCCGGGCACACTCGGAAGGTTCTGCCATCTGCCCCATGACCTCCCACAGAGGTGGCAAGTTCTTACCGCGGAATTCGGTTTCTGGCCGTTACCAGTGCCAGGGCACCCGAGGACTGGCTTTTGCGTTTTAATCTCTATTGGATTTTTAAAAATAATTACGAAAGTCACATTCTTGTTATAACGAGTAGAGTTACTATGTCAGAGATGTGCATTTTAAATTTGATAGAAAAAGCTACCCCAGCATGTAATGTGTGAGAACACTGGATATGATTTACATTTTTGCCAATCTAATGGGCCAAAAATGATATCTCGTTTTCACTTATATTTTCGAAACTATTTACTAGTGAGGCTGAGGACGTTTTTCTACTTACGAGCCATATACCTTTTTCTGTATTACCTCTTGACAGCCTTTAGTTATTTGGAGGGGGGGAGTGTTTATCTTTTTCTTAATCTTAAAAGATTAATATTTTATCTGTTATGTTACAGACGCTCTGTGTTTAATTTTCTAACCTGACAGAATTTCCCTGTAAAGCCTCTGTAGGGAAATACGGCTCTAAGGGTCTTCCTTATCCCAAGATTATGAAATAGTGTCCTGTGTTTTCTTCTTGTGCTTCTATAGTGTTATGTTACACATTTGTTTGGTTAGACAATTTATTTTTATGTGTGGTGTGAGGCAGGGATTTAATTTTGCCGGTTTCTAAAGTTCCTTCGCCAGTACACGTCGTAGTTGATATTTTTTTTTCGATTATGCTCCATGGCATATACCTGTGTGTACTGATACCTCTGAATTTTGTAACAAGTCTTGATGATCCTGGACTTTTGGTGTAGGAAAAAAAGACCCCTTTCCTAGAGAATTAACAGCATTTGTTCGCACAAAACACGAAATGGAGTAGAAGCCTTTTTCAGAACAGCAGGCTTTGTCTTTTATATAGCAACTTGCATCACTAGAGTGCTTAAGATCCTCTGCCTGGGCCCTCCCAGGGTTGGCTCTGTTCCTATGGAGCTTGAGCACCGCATGCGGGAGGGCAGGTACGTACCGGAGCCCGCACCCAGGAGTCAGGTCCCCGCTTACCAGCTTGGGCGGTGCTTGATGGTAAGCGGCCCCTCATGCTCCTGCTCTTGATAGAACTTCGGTTCTAGCGCCAGCTTGAAAAGTGGCAGCTGATGGTCTCCTCACGTCACCTGGAAGGCTTTTAAATGCTGTCTCTTGTTCCTTGGTTTTCAGCCTGCGAGACACGCTGGTCAGTTACATGGAAACTAAAGACAGCGATGCTCTTCCGGAGATGGAGTCCCAGTTCCCGGATCAGATACCACTTTCCAACTGTGTCGCTGCGTGGAAACTGGCCGCTCAGCTGAAACGGGACCGACAGATGAGATAGAGTCACCCCTCGGCACCATCTCTGCCAAGGCTCGGCGACGGAAGGCTCTCCCTGCCTCACCCCTGCGTTGGCCCCACCATGGACTGTCGCCTTTGTGGGTGCTTAGAAGGAAAGCCTTTGGCATCGCTCCAGGCTCGGGACAACACATGTGTGCTGACGGCTCTTCGAGAGCCAGGCTCTATCCAGAGGCCCTTGTGTCTATTCCATACTTTCTCACGTTTTGATGAACACTGGTTACTGGGAGGTGAGGACCGAGGCTTACTTGAAATTGCAATAACCCCCCAACCCCCGTACATTCCAAGGAGACTGGAAAAGTCGCCTCTCAGCTTCGCACACAGGAATGCTCGGTCGTGGGCCGCCAGCCTCTTTACGGGACATACCCGGCCACCGGGGCCCTTCTTACTCAAACTACTGCACAAGGACTGGGGTGGGGGCAAGTGAGGTCGCTTTTATTTTTTTTCTAATTTATTCTGCACTTGCTGAAGAGAATTTGGTTTTTTCTTCCTTTCATTTCTTTAAATGCTGAGTACTGAACAAATATTGCCAGGTTTCCAAGAAGGTGAAAAAGTAAAAAAGTGCCAGGTTCTTTTTTGTCTTCTCACAAGTCAGGGCATTCTGTAACAGACCTTGAGGCCAAATTAACAAGCCCTCCCCCAGGCCCAGCCACGAGTCACTGCCACGGCGAAGGTCAGAGCCACAAAGCTCTCACTGTGAAGAGCATTGAGCAAAGCAGCCCAGACAATTCAGAATCTGTTTCCTCATCTAATAAACGAAGGGACTGGACTGATGGCCAAACTCCCTCCCAAACCTGGTTCTCTAAAATCCTAAATGAACGTCATCGATGTACACTTGGGTCACAGGCACAGTCCTGGCGTCTCTGTGCGAGGGTTTTGACTGCCTGGCGTCCTGCCAAATAAACACGTGGTCTCAGTGTGGCCCCCCCAAGTGTGTGGATGTCTGGTCCTCGCTTTAGGTCTCAGCCAAGGCACAAAAACAGACTGAGAGAGAATACAGGACGAGTTAAGCTTCCAGTACAGGAAAAGGAGAGCAGTCGGCCAGCCTTCACGTTGCGCTGCTTTTCTTACTGTAAGTATGGCGTCTCTTTCACAATCCACTTGGGCGCTTAGCGACCTCGGGACCGATTCGTGTTCCCAGGTGGCCTAGCACGCATTACCACGGAGAAACACTTGTTTACAAGTCAGGCGAAAGTCTTTAACCTGCATCCTAAATGAGTGATGACTCGGTCAACTCGAACTGGGGCCCACGGGTGATGAGAGCTCCCCTGGCACCCGTGGACGCCCTCAGCAGCACGGGGAGCTGCCCAAGGCCCCGCACTCTGCATTCTTTGATTTCAGACTGCTCAACGCGGCGGGTACAGTGATGCAGGCCCCGCAGTGACTCATCTGGAACCCCATCAACTTGCACTTAGTACTCTATGCTTGTTCAGTCATTCCAGACTATGCAAAAGCACCCTCGAATTGCCATCTGCATCCAGGATTGCAAACTAATTGCCACTTAATCAGGGCGGAGTGTTGCTTGTTCAACTCTTCAACTTGCACTGGGACTCCTTTGATACCTCAGAGTTGGGATGGAGCTGGCCAGGCCATCAGGTGCCACTGTGGTTCTTCAGTGTACCACAGCTGAGCATTTCCCACACCCCCACTTTTATGAAGGTTTTTACATTAAGATGTTTTGTTTTGTATGCTATGCTTTCAAAGCCTTAACTGTCATTATCTCGCTTATCTTGTTCTATGTACAAAAATACACTAGTAATAAGCAAATGCAGATTTCATTATATTTGTTATAGTCAATTAATAAACTCGAGATTTGCTACTAAATAACACTTCTCTTTGCGGGGAAAACTTCTATGGCAAATAGGCTTTGGGCATGGTTTTGCTGGTTTATGCAAATGCTCGTAGAGGTGTCCATCAAGTAAGACGTACACTCTGGTTAAGAACGTGAGGGTCAACTTTTCCTCTGGACAAAAAATGACGGCACAGCCGAGGACCCACGGGGTTGCACACCGCTCCCCAAAGCTTTAGCCCCTCCTCAGGGGGTGCCCTCCCACTGCCTGCCTAGGGTGACTTCCGCCTAATGACGCGTCACATGCCAGAGCTGGCAGTGGGTGTGCTGTGGGGTGGGGAGGGGTCCGCAGTGAAAGGAAATCCGGACGTGGGAGCGGTAAACGGAAGCTTCCAGCGGCCCACTTGGATTTGGGTGGCGAACACTACTCCAGGGAAAAGCCGCATCTTCTCTTCCAAAAAGAAATGGCTCCTTCCAGGGAGCCTGTGGCCTAGAACCACGGCTGGGTCCTCCTCTCATCTCTGACACGTCGTCACTGACCTCAGCCTCCCTCCTGCTCACTCTCCTGCGGGTCATCTGTAGACATGTCCCTTCGCAGGTCTTTTTGCTTTCGGCGCGGGCAGCAACAGTCACGAGCCAGGTGGTACTTACCTGCAAATCGCCATGGCTGACCGCTAGCTCCTTAAGATCTTGCCGTGCGTGTAAGCTATTTACTTTCCGCTGTGGGCTGCAGGATTTGGTCATTCGTTAATGACAGTCTTAAGCTATCGCTTTTTCTTCTCCCTTCCTCCCCACCCCGACAAGCTATTTCAGTTATTCTCGGGTTCGGGCAATTCCGACCTAAAAACAAACTTCCAGAGGAAAACAATCACTGTGAAGAAAAGGTCAGGGCGAAGGGCCCTGCTAGGTAGGTAAGGCATACTCACGTGGGAAGTCGCTGTACCAGCGGGGCTCGAAGGACAGCAGGCGGGGAGGCGGGAGGCCGGGACCTGACAGCCACCCACCCCAGCCATGATTAGCATCTGTACTGCTCTCTGCATTTTTCCAATCCCTCCTTGGTCACTAATTAAGCATCGTGAATCTGTTTCCCACTGGGAAAGCCAGCGCCAGGAAGGTGCGAATGCTGAGTCACATGGTATTCTGGGACAGGACCGGCTTCGTCCCAGGAGGCAGGAGCACTTCCGGAAGCCGGCTGGGGCAAGGGCAGAGTGAAGGTGGAGGGAAAAGGCCGGGGCTGGAGCACATGCAAGCCGTCCAGCGACGCTGCACATCCCACAGAGACCTGCTGCCAGCCCCGAAGAACTCTCGGGAACGGGACCCAGAGCCTCCGACCACTCTAAATGACAAGGCTGACTCTCAGCGCAGCCCAGACGGACCCCAGAAGAAATCCTGGCTCTTCCGTTTGCCAGCTCCACGGCCGTGGGCAAGCCACGTGATCTCTTTAAGCCTCGATTTCCCCACCTGTAAAGTAACTCTCGCTGCTGCAGTGAAAAATAAGTCTGTGTAGGTAAATAACTGGGCACAGTGCCTGGCACTCGTCCCAATCCCAGTGGAAAACTCAGCCGCGTCCCAAGGCCCTGCGGGTTGTCATACGTTGCCCGAAGCCCCTCGACCTCAAACACACATCCTTGCCCGCTGTGTGTTCCTCCTGAGATCTAAACCAGACGCGTCTTCTCTGAATTTCCCTAGTACAACATGCCCACCGCACCACGGGGCTCTGGATAGGAGTCCGTGTCCCAAAGGCCGGCAGCGCCGCTGGTGGCGGGTGGCGGGTCAGGGATGCTTCCTGAGCGCCAGGATCCGAGCAGTCGAGTCCAAGTCCGCGAGTCCGGCTGGGGGCTGTGTCCCCCCTCCGCAACTTTGGGACCGTCACTGAGACTGAAGTCAAGGAGCCACGTAAGTGGCAGATGCTCGGCGATGGGGTTCGGGACACGCTACCCTAAATTGCGGCACCTTGGCCCACTGAAGAGCAAGCGGAAGGAGTTTGGGGAACCGGCGGAACTGGGGCGGTCACTCCCGATCTTTACGCCGAACCCCGAACCGTGTGCGTGAAGGATGCCGGGAGGGAGACCGGAAACGGAGGGCCCGGCCCCTGCCTAAGCAAACTTTGTCACTTCTTCACCGTGTACCGCGCAGCTCAGTCCTCTCTTCTCAATCCTCCACAAAGTCACTGTCCGTTGGTCTAAAAAGTAACGTTTGCTGCTCTGGTCACTCCCTCGGGTCGTCATTCTCTGGCGAAGGCTTCTGCGGACGGGAGAAATTCGGCGAACGCACTTGCTTTTCTCCTGCTGTCCCCCGAGGGCGGCGGAGGCGGCGAGGCCTCCGGCCACGAGGCGGCGACACCCGGGGAGCGACGCGCCGTGGCGACGAGGGCGGCTCGGCGCCTGCGCGCGGCGGCGCCGGAAGTGACGCAGACGGAAGTGACCCCGCCGGAAAGGGGGGGCCGGTGCCGGTGCCGGACATGGCCCGGGAGGTGGTGCGGCGGCCGCCGGAGGAAACCCTGTCGCTCTGGAAACGGTAACGGGGTCGGCAGATGAGCGCGATCGAGTGGGGAGGTAGCGACACGGCCCCCCGCCGCCCCTGCGGCCCCGCAGCCACCAGTCCTAGGCGCGGGGGCCTCGGCCCGCTTCCGGCGCGCGGGCGAAAGGGTCTGCGGGAGGGGCGGGGTCGGGGTCGGCGGCGCGCGTTTCCGGCGCCGCGTCGCGGGTTTCGGGGAGGCGAGGCGGGAGGCTGGGTCGGAGGAGACGGGGGTTCCCGGGGAGAGTCCCCACCCTCGGGCCTGGACGTGGGCTGGCCGCTGCCGGACGGCGGGGCGCGTCTGGACGTGTGTGTCCCCTCAGGGAGCAAGCCCTGCTGAAGGCGCGCGTCGTGGACCGGGACACGGAGGCGTGGCAGCGGGACCCCGTCTTCTCGGGCCTGCGGAGGGTCGGAGGTTTGGATGTGTCCTTTGTGAAGGGCGACAGCGTCAGCGCCTGCGCCTCCCTCGTGGTGCTCAGCTACCCTGAGCTCGAGGTAACCCGCGGCACGCCGGCCAGCGGCCACCCCGCTCTCCGTGAGGCGGGGCTCGGGGCCAGGGGACAGTGTCCGGTAGGGTTCCATCAATAGACTGGGGAGTCTGAGAAAAACGAAAGGACAGAGAGCAAAAACTAAAGACCCCGTGACTTAGGTCTGAGTGAACTCATGGTCTTTACCACAAGTCGACTGTCATCTGGGGTCCCGTCTCAGACCCGCAGCGACACATCTCAAGTGGCCCAAGCTGGAAACCACTGTCTTCCAGACCCCTCACGCCCAGTCACACACTGGCTCTGCGTTTTTGTTTTTCTGCCTCCTAAATGTCGCTGGAGTCAGTCTCCTTGTCTGCATTCCGGCCGCCTTTTCCCGGGCTGTGCCATGGTCACTCCTCCTGGAGGTGACAGCAGAATCTTCGCTGGGCTCCGGCCTCCAGGATTGCCCTTGGTGGGTCCATCTCCATGTTGCCAGCAGAGTGATTTTCCTAAAAAGCAAGTGCGATCATGTCACCACCTACTTCACTTAAAACACGTCTGTGACGTCACGGTAAATAAAGTTTACACACACTAACAAGGCACAAAGGCCTCTGCTGAACGTGACACTGTAGGCTCGGCTCTCACCATCACCCACTCCCCACTCTGAGGACTTTGGGTCCCTCAGACGCACCATGCTGCATCTGCCTGCCCGACCTTTGCAGTGGCGTTTCATCTCCTGGAACATTCTTCACCTAGCTCTCTTAGGTCCTCCAGTAAGCAGCCCCATCCCCTCCCACACGAGGCTAAGTGCTCCATAACCTCTTTCCTCTGATCGCGGCTAGGTGATTAACCTGTCCGACCCCATCAGAGTGGAAGGAACGGATGTGTTCCTTCGGTATTATCCTAATTACCTAACTTGTCGCCTTGTGACAATAATGAGGCAACCTTGATTGTTGACACAGAGTGAGCGCGCATGAATGTGCCCAGAGGATTCTTTTAAAGTGTTTTAGCTCAGGAAAGCAACAGCTAAAAAAAAAACGGGCCAGAAACCTTGCTGTGGCTTCAATCCCCTCACCCACACCTTCTGCCCCCCCAAGCTGGCTGCTCCATGTGTGGCTCTGAGGGAAGGGAGACAGCACAGGCTCAGTAGCCAGGCCGCGTGGCTTCCTACCTCGGCTCGGCCACTTCAACTTCTCTCCTGGGACCTCCTTTCCTAACTGGGCGGGCGAAGTATAGACAGGGAACTCAATAGTTGTGATCACGAGGGAGATCACGCCCAGAAAGCCGTTGCCAGAACGGGCGACGGCAAGCTCTCCAGGAACATGTTAGCCACCAGGGGTTCTGAGGATGGCACCTCCCTGGCCGCCCAGTTAGCCACCCTCCTCTCTGCCCCAGGCCTTTATCCCGTGCGTGGGCTGTGCCAGTTCTTTTCCCGGCATAGCGAAGTCACTGGCCTGCACGCCACAGTCCTCACTAATCGTCGGAGCTCGAGGCTCATACCACACCGCTTTTGTAACCGCAGCCCCGAGCAAGGGGCCTGCTACTTGGCCGTCGTCACCTTTGGTCACCCTGGGCCGTGGAAGCTTAGACTAGGAAAGGGTCCTGGAAGAGTCGCCCAGCGGCTCCCAAACACCCATCCGGAGTTCCGTGCAGTGAGTGTCCAGGGAATGTTGAGATGCAGACGCCACAGGTGGACCCGGAGGCACAGCGCAGATTGGCGCTTGCCGAGCGCTGGGGCGCAGGACCGCTGGAAGGGACCACTGACGGGTGCAGGGTTTTATTTGGGATCTGGAGAATGGGCGCACATTCTCAGGCCAGTGCGGCTGATGAAAACTCTAGGATGAGGGCTGCTGACCCTGTGCTCTGAGTAGGTCCCTTACCTTTGTGATCGCGTAGCACAGGGCCACCCTCTCCCGTGCTGCGCAGGGACTCCTCGCTCCAGAGGCCCGTGCAGAGCTGCGTGGGGAGGGAGCGGTACGTGGAAAAGCTCGCCGGCTGGGCCCGCCGTTCGGGCCGGTTCCTACCTCCAGGCCTGCGCCCCCACGCCTCCCGGTTCGCACAGGGCCTCTTCACACCCCACTCGCTGGGCTTCCTGACGCCGGCGGCCTCAGCGCGTTCCTTTCGGAAACTCCCCTCCCTAGGGACCCAGTCTCTCTGCAACCCAGAAGTGACTTCGGCCCTTTTCCACGTTGTCTCGAACCGGTTTGCGGAGAACTGGAGCTGCCTTTCTTGTGACGGCCTCTCTGGAGACCTGGCCTTTTCCTCCCAAGGCCTCTTCCAACGTAAGACGGTGCTGTCCTTGTCCCCGTTACACTAAACACGGTGCTGGCGCTTCATCGTCTTTGGGCCTCCGCACAGCCCACCGCGGCTCTGACTTAGAAGGCGGCAGCCCGAGGGGGGCCGGGCACAGGCAAGGTGGCTCCCCGGCCACATTCACAGGGCGATCGCCTCGTCTTTTCTTGTGCCTCCTTCTCAGATAGGTGAGGCAGAGAAGGGGGACAGGGAGCTGGCAGTGAGGACTGGTGGGTGAAGGGCTGCAGCGTGCGGGGAGTGCCCCGCCCAGTGACCTGGCCATCTGGTGACAGGTGCTGTATGAGGACTGCCGCATGGTCAGCCTGACGGCCCCCTACGTGCCCGGCTTCCTAGCCTTCCGAGAGGGACCCTTCCTGGTGGACGCAGTGCGGCGGCTGCAGGAGAAGGAGCCCCACCTGAGTCCCCAGGCAGGTACCTCCCAGGGCCACTGGAGGCCACTCGTGGCAGGGAGAGGCCTCAGGAGCTTCCTGGAGAAGCCGCGCTTTGCCCTGAGGGATGGGAGTGGGCCTGTAAAAAGCTGGCCTCGGCATGGCGGCCCCACCTTCCCTGCTCCAGGATGTCCACGCCGGTGGGCAGTGGGCAGTGCCATGACTGCGACTTTCCCTGTGACTCTTCCAGGTTCTTCTCGTTGATGGGAATGGGGTGCTCCACCCCCGAGGTAATCCTGCTCCCGAGAGACTGGGCCCAGGAGGGCCATGGGAGAGGGGTCCAGGGCGGGCGCTTCCGACAGGCCCTCGCAGGTCGCCTGCACCGTGCTCCAGCCTGGCCTGACAGCACCTCGGGCCTGCTTTCCTTGTCGGGGCCCACCAGGAAAGAAC
The DNA here is from genome assembly GCF_902729225.1 of Pteropus medius. Taxonomy (NCBI): domain Eukaryota; kingdom Metazoa; phylum Chordata; class Mammalia; order Chiroptera; family Pteropodidae; genus Pteropus; species Pteropus medius. The sequence goes on along the minus strand of NW_024355990.1, from coordinate 1,658,816 downwards.
GCCGGCTTCTCTTCACCCCCGTTCCTGCCTGCCCCCATGGCCTCCCCCTAGGCCCTTCGCCCACCTCAGGCGCCATTGTTCAGTCTAGACCAGACCACCACCAGAAGTCATAGGCTGGAGCTGAGCTGGCCTGTCCTGCTCGTGCCCGCCCAAACCAGACGGAAACAGACAGGGGTTCCCATCCCCGTGGGCCTTGGGAAACCTGTGCCCTGACTGCTGGGGCCTTGGCCCAGGGCGGACCCGAGGGAGACGCGCTGCTTCGGAACCCGGGGTCCGGTGGAGGAGCGTTGGGCCTCTCAGCTGCTGCTCTGGGAGCCCTTGGGTCCAGAACTAAAGGGTGGACATGCGCCACCCTGGACACTCGGGACCAGCAGGCCGCCCGGCCCCCAGGCACTGCATTTTGGGGCGGGGGCGTGGACAGAGATCCAGAAGCCAGACAGTGGCCGCAGAGGAGAGAGAAGGCTGAAGGTGCTAGAAAGGAAAGGCGAGATGGGGCGAGGTCCTGCGAGTGTGCTGAGTGGGCGCCTAAGTGCTCAGGGAGAGGCGTCCTCCGCCCAGCCTGACAGCCCCGCGAGGTCAGGGCCACACCCAGGGTCAGGCTGAGCCTGGCAGTCCCGTCGCCCCAGCCCTTGGCCAGTGACAGGCCTCTGTTCACTCGGGGAAACTCGCTGAGGTTCTAGTTTGTCCCCAGTCCCCATGCCATCCCCAGACTGCATGGCTCAGTGTTCCCCACCCCCCTCACTCCTCCATCCCCTTAGGCTTCGGGGTGGCCTGCCACCTCGGTGTCCACACAGACCTGCCCAGCATCGGGGTGGCCAAGAAACTCCTGCAGGTGGACGGGCTGGAGAACAATGCCCTACACAAAGAGAAGGTGAGCGCGGCCCAGACAGTGCCAGCCCGGGTCGGCCCCGGGGACAGGCACCGGAGAGCACCGAGCTCCGGGGTAGCCTTGCCTGTCGATGTTCTCATCCCTGCCCTGGGCCCCCGTGTGTTCCCCGTGGGTGCTGGGCCCTGGACACGGGCTGTGCCCTGGACATGGGGTCCACTCACGGGACGGGTGTGAGCACAGCTGTTGCCGCTCAGCCTCACCTGGGCGCAGCACGTGCACGGAATCGGGCCCGCCTCACCTACAGCTGCTCGCGTGATAAAGACAAACAGGCTCCACCGAGAAGAGATGCTTTTCTGAGCTTTCCCTGTTTCCCAGATACGCCTGCTGCAGGCTGGAGGAGACGCGTTCCCTCTGACGGGAGGCTCCGGGGCCGTCCTGGGCATGGTGAGTCAGCAGGGTGCCGGCGAGCACCGTGGACTTGCGTGCGCCCATGCGCGCGCACCAGACGCCGGCCGAGGCTCCCCCTCTTCCTGCCCCTCTGCCCAGCCTCGGTGTGCCCTGCGCCTTGATTTCCTCTTGTGTCCATGCTCACCCACTCTGTCCCAGGGCAGGCAGCAGGAAGGTGCCCAAGGGTGCTGCAGGTCCCCCAGCCACAGAGGTCGCCCCAGCGCCCCGACCTCACCTTCTTTGTCCCAGGCCCTGAGAAGCCACGACCACAGCACCAAGCCCCTCTACGTCTCGGTGGGCCACAAGATGAGCCTGGAGGCCGCCGTGCGTCTCATCCGCAGCTGCTGCAGGTTTCGGATCCCAGAGCCCGTGCGCCAGGTGGGTGGGCCAGTGCACAGGCTTGCTCGTCCCGTGCCCTTGGCAGGCCATCTGGGGCGCAGGCACGGTGACACGAAGACAAGTCCGCCAGCACCTGCAGGACAGTCTGGTCGGGCTGCACTGGGCCCTACTGGGAGAGGAGGGCACTGGAGGACGCAGGCCTGGGAGCTCGGCCTGGGGCCCTGCCCTGCCCGGGCCCAGGCGTCTGCTGTGCTCCTGCCCGCAGTCCCTCAGCTTCCTGCGTCTGGTACCAGGGCCACTGGGAGAATCAGCTGATGTCAGTGCAGGTGGCCGGTTCCGGGGCCCTGGTTCTGCCTCACAGGTCCCAGGGAGCCTTGTCACCCTGCTGCCCATAGCCACTGCCACCTCCTCTGGGCCTGGGACTTACGCTGGCGGCTGATGTGCAGGCGGCCTCCAGGTGGCAGCAGCAGGCCACGCAGCACAGCTCTCAGCCCCCGCGGAGGGCCAAGGTCTCCAGGGTGGCTTCTGGGGATGGACCCGCTAAGTGTCCACCAGCCTCGGCCTCCCTCTCTCCCCATCCAGGGTTCGGAGGTATGTGGGTTCCCAAGCTTGTGACATGTGTTCTGGCTCCAGGAGGCCTTTCCTTCTCCATTCCCAGCCACCTTGGAGAAAACGCAAGAACTTTTCCCAAGCCCTCAGAGCCAGGGACCAGGGCAGGTCTCTGTCCCCGCGTCTTCTCACCTGGCCTCAGAGCAGACAGTGGCCCCCTCGTCGCCATGGGGGGAGAGCCCGTAAGGTGCCTTGGGCATCTCGGAGGCGAGCAGGGCCTGTGTGTCTAGCCCTGGAGAAAAGACTGCCGAATTCCTGGGCCTACACTCTCAAGAGAGAAATGCCGGTCATCTGTTCCCAGGAGCCCACGGTCCCTGTCACTTCTGGGATTGCGACCCCATCTAGCAGCTCCGGCTGTCTGTTGGTCTGTTTTCTTCTTGGGTCCAGGAGTCTGTCAATACTGTCCTCCTGACTCTGTGTCTAGGGCAGGGTGGAGGACTGGTCAGTGCCTGCTCCCTCTCCATGTTGTCCATAGGTCCCCCACCCCAGGCCACTGAGCGGGCCCCTTGCCCTAAGGCTTGTGCTTCCACCAGTGCCAAGCCTGGGCTCTGCCCTGCCAGGCTGGGTCAGGCCACTGCGGGGGAAGGCAGGCACCGCCTCTCGCTTCCCTCACGGGGTGCCTTCCCACAGAACACCTCACTGCCCACCCCGCCCGCTCGGCTGCTCACCCTGAGGCAGAGGCGGTCTGGGGGAATTAGCTGTCATGTCGTGGAGTCGTGCAGTCAAGTGGGGCTAAGCCCATCTGAGCTGGGATCAGAAGCCGCCTTGAGGCCAGGCACCCCGGATGGGCAGTCATCATATGGGAGAGCCCAGCGGCAAGGTCCGGAGATGTCCCTCCCCTGGGATCCGCCTTGACTCCAGCCCATGGCCCACATTTGTTATCATTGCAGTGACTTTACAGAACTTTTCATAGATATTTCTCTAGAGTAGGGCCACAGCTGACACTACATGGGGAGACAAACAGTGACCCAAAAGTGAGGACAGGTAAGCTGGGCTGAGGAGAGCTGCGAAGAGGGTTTTAGCAGAGGGACCTCTGGCTCATGCGAAACCTACGGGGAAGGACCAGCTGTAAACTGACGAAAGGCGAGTGGCCCCAGCTGAAACCTGGGAGGGACCTAGGACCCCCCCAACTCAGGCTGTTCACGCAGACACTTGGAGGACCTGATGTCACAGGACCTGGACCAGAGGGCCTGGCTTTCCGTCCCCTACACACTCCTGGGACTGTCACCCCTGGTCTCGAAGGCCGGGCCTGCGATGGCCTGAGTCACCTTCTGGGCTTTTTCAGGAGGGAGCGACAGCAGGTGGGGCTCGTTCAGAGGCCAGCTCAGGACCCCAGCCACCACCCCTCACTCGAGCCACCCCTCTCCCCAGGCCGACATCCGCTCCCGAGACTATATCCGCAGGACCCTGGGAGGCCCCGGGCCCCCCCGCACAGGGGCAGGAGAGGTGAGCGCTGGGCTGGGCAGTCGGTTAGGAGTCCTCGGCGATGCCCACCTGGAGTTGTGTCTGGGGACTCGGCCTCCTCTGCCGCAGTGTGCCCTGGGCCAGGCGGGGGACAGTTTATTTGAAGGGACAGGAGGGTCGAGTCAGCCAGATGAGGGCCTGAGCGAACACCATCTCCCCCAGGAACTCCAGGAACCCCCAGAGCCCACCCCCCGCAGGTGAGCTCCACCTGCTTGGGCCACATACTAGTGAGGTGCTGGGGTGAGGCCCACAGGGCTTGGGGGGTCCGAGGGGCCAGCTCGCCTCCTGGCTGGATGACCAACTGTGTCATTCACAAGGTCTGAGCCTCGGTTTCCTCGTCTGTGTGGCAGAGACAGTGATTCCTACTCTCCCGGTTCCTGTGAGAAAAGCCGACATGCGTAGTCAGCACCTGCAGTGACTGGTTATTTAATCCTGACGGTACTGTGCCGTGACAGGCCCTGCGACCCACTCTGCAGATGGGGAAACTGAGGCAGAGCATTGCTGAGTAGCCGACGGTTTCAGTTGGCAGCCTGGGTTCAGAGCCTGGCCTTTGACCCCTAGCCAGGGACTTGGCCCCACCCATTCTCCAGGGGCATTACCTGTGGCCATCAGAGGCCTGGCTAAGCCATTTTGTGAATGGGGGAAGGTGTGGCAGGGCCCCCAGAGCTCTCCTGGGGGTGGGGACTGGCCACCTGCAGCAGGCCGACCTGGCCTGGGCCCTTATAGCCCCTGAGGGTCCAGATCAGTGCAGCCTCCAGGGACCACGTGGTGAGCAAAGGGGACTCCAGGGCTTGATGCTGCTCCTTCTCCATATCCTTACCAGGAGCCAGAAAGCACAGAGGCCAAAGACATACCCCCAGGGAGGCTCAGAAGAGCCCACCCACAGCCGCGGCCCCAGGACACATCCGGAAGCCTCACCTAGGCGCCCAGGAGCAGTAGGACAAGGGCCAGGGCTGGAGCTGGAAACCCTGAAGACTGGCCACCTGCCACCTGCTCCAGCCTCAGAACTGGCACGAACCCCAGGGGCTCCTCTATAGGTATCGGGGCAACCATCCCTGAACAGCACGCTCAGGCTCCAAGGACACAGCGGGCACAGTTCCGATGGACCATGTGGCTGCCCCTCCTCCATGATCACGGTCAAGCGGCCTGGAGCAGCCTCAGCATAAGACGGACCTCGTGCCAAGGAGTGCCAGGCCCAGAACAGTGTGGTGGGAATTGCGGGCTCGTGGGGGCCGGGTGTTTTCGTTTCGTCTGAAGGTGCACTGGTGGCTAGCAGCAGGCAGGCCGTGCATATGTCCACAGCTGCTGCTCCGTCTCTTTTGGGTACATGTGCTGCTGATGGGGATTTTGCTTTCCGTTCATTTTTAAACCAGCAGCCTCACCGAACTGCTTATGCCCAGACCCAGGAGTATCCGAGCTGGCGTTGGCCACTGTTAGGCTGGGTCCCTGGCTGCCCAGCCCGCCTTCCAGGCTGTTGCTGCTGGCGCAGCTGGGCTGGAGTGAGGGAAGACATCTCAGCCCGGAGAGGGCCTGAGGGTAGGGGACACGCAGGGCAGTCCTCACAGGGTCAAAGGCCCAGAGCTCCACCTCCTGTCCTGCCAAAACAGCACCCCCCGCTGCCCGCCTCCTTACCCAGAGGCCTGCTGTGCGAAAAGTTCTGTGTCCCTGTCCTGGCCACTTCTCAGCTCGGGCTCCACCCACAGCCCCAGCCCTCGCCCACCAGCTCTCCCTCCAGCCCCCCATGCTCACTAAGGAGCCTGGAATCTGCTGAAAGGAGGCCTTGTCCCTCACCCTGCCTCCCAAGAACGGGCTGGGCATGGGCTGGACAGCCTGGGACGGAAGCCCGGGAGGCCGGCGCATCTGCCCCTCCTGTGTCTTCATGATGAGAAGGGGGCTCTCCAGGGCCCGGACCCTGGGAGGAGCAGAGGGGACAGTAGGCAAGGCAGACTTGTTTGGGCCAGTGGTGCTGTCCCCCTTCCCCTCGAGCCCCTGCAGCCCCTCTGTGAGGCAGGGCTGGGGCTGCCTCACTCCATGCAGCAGCCCCTATTCAAGGCATGCCAGTTGATGCCAGGTGCAGAGGGCCTGCTGGGCCACCAGGTGCTTACAGGGCTCCACTCAGTGGCCCGCTGTGGGGAGCAGGTTCCGCCGTGGTCCACGGTGCCTGCGAGGGGACTCCCGTAGGCCAGAATGACCGGCTCCCGACCTCCCACCCTGCTCGCGCTGCCTCCCCAGACGCCCCCTGACCCTCTTTCTCACTCCCCCAGTCCTGGGGCTGAGCCCCCAGCTCATCACAGTGGGGCTGCAGGGGGTGCCGCAGGGCCCCCTGCCCGGAGCCCCTCGGGTGCACAAGATGGAGCTATCTCTACCTGCTGCCTCCTGCTGCCTGGCCTTGGCAAAGCCAAGGTGACACCTGTCCTGCCTTATCACACAGCTATGCCCTGTGTGGAGCAGGCAGGGCACAGAGCCTGGCACACACTTCTCGATAAGGGGAGTGACAGCATTCGGAGAAGTGGAGCCCACAGAGGCCAGGGCCGCTGGCCATCCATCTACAAGGCCGTGCCTACTCCATCGATGAGAAGGAGGGAACCAGAAGGTAAAGGGGTCCTCATCTACCAGGACCCCCAGCCCCCAGAATGCAGGCCTGCAAGGGCCGGACCACCTCACAGCCGCCACCCCTGGGCCTACAGCAGCGCCCCGCCAGGACCCACCTCTGATGGATGTTTGGAGGTGACCGTGGCTGCCTACGGGGGCAGGAGTCGGCTTCTGCTAAAAGCCACTGGTTCCTCAGTGACCACGGGGGTCAGGCGGGCCCCACGGGCTACAGGCACGACCATGCAGAGTACATGATCTCTTCTGCGGGGGTCTGCCATCCCCTTGGACCCCTCTCCAGCAAGGAGCAGGCCAGAGCCTGGAGATGAGTTTGCAGACGACTTGCCTGGGTAATTTTTGTTCAGAGATTAAAATTACATAACAAAAGTCACCATTTTAAACAGTTTTTAAGTGTGCGATTAAGTGGTTTTTAGTATATCCAAAATCTTGTGCAGCCATCAGTACTATCTAGTTCCAGAACTTTCCACTGCCTCAGGTAATGAAAGCAAGTCCCCATCACCAGTTGCTCTCCAGCCCCCCACCCCCAGAACCTGGCCTCCACTAATCGGCTTTCCATCTCTGGACTTGCCTGTTCTGGTTACCTCATAGGACCCGAGTCCCACAGCGTGTGACCTTCCTGCCTGGCTGCCCTCCTCAGCACGATGGTTTCAAGGTTTGCTCGTGTTGGTACTTTTTGCGGCCGAATGGTGGTTCACTGTACGGGGAGACCACGTGTTTATCCATTCATCACGTGGATGGACATTTGGGTGGTTTCTCTTTGGGGCTATTATGAATAATTCTGCTATGAACATTGATGTACAAGTTTGTGAGTTTATGTTTCTACCTCTCCTGGGTGTCCGCCTAGGAGCAGACTTTCTGGGTCACGTGGCGACTAACTTGCTGGCGAGCAGCCATGCCATTCTGCACGGCGGCCCCACCGGCAACGCAACGTCGCTGTTTCTCCACGTCCTCACCCACTTTGTTATCGTATCGTCTGTCTGATTCCAGCCAACCCAGTGCTGGTGCCAGGGTATCTCATTCTGGTTTGGTTCGCACTTCCCTGATACCCAGTGATGCTGAGCATCTTTTCACGTGCTTATTGGCCATTTGTTCGTCTTGGGAGAAGTGTCTGCTCAAATTTTTTGTCCTTTTACAAAGGGTATTGTTTATCCTTGGATTATTTGTTGTTGTCGAGCTGTGAGAGCTCTTTACATGTTCTAGACATGAGACCATTTTCAAAAATCAGTTGTATTTCATAATTTATAAATACTCTGGATTGTCTTTCCATTTTCTTGATAATGTCCTTTGATGCATTAAAGTTTTCCAATTCAATGAAGTCCAGTTTATCTACTTTTCATTGGTTGCTTGTGCTTTTGGTGTCATTGAAAAAACCATTGCTTAATCCAAGGTCGCCAAGTTCTCCTGTTTCCTTCTAAGGGTTTTATAGTTTCAGCTCTTACGCTTAGATCTTTGACCCGTTTTCAGTTCATTTTTGTAGGTAGCTTTTTGGGATCCTTTGCAATTCTCTGTGAATATTAGAACCAGCTGATCCATGTCTGCAAAAAAAGGCAGTTGGAAGTTTGGTGTGGATTGCACTGATCAATGTGGGGGAGCATTGCCATCTTAATTTTAAGTCAGTCACTGAACATGAAGTGTCTTTTTGTTTATTTAGATCTTCATTTCATTCAACGACGTTTTGTAGTTTTCAATAGACAAGTCTTGCATTTCCTTCAGTTAAGTTTATCTCTCTGTTTTATTTTAGATGCTATTGTGAATGGAATTGTTTTAATTTCATTTTTGGATTGTTCATTGCCAGTGTATTGAAATACAACCGACTTTTGTATCTTGTATCTGCAACTTCGCTGTACTCATCGACTGTGTGCATGTGTGTGCGCGTGCACGTGCGCGTGCACATGCTTTAGGGTTTTCTGTACATGAGGTCATGTCATCTGTGAATAGAGAGAGTTTTGCTTCTTCCTTTCCAGTCCGGGTGCCTTTTCTTTCTTTTCGTGCCCAGCTGCCCTGAGCAGGTCCTCCAGATCCATGCCGAACAGAGGTGGAGAGAGGAGACATCTTGTCTCATTCCCGACCTTAGGGAAGAACATTTTGGTCCTTGGCCATTGAGTGAGACGTTAGCCGTGGGCTTTTCTGAGATGCCCGGGGTCAGTTGGAGGAAGTTTTCTCCTATCCCTGGTTAGCCGAGTGTCTTTATCAGTGATGGATTTGTCACATGCTTTTTCTGCACCTGTGAAAATGGTTGTCATCCTTCGTCTATTCACGTGGTGTATTACGTCGTCGGTTTTCACATTTTGAGCTCCTCTTGTGTCTCTGGACTACATCCCACTTGGTCATGGTGCATTATAATCCTTTTAGGTGCTGCCGAGTTCACTTGGCTGATATTCTGTCGAGGATTTTTGCGTCTATATTCATAAGCGATATTGGTCTATAGTTTTCTCGTGATATCTTTCTCTGACTTCGACATGCAGGTGATGCTGGCCTCATAGAACAGTGGGAAGTGTCCCCTCTTCTGTTTTTTGAAAGAGTTTGAGGGGGATTGGTGTTGATCCTTGTCGAAGCCTCTGGTAGAATTCACCAGTGAAGCCATCTGGCCCCGTGCTTTCCTTTGTCAGGAGATGAATCGATTACTGATTCAATCTCTTTAGTTGTTATAGGTCTGTGAACACCTTCTATTTCTTCTTGAATCAGTTGGTAGTTTGTGTGTTTCTAGGAATTTATCCATTTCATCCAGATTATCTAATGAGGCGGCCTACAATTCATATTTTCTATTTCTGCAAATGTGGTAGTGTCCCCACTTTCTTTCCTGATTTCAGTAATTTGAGTTCATTTTCTGGGTCAGTCTCTGGTTGCGAGGGGTTCCTAAGGAGCCCTCTCCCCACCCCCAAGATTCCCCAGCAATGACCCTGGGCTTAGAGTGAGGGAGGGGAAGGCAGAGTCCGCTTCAAGAACCAGAGGGTCAGGGCTCAACCCATATCCGCCTTCAAGTGCTTCCAGCTCCCCACAAGCAGGCAGGCCCCCAGGGGTGCAAATCCAACCCCATCAGAAACCAGTTACGGCCCCACTAAGTCCTCAGCCTGGCCTCAGGGGAGTGGGGTTGGGAGCTCAGTTGGCAGGCAGCAGAGGCTGTGTATAACCCAGCGTGGGCGTCGAGCTTGGCAGGGAAGGCTGGTGAGGAGGGCTCAGCCTACAGCCTTAGGGAAGGGAACCCACAGACCCCTCAGCCTTGTCCTGTGGCCACACCATGGCCGCATCGGAGAGGAACAGAGAGCCCTTCAGTGGCTTGCTGAGACTGGCCCACATAGAGGGCGTGGATTCAACACAGAGCTGCTCAGAGGGAGCCAGATGTGGGAGAGCAGGGGTCAAGGGGTGGGGTGGGCCAGGCTGGGGTTCAAGTGGAGGCGGGTGGTGGGGTGGGTGGGGGCTCGGGATCTGCTGGCCGGGGTCATTCATGGAGACCCATAAAGCAGCTGGGTCACGGTGGGGAGGGGCTTGTGAGTGGCACACCCCACTGCCCACCCCCCAAGCCCTGCTCCCCACCCTGCTCTGCCCCCCACCCGGGTTCTAAAGGGCCTGTGGAGGTCCTAAGTACGGTGGCAGCTCCTTCTCATAGAACCTTAAAAATAGGGCTGAGGTGGTGTCTTCACAGAGCACAGTCTGCCCGGGAGCCAGGAATAAGTCCCGAACCACTCAATAATTCAAGTTGGATCCAAATAGATTTTCCACTTAACCTAGTAGCCTCTGTGCCTCTTCGGCAAGTCCCTACCCTGCCCAGGGGCTGGGCGCGGGAGGCTCCCGGGGTGTGGAGTCAGCCCTGGCCTTTGCAGGTCACCCCCTGGCCCCTCAAGGCCTGGAGTAGAGGACTCTCAGGGCCAGGAGGGGCCCTTTGTGAAGAGGCCCAGCCCCCACCCTAGCTGTCCCAAGAACCCCTCCCCCGCCCGCTCTCCTCAGGCCACAAGCATTGGCCTATTTGAGCCTGGGTGTGAGCTGGGCTCCTTGGCCCCTCCACACCTCACCCCTCCTCCTGGACCCCAGGGGAGCCAATCCCCTGGCTTCGGCCCCAGTCCAGGTGCCCACACATACCTCAGGGTCTGTTTCCCCGCCCCTCCCTGGAAGGGTCCCTGAAGCCACTGCACCTGTGGCTTCAGGGCCTGGTGAGGACAGCTGGGCTGGGGACAAGGGACCAGGGCCCTGGGTTCCAGCCCAAGGCCTCTGCACTTGCTGGGGGTGGGAGCATGGGCAGGGGTGCCCGTCGGTCTGGCCCACAGCCCCAGGTTCGGCCCAGCCCCAGCAGTCCTTGCTGCACTGGCCTGGCCAGGTCCTGTGCGGAGTTTTACCAAATTATTAATTAAAGGCACGGGCATGCGGCGGCGCTGACATTCAAATGAATAGCACGCCGGTAATTAGGCGAGGTGTCGTGGAAATGATGGAGCGAGGCCCGCTGTCCCCAGTTCACCTCCAAAGCAGCAGGAGCAACTTCTCCCAGTTTCCTACCGCTGTGAGTGGCGCTGGGGGCGGGTGGGGAGTGCAGGCCAGAGGGGCCAGGGCACAGCTGTTGCTGCCGACAGAGCTGGGCCCCTCTGTCCGGCTCGGCTCGGGGAGAAGAGCGAGGAAGGGGCAGGGGAGGCAGGCTAACGGCGGAGATGGATAGCCATGCAGACTGGCGGCAACTCAGGCAAACTGGGGGAGGCTCAAACCCCAGGGCGAGGGGGTCCTGCCCTGGGAGAGGACGCAGCTGCCCAGGCTCTCCCCAGGGTGCAGGGGTCCTGCGGAGAGCTGGGAGTGAGGAGCAGGCTCCAGTGTTCCGCACAAGTCTGCAAGAGCCTGGGGAGCCCGCCGCCCCTCACCCGCTCTCCACGCCCCTCAGTTCCCATCTCGGAGGTGAACATTTTTTCCAGTCTGTTTGGGCTTTGTTTGTTTGTTTGTATTTACTTCTAAATAGCATGCCAATGTTGTGGGGGGTTTTCGTTTGTTTTTAAGATTTAGAAATTATCCATTGACTTCCTGCTGTGGGGGCTGAGAGTTTGATCCCTCACGCAGCCCCTGCCACAGTCTCCCACACACGCACTTTCCTGCCCCCCGACTTCTCATTCGGGCTGAATCGGAATTCAGTGGGTGCATCATTATTGCTGTGCACATGCTATTCGCAGCTGAGAATGTATTGTAGTCACATCTCCTGTACAACCTGTTGTTTCTCCTGGACTTAATAAGAGCCTCATGTTTTAGGTCTGGCTTATTTTCTACGTACCCATCACTTAGTTATCCCCCGACCCTACGATGGAAATATAAATCTCTTTTTGGCACATAACAACATCAGGCCATCTATGAATTTCTTGGAGCCTGTGACAGCCAGCCTCCAAGATGGCCCCCAGTGACCCATGCCTCCTAGGTCCCTGTGGCACTCTGGCCACCGTGAACCAGCTGAGTCTGTAGGACGGAGGGAGATGCAGGGGCGGAGGTGTGTCACCTCTGATACCGGACTGTGAAACACTTTGGGGCTTCGTCTGACGGTGTGCCCACGCGCCCTCTCTCCCTCTCCCTCCACCCCACCTTCCTCTCCGCCCCACCCATTCATCGTTCATTTGGAGGGAAGTCAGTAGCCATGCCGTATGCTGTTCTGTGAAGTCCACGTGGCAGTGAACTGAGCTCACCTGTGAGGGAGCCATCTTGGAAATGCATCCTTCAGCCCTGGTCAGGCCTTCAGATGCCCACAGCCCTGGCCATCATCTTGACTACAACCTTGTGAGAGGCCCAGAGCCAGAACCAGCCAGCCAGCCTGCCTGCCCCCGGGCTCCAGCCCCTCAGACACTGCGAGGCAATGGATCTTTGTTCTGGAGTAATTTGTTACCCAGCAAAAGATAACTAATACCGAGCCCCTCCTCCCTCGCCCACTCACCTCGGTTGCCCTGGACGCCTCCTGTGTGCCCCTCAACTCACTCCTGCATGGAATTCTCTCCTTCATAGCTCACGTGAGGTTCCGTTCGGACTGCTCCCTCGTGTCAGTGCTTTGTGGCACCTGCTGGCTCCTTGAGAGCACAAAGACGAGCGCTACAAGCCCACCCTGCCCCCACCCCGGAAACCAGTGCCCCTCTGGTCTTCCAGGGGAGAGACCTGGAAATGTGGCTGGTTTTTGTTTGTTTGTTGTTTGTTTTTAACTGCCTAGAAGAATTCTTGTCCTTAAGTCTTTCAGGTGCCTGTCAACAGCCTCAAGATGAACTGCACTGTCAAGTTTCATGACGTGAGAATCCAGTTCCGATGGGAGAGCCGAGCCCCCATTGCCGCGCTGGGCCTGCCGCGGTGGGTGGGGCGAGCCCCGCCGCTGTCCTTGGTGCTGAAACCAGTGCCGCCGCGTGGGCTTGGGCTGGACCCGGCGCCTCTGCTCTGGCTTTACTCTGCTTCTTCCCGGTCCCCCCGCCCCACGAGCCTGGGCAGGCACTTCTCTGTAAGTCTTTATTTTTCATTTATTAATCTATTTTAATGGTTTTTAAGCGAGTGGCCCATTTTCCTTCTGCATTGGGACCCACAAATTACGTATGTGTCCTGACTGCTGATGTATTGTGCAGTGCCCTAGCTGACCCCTCCCAATTTAGAAGTGGTTCTTGGTTCTGTTGTCACTGCTGGCTCGATTCTCAGCTCTTAACAAAAATGCTAGTAAAGCAGGTTATTGAGTTCCTATTTGACAGACTAATATTACAGTTTATGAGAAATGTGGGGCGCTTCACGAATTGGCGTGTCACCCTTGTGCAGGGGCCACGCCAAGCTCCTCTGTGTCATTCCGACTTAGCATGTGGGCTGCCAAAGCCGGCATCTCTGTAGCTCTTGTGAGCAGACCCTGCACGGGCTCCGTGGATGGGCTTGAGTCCCAGCGTGAGCATCTGTAGATGGCTGAGCTGAGAACTCGCCGGATTACATGTGACAGAAACCAACTGAAACCACCTTAAGCAAAAACAGAGCTCGTAAGTTCACTCGTGGGGCAGAGCTGTCTGTGCCTAGCCTGGCCACACCACACACCTGCTCTCTCCCTCTGTGTCGGTGACATCCCCAGAGGGCCCCTTCCCTCTGGGGGCCGGATGGCCAGCAGCGTCCCCAGGTTCATTTTGTCCCCCGTCTTGTTCCTAGGCAAATGCACCACTCTATCCCAAAGGCTCCAGCGATGCCCCGAGGCCACACCCCTCTGTTCTGGCTGGCCTGGCTTGACCCTGATCACTGGCTGGGGGGGAGTGGAATCAGCCCCCGGCCACCTTGGAGAGGGTTCCTCAGTGGACAGCCAGCACTGTCACTGGAAGAAGCCACACTGGTTGGGGTAACTGAGGGAGATGCCGTGACCCCAGAATCTCTCAGGACACTCCATCCCCAAGGTCCTAGGCGAGAATCACCTGTTCTCAGCAGTGACCCATCTTGCCTCCGGGTACTTCTCTTCCAGTCACGGCAGGGAACGGCGTGATTAAGGCTCCATTATTAACTTGCCAATCTCGTTTCTGGGGCACAGACGCTGACGGCTTAGGGGACCCAGTTGGCATATAACAAGGTCTCCATGACAAATTACTTGGGTATCAATTAACTATCTGGGGAAATGTCAAGCAGGATCCTTCATGCTGGCAGCGAGGGACAGCCAATTAACCTGGGGCAAGTAATCCAATCCTGCTGGTCGCCTGCCTCAGCCTCCAGCAGGGCTGGGAATGAGGGAAGGCGCCTGGGGCCCAGAGCGGGCGGGGCCCAGAGCGGGCGGGGCGGCCTCCATCCCTGGGACCCACAGCCCTGCAGTCACACCAGGGGCGCTGTTAACATGGCTTACCTTGCAGCCAGCCTCTGTCCATGGTTCGTTCATTCTAAAACCACTGGCTGGGTCAGGTCTGACTGCTCACCAGGGGATGCGACAGCACAGGAGAGGGACAATGGTACAGACAGGTGTCCATGTCTCGTGTGGTCTCTGCAGGATCCAAGACGAGTAAGAGCTTCCTCAGGGCAGAGAAGAGGGAAGGGTTAGCTCTTTCTGGGGCCAGGGCAGGCAGAGGTGTGAGGAGGCGCCAGGTCCCAGGGTAGGGGGCTGCTGGGGGCACCAGGCACAGCACAGGCACAAAACTGCACACCGGGCCCAGCGCTCAGGGCCTTTGGCAGTGAACTTGCAGAGCTGGGCTCTGCCATTCTGAGCCGTAAGACTTGGAGACAGTTTCTCAAGACTTTCCTGAGCCTCAGCTTGCTCATCTGTAGAATAGGGCTAGTAACCCCGGTTCCCAGGGCCGCGAGCGAGGGGTGCCTGGTGCTGACAGGCCGAGCTTGGTTCCCTGGCTGAATTCGATTCCCTCTTCCCTGCAGGTGAAGCCCTGGTCCCTGACTCCCTGGTGGGGAGCTCAGCACGTGCTGGGGGGAGGCACAGAGACAGGAGATGTGGCAACTTGGCGGAGGTGGCATGGGCTGGCCAGCAGGCACGCAGACCAGGGCTGATGGCAGGGCCGGGGACGTCCCACGCACCCACTCCGTGCCTTTTAAGTTTTATCTGTTTTCAGGAAAGCACTCTGGCCGCCTGGGTCCCTCCTGGTGAAGGCCGGTGGCCATGCTCTGACCCCAACTTATTCCCTGGCCTTTGTCCACACTGTCCCCCTGCCTGGCCCACCCCTCCGGTGGAGCTGACCCCTGCCCTGTGGTAGCCCCCACCTGTGATTGGCAGCTGCCACTTGCCAGCGTGGAGCCTCATGCTTGTTCACGACACCGACATATGGCACCTCTGTGGGGGGGAGGGGGATCGGAGGGAGCTGCCAATCGTGAGAGTGCAGCGTGTCCCCATTCGAGCCCTGCCCAAGCACAGCAAACGCGCCCGTGAGGGGAGCAGAGGCGGCGGAGGCGTGCGCGTGCGCGTGCGGTGCATGTCTGCACGCGGGCCCAGCACCGTGGGGGCGCGGGGAGGGGAGGAAACAAAGGCTGGGCCGGTGGGGGGGTGGTGCAGGGCTTGGGAGGAGTTTTGGGTTTTGCGGCTTCTGAGCTCTCAGCTACTGCAGAGGGTCCCTGAGCTCACACCAGCACCGAGACCCCTTTCACCTCCCCCGCTCCGCCTCTCACGGGGACCCCGGGCTCGAGGCCGTGAGTTAGACAGGGGCTCAGCCTTGGGCAGTCCTGAGTGCGGATCATCGAAGTGTTCTGATTAATTCTCTCCAGAATCAGGAAATTCCACCCAATGTCAAACCAGAGTCCACGGGGCTCCAGGCTCCGCCAGGCTCTTCTGTTTTGTCGGGATGGGAGCGTGTGTGCGTGCGCGTGTGCGTGTGTGTTTGCGTGTGCGCGTGTTTGCGTGTGCGCACGTGTGTGTGCGCGCGCGCACACACACACGCGTGCACACACTGCCCCACATCAGTGGGCGGGCCCAGCAGCCCACCAGCAGGGGCCTCCCGGCCCCTCCCCCATGTCCGGCTGGCCCTCCAGGGCTTAGCTGCAAAGCTCTGCTCCCGGGGCTATGAGGGCTCTTGGGGTCCTCATCTGCCCCTCCTCCCTGACCCAGGGCTGAGGCTGCTGCCATGGAAACAAGGCTCTTTGCCGGCTGGCCACGTGCATCCTGGAAAGGGTTAGTGGGTCCAGGAACCATGGCCACTGCCTCCCAGGAGGCCCAGCCCTGTGACGCCCCAACCATGCTCTGCCACCTGCCCCCATGGGTAGTGAGAAGTCACAAGAGATAGGAGGAAAGAGCCGAGGGAGCCTGGGCTAGAGCCTGGGGCCCAGCAGGCTGCGGGGCTGAAGCGGCTGGGAGTGAGGAGCCTGCTCTGTGAGCCCCAGCCGAGGGCACAGCCGTGTGGAGGGGCTAGACGCTTCCACGAGCCTTCATGTGCCCTTTGGACAGCAGCAGACCCTGTGGGGATGTCCACGGGGCCCACCAGCCTCCTTTGTGGGGGGCAGTATGGCCGGGGACTTGGGAACAGCACTCCCACGCTTTTGGCCTTTCTCAGGGAGCTGCAGAACCTTGTCCCCCAGGGGTGCAGCCTGCCAGAGAGCTGCCCACCCAGCAGCTCCCTCCCAGGCAGCTGGAGCCCTGAGGGGCTCCTGGGGGTCTGCCCCACTGGCACCCTGGCCCTCAGCCCTCAGATGTCTGGGTGGCCCGACGCCTCCGGCCGCCCTGGACGAGCCCCGTGCCCGCTGGCAGTGCTGGCGCCCGGCCTCCGCGCTCGGGCACCGCTGTGTGTGGCGGCATCTGCTGCTCCCGTCGGGGCAGATGGGCTGCCAGTGAGCTAAGTGTGTGTGGGGGCGGGTGCCATAGGAACCCCTTCCCGCCGGAGCGTGGGGGTGGGAGAGGCAGGCGCCTGCTGGTGGGGAGTGAGCAGGAGGGAGGGATGCTCGGATCACACGGGCTCCTGGTTTGCAGTGAGACCCATGGTGCCGGTTCCTGGTAAGGGGTTCGGGGAAGCCTCCCCCAACCTCCTAGGGGATGCTGGGCCTTGGAGGCCCTTGTCAGGGCAGGAATCTCCCTGTCACTGCTGGCTGGGTGGCCTTGGACAAGTCACTTCCCTCTCAGGGCCTCGGGCCTGAAGGAGTGAGTCTGGATCATCCTCAGGGCACCTCGGCAGGAGGAGGGCGTCCTAGCAAACAGATGCCTGCCATCTGCAGGGGCCTCCTGCCAGCACAATCCGCCAGCCCCGTCCAGGGCACATGGGCTGAGCCTCCGCCATGCGCTTCCGAGGCTGTGGCTCCCGGAGAGGTTAGGGCAGCGTCATGTGTCAGGCAGGGTCCCTCTGCAGTCAGCGCTCACAGCCCCGCTCGGCCTTAGCGGGGACCACGCAGCGAGGGCCCTGTCAGGTCACTAGGGCCAGCCCCTGGGCAGGATGCTGGCCGAGGTAGGAGACCCGCCCTACCTGGCTGCCCCAAAGCCCAGCACCTGGATCCCCAGGGATACTGGGGCCTGTGGAAGGGGGACATGTGGGAAAGCCAGCAAGGAAATAGCCCAGGGCCACCGATAGCCTTGGAAACTGCTCTCGGGGTACCTGCCAGGCACCCCCAGAATCCTGCTGTGGGGTACCCGAAGGGCTTCTTCATGATGACAGTGAGCAGAACCCCAGGGCCCGGCTCAGCTGCCATCACACTGGACGCCGCCCTGAGCACTTAGCGCCCTGGCCTCCAGTAATTAGCATGGCGGCAGGGGAGGCGGCCATTACCCCACAAGACAGAAGAGGAGCCTGGGGTTTAGAAAGGGTGGCTGGCTGGCAGAGGCGGGGGGCCCCTCAGTGGCCGAGCTGGGATTGGGGCCCAGGTGGCTGGCTGCACAACCGCGTCGGTCAGCTCTGCCCCTTGGGCTCCCGGTCCGCACACCACACACCCAGCACGCCCGGTGTCTCATTCCTGCATGGCTCCAGAAAGCCAGGGGAGGGTCCAGGGGGCCCTGGGTACCCTCTCCCCTCCCTCCCATCCCCAGGCGGCCCCCATCCCGCCCCTGCAGCCGCCTCCGCCGCCCGCGGTGACTCAGCTCAGCTGTCACTCACCCTTTCCACTTGTTGGTGGCTGCTTTTTTTTTTTCTTTTTCTTTTCCAAAGTATGACATCGCTGCTGTGCTTTGGCAGGGTGGCCCCAGCTTAAGGTGGACTCTGATCCTGCTCTGTCACCTCCAGAGCAGGCACAGTCCCGCCTTAGCTCCACCTGACTTGGGTATGGTGCCTGGGGACACCTGTCCAGTCACCCTTCGCAGCCCCTCACGCACGGCCAGAGGACCTCGTGTCCTTGATGTTGTCATCTGGGCATCAAGAAGCCAGAAACTCTCTCAGGGTGACCTGGAGGGGGGCCAGAACCCCACTTTTCGAGAAAAGGAAAAGAAATGGATAAATTTGTCCTGGAGAGGACTGGGGTAGGGCAACGCCATTGCCAAGGCCATGGGGGCCGAATGGTGTGGAGAAGGAAGGGCCCCCCCCTCAGTGGAGGGGGCTCTCCCACACTTGGGACCGGTGTCGGAATTCAATGTCTCGTTAGATGGTGAGTTCCCTGTCTCTAGGAGGATCCAAGCCCTGAGGTGGATGGGATCCTTCACGGGACTAAGCCCAGAGTGGTGGAGTTTGTGGGAAGAATGTTAAAAGCCGGGGTTGGACGTTTGGGGTTCAAGTCTCAGGCTGCCTCTGTGAGCTTAGGCTAGTCCTCAAGTCTCATCAGCCTCTGCCTCTTCATCTCTAAATGGCAGCAGCACGTGCTTTGTGGGGGGACCCTCAACGGGATTGGGGTGCTCATAGATCCTGGAATTGGAGACACCCCTGGCCTTTGGGAAAAGACAACAGTGGGGAGGTCAGAGGCGGTGGAAAGCCCCATCTGGGCAGTCACGAGCTGACTTGGGATTTTTAAGTAACTAAGAGAAGTCAGACAGTCCCACACCCATGGATGCCCAACCATGCCCCCCCGCCTGCCGCACCGCGACCTCTCCTCTTTTCCCCTCCTTCCCCACCCGTGCTCCTGTGCCCACTTCTCATGCCTCTTAGAGTGACTGAATGGTGGCCACCAAAAACGTGTCCACCCAGAACCTCAGAACGTGAGCTCACTTAGAATAAGAGTCTTTGAGGCTATAACCAAGTTAAAGGTCTTGAAGTGAGATCATGATGGATTAGGTTGGGCCCTGAGTCCAATGTCAAGTGTCAGGAGACAAAGGCAGAGGGAGATGTGAGACTCAGACTCATGTGAAGTTGGAGGCAGAAGTTGAGCCCACAAGCCAAGGAATGGCGAGCTTGCCGGTGGCCGCCGGAGGCAGGGAGAGAGCTTGAAACAGGCTCTGCCTCCAAGCTCAGTAGCTGCTGGAAATTTGGGCTGGAAAAGGCCTTTGTAAGCTAAGGGGGTTTGGAAGGGGCTGCACCTGGCCAGGGTGTTTCCTGCCTTATGCAGCCCCAGCTTCTTAAGGCAGAAGTCGGGGCTTGTATGCCCTGACCCCCTTGCAGCTCAAGTGTGGGCGTGCGGCCCAGCTCCCCTAACTGGCCGCCCCAGCAGACTGACTCAGAAGTGAGTGCTGTCTCTAAGCGGCTCGTGGGGTAAGGAGACCTCTCTGGGGAACTGCTTTCAGCAATGTCTGTGGGGCAAGGAGGTCATGCCCCAGAGAGAAGCTTCTAGAAGCCCTTCTCCTGCTAATCCTGGCTGGACAAGAGGGCCAAGTGGAATCAGGAGGAAATGCTCACAGCGTGGGCTGGCAACGCCCATGGTCAGGACAGACCGGTCCCCACTTTCCCCAAGGCAAAGAGGCCGTGGCTTCTCCCTGGGCCCTAGGCACCCCGCTCTCCTCCCTCACGCCTGCCCCTTCCCCTCTCGGCCCTGCTCAAGGCTCACGTCCTCCCTCCCTCCGTTCTCCTTCTCTCCCCTACACCCTTCTTAGAAATGAAGTCATCTAGAAAAATAATCAAAAAATAGAAAGAAAAAAAAGCTAAGAAAATGAGAATTTTTTCCCCTTCAAACATTTGGTAAGACACCTCCCACACGGATGAGTGTCCATGGGGGCCTGTGTTTGTCCGAGGGAGACAGGCCCGCACCTCTTGGGTGCTGTGAGTGAGTGAGCCTCCCCAATCCCTACGTGGGGGTCCGAGGGGACTCCTCCTGCAGCCCGAGACCCCAGGCGCTGCCCTCAGCAGGGGGCGGGGGCAGGCATGGCTGGAAGAAGGGTGGATGGGTTCAAGTTCAGGGGGTCATCATCCTCTAAGTGAGGGCTCTGCCTCCAGTCTCGCCCCTCTTCCCGCCCGCCCACGCCCTGCTGCAGAGTTCTCGTTTGTTTATTTATAATTTATACTCAGCCTGTTTCCAAGAACAGTCCAAGGCACTTGCTGGAAAGCTGCTTCCGAAAGCTCCGCGCTGCTCACATCCACCTTGGGCTCGCAGCCTGGGGACACATCCCGTCTCAGCCTGGCTCCTTTCCCGCCACCCCCGACGTGCACCCCGACTCCCGGAGACCCCCCCGCCAGGGCGGCTGGTTCAAGGTGATCCCGTGGCCCGAGTGCCTTCTCCCATCTTGAGGCCAGACTCTTCCTCCGTGACACCGGTGGGAGGGACCTGAGGACATCCGCACTTCTCTCCTGCCCCTCGGGAGTCTGTTCCATGTGACAGTTACATGGTACAAGCTCTTCCGTCCTGCCCCCGACCAGACCTGGCCTGGCCCTTGACGGCATGTGGCCAAGTCATGCCGTCGGTGAAGGCGATGGATGATGGTGAAGGTGGGGGCTCCGCGCTCTGCCTGGAGTGATGTTCAGGGCTGAGGTGCCAGGGCTGGTCGCTCGGGCAGGGGAGAGGCTGTGGTGACAGCAGAAGTCACCCTCACGACTTCGTCTGAACCCCTAGGTAGAGGCCCAAGACGCCTTTTCACGGATTTCTTCAGGACCAGGGTGACAAAGTGCAACTCCATCGACCAGGAGAGGGTGGGGCACCCGGCTCGGCGAGGGCCGACGTGACCACAGCCACACTCGGCACCTTCCTCCCCAGCTCTGCCTGCCCAGCTGGGGCCTCAAAACTTCGCCCCTCTGGCAGGAGAGTCACCTCTGCTCCCTGTCCCGGGTCCCCCCTTTCCTCAGCCTTGCTTTTCCATCCGGTGGCATGGGTGCCGGTCAGGGCCGGAGAGCTGGCTCAACCAGAACTCAAAAATGCCACTTCCCCACCCCCATTCCTTGCAGGGCGGAGCTGAGGGGGCCAAGCTGAGCCGTGGGCAGCTGAGGTCGAGCCACCGCGCACATGCACTCCCAGCCCCTGTCAGGGCCTCAGCTTTGCCATCTGCAAAATGAAACAGCCCCTCGGGCTTCCCCCTCTGCCAAGGTCTGTAGGCCCAACTTCTACAGAACAGGCTGGACGCCTCTGCCAGTCCGGGGGGTACATCATGGGCAAGGCGTGGGGGCTGCCCTCCCTCTCCCACCGGCCTGGCTTCATCAGTACGGCCCTCCCTTCCTTCCTCCCTGATCCTGAGCAGTCGTGGCCTGGCCGAGGGAGCCCTGGCATGGCTGGGCCCTGGGGTGGCCCTTGGGAAGCGTTGGGGGTGAAGGCAATGCCGGGCAGGCCGTGCCAAAGATGCTGTCACTTGGCGGGCACACGCAGAGCGTGGCCTTTCCCTGGTTCTGGCTCTCCTTGTTGCTGAGTTCCAGGGACCACGGATGCCCCGGCTGCGGGGGTTGAGGCAGACCAGATGTCCAGTGCAGGCCACAGTGCCCTGGCCAGAAGGACAGCACAGCCCAGGCCCTTGCTGACACAGCCCTGGAACACTTGACTTTGGCGCTGAGTGGGAGACGCAGGCAGCAGGGAGAGGAGCCAGGTGGCCCCGTGTCCTGAAGGAAATGCCTAGAGCCACAGACTGGCCCAGGAGCATCCGGCTGCTGGGGAGGCCGGTGCCCTGCTCCCCACGAGGTTGGCGGCATATGGCCGCCCTGGCTTGCCCGCACCACACCCCCTGCAAAGAGCTCGTCTCCCGGTGCCCGCGCCCACAGGGAGGCCGGTTGTCCGGACATTTGGATGCAATTCCGGGCAGCCTTGAATGCTCGTCTGGCTTCCTGCCTGGGAAGCGGCTTCGTGCCGGGGAACAGCACAGGCTTCTCAGCCGCACAGAGCTGGACTGAAGACCTGGGACCCGCGTGTGCTGGTGGCGTGATCTCGGTCAACGGCCATCGCGTCTGAGCCTGCTTCCCCGTTTGTAAAAGGATGGCTGATGTGAGGACTGGTACCCAGAACCACAGCACGCTCGAGTGTCGTCCATGGTGCACGCTTCACACCGAAGGGGCCCCCAGGGACCGCTGGGAGGACCTGCAGAGGCCCAGCCCGTCCTCCTTCCGCTGCGCCTCAGCCCCCAGCCCCCGCGTGGTCCTAACCACTCTTTCCCGTCAGTCCTCCCGCCAGACCTTCGCCATCTGATGCAGCACCTAGCAGAGCGCTGGGCGCGAACCAGTGACATCTGGTGCCCAGAGGATTCGAAGCTGCGGTGACTGTTTGAAGGATAAGGCTCCCTGAGGCGTCTGGGTCCTCCCACAGGAATGAGCTCTTCGGGAGGGAGATGCTGAAAGGCGCTTGGCGCGTGGGCAGTCGCCCAATCCTTGCTGGTTCCCCTTCCGGAGAATTCCCCAGGGGGGCTCACGCCCCTGGTGGGGAGAAGAGATGCTCGTCCACCTGCTCAGTCTACAATATTTACCGAGCACCCGCTCTGATCCGAACAGGACAAATCGTCGGCCGCCGTGGAGCTTTCAGACATCACACATATTAAACGGCCACGTGGGACGGTGACAAGACCTATGGAGAGAACATGGCGGGGAGCGAGTGTAAAAGGTGGTCCGCTCGCTGACATGTCTGAGCAACGCCTGAAAGGAGGTGACAGGCCGCCCTGCGGATGAACGGACATCTGGGAGCAGTGCTCCCGGCAGCGCGGCCAGTGAGCCCTGAGGCCCTGCGGCGGTCACGAACCGGTGGCCTTAGTGGAGACAGCAGAGAGAGTGGCAGATGGGGCGGAACCTTGACTGCGCTCTGAGGGGGACAGGGAGCCGTAGAGAAGGGGCATTACTTTTAGGAGAGCACCAGCTGCTGCGCTGAGAATGGGCTTAAGGGTGAAGCGGGGAGACCCCGGCCTAGAGCAGAGGACGGTGACCTAAGTCATAGGTGGTGGCCCGGGCCGGGCTGGTGGCAGTGGAGGTGGCGGAAGTGGTCAGGTCTGGGGATACTAGCAAGGCACAGGTCCGCAGCTGCACTGGAGGCAGGTGCGACAAATAGGAGGCACGGGGCCCCCCGGGCCGGAAGCCCCGCCCCATCGGGCCCCACGGCCCGCGCCCACCGGAAGCCGCGGCTGAGCTCTCGCGAGAGCGCCCCTAGAACCCCGCCCCTCCGCGCTCCGCTCGTCTGCGCGTTGCCGTGGCAACCCCTGCACCCGCCGGGGCCCTGACGGCCGAGGCTCTCTGTCCCAGGTCCCCGCGCGGTCGGGGCCCGCCGCTCCCGCCCGTGCTTCCGGAGCCACGGGCCCGGGGGGACGCAGGGGGCCCCGCCGACGCTCCTAACGGTGTCAGCGCGTTTCGTACGCACCGCCCTGGACGCTGCGCAGCCGCAACCGCCCCTCCCGGACCCCTGCTCCCGATCCCGACGCCGCCCCGCGCCCCCTCTCTTTCCCCTGGTCTCCCGCCTCGGGCCTCGGCTCCTTCCCCGCCCCGGCCAGAGGGCCTGGAGGGCTCCCCGGGGACGGGGGCACCGGCCTGACCTTGGTCCCCAACACCCAGAGCTCATCAGGGCCCACCCCTTCTTCCCTCTCTAGTTCAGGGCTGGAGTCAGCAGCCGGAGAGGAAGGAAGGAAGGGTCTGGAAACGGGGCGGCCCCGGCCATCAGAGCCTTGACCTCAGCCCGCCCCGGAGGGGGTGAGAGAATGCCACCAGGCGTAAGCCCCCGCGGTCCTGGCCCGGCCCGGCCCGGGCGGTGGACCTCCGCAGGGCCGGCCCAGGGCCGGAATTGTCCGACGAAGAAGGCGTGAAACCATGTGAAGTAGTGTGAGTTTGACAGGGAGTCGTCGTTCCTTGGGTTCACCCAGCGATCTGACTCAAAGGAAAGTTACCACAACTGGGGAAGAGCACGATTGGCTGGAGAACTTAGTTTAAAAATAAATAAATAAAATTTAAATTATATAACGAACATGTGTTCAGTGTAAAAAATTTGGAAAACACATGAAAGTATAAAAATCCTGGATCCCACCACGAGCTAGAACCACCGTTAAGATTTCAGAAAAATTTCTTCCAGTCTTTTCTTCTCCCTGGTGCCTCTGCATTTGCAGGTAGTGTTTCCAATAACCCGTGGATGTGCTCCAGCGCCCCACGGACGCTTAAGTATGAATGGGAATGGGGGTCCTGATGTGGCTCCCCAGCACCCCCAGGCGCCCCCGACACACCTGCACACATGCACACAACAGCAGCCCGGGGGCTCAAGTGAACACAGAAGTCCACTAAGGTGCTGGCTCCTGGCGGCCCACGCTCCCCAGACAGGGTCCTGGAGGTGGCAGTGAGTCCTCCAAGCTCCACGTTCCTTCCTACGGTCCCAGATTTTCTCCACCTTCTCTTTCTGGGTCAGAAGCACAGAGCTGGGGAACAGGGGCAGGATGAGGCTTGGGGAACCTGCCAGCCCAGGTGCCGGAAGGAAATTCAAGCAAGCAGGCCCAACAGAGGCCCCCCCCCTCCGACCCCCACCCCGGGGCATGGGAGGGCCCACGAGGAACAGGAGGAGTGACCAGTTCAGACAGGGAGGCAGCAAGGGGACCGATGCCAACATTTTGCCTTTGCCTTTGCCCTCCCCGGGGACCACTGGTCATGCTGTAGGACCAATAACCAAAGAAAGACCCACACACACAACACAGGGTTTTACCCTGACAGGACAAGGCGGCACATTGTAGCCTGGCACCTGGAAGAAGCTCCTGGCTAGCCCGCCCTCCCGGACACCCCTCCTTCCGAGCTGCCCGCTGACCTGGGAGGTCAGATCCTCAAGTTGCCCCTCAGCCTACCCGGCTGAGCACGTGCAGTCCCCCTGACCCCCTCACACAGGGTGATGGGGAGGACTTCGCCATCTAGCCGGATAGCCTTTCAGGCTGCCACCACGTCAGACACCTGTGCGGAGCAGGGCACAGACCCCACACGCCTGGCTCCTCGGTGCCTTCAGGGCTAGCTTGGTCTTGCCTTTCTCATGATTTCTGTCTTCAAGGATGTCTGAGTGGGACATCCTGCTCCGGGGGTGCGGGTGCTTTGTCTCCTCCCCTGCCTGGAGTGCCACGCAGACGGCCCCCAGACCACCAATTCCCTATCTCAGAAGCCCCTTGAGCAGTCTGGGGCACAGAGCAAAGCTGAGGCTGAAATTAGTAAACTCACTCAAGTCATCGAGAAAAGGGGGATGTGTGGCATCCTCGAGGTCTGGACAGTGCTCAGACACGACTGCAGAGTGCTCCTGTTTTCGTCTTGGTCACAGAGTGGCCTCGTCTCATGTTGGTGACATCGTTTGGCCGTGGGATTGTCGGCGGGCCAGCCGCCAGCAACACCAAGGCTTTTCTCCTTGTCCACACCCAGTGTGACTGGCTTCCAGTTACCACTGCACCTCACCTGTCTCTGCCACGCCGGTTTCCTCTGTGGCCGAGCAGGCTGCCTCTTCAGGCCCTTCAAAGTGGCCGGGCCCCGGCTTCCTTCCCTGCCTGGCCTCGCTCTCTGTCTCCCTCCCCTGCTTTACTCACCACGGCTCACGACCCCTCCCTGCCACCTGCCAGAATCCTGTGTCCTCTGGCTCCTGCTCACCTTGTGCCTCTCCCCACACCACCACCGAGCCCCACAGCAGGTCACACGCCAGAGCATAGCAATGCTGGGGGGCGGAGGGTGGTTTGCAGGTAGCTCTTGTCCCCACAAAGCACTCGGGCATTTTTCGGATCAGTGACTCTGCTCTGAGCCACTGTCTGTCCCAGCACTTAGAGACCACGGCTGGCAGCAGGTGGGCAAGTGCACAGGTGGCTTTGATAGCTCCTCAACCTCCCCTTTCCACTGCCAGACACCACGGGGCCCCAGCCTGGTGACCCCTGACCCCTAAAGGGCAGGGGAAGCTGGAGCTGGGAGGCCTGCCCTCCACTCTGGCCAAGGTTTGTCTGCCTCCTTGTGGTACGACCCAGAGCCGGCGGGAGGCAGGTACTCTTGGGCCAGCCAGAGTTGCCATTGCTGGTCCCATTCTCCAGCCTTAGGGGCCCCTTTTCCTTTGTGACTAAAATAGAAGGCTTTAGCCTCTTTCTTAGTTTCTTAGGCTGCTATAATAAGATGCCACAAACTGGGGGACTTAAAACAATAGACATGTATCCTCTCACAGTTCCGGAGGCCAGAGTCTGAGATCTCGGTGTCTTCATTCCTTCTGGAGGCTCCGGGAGAGAATCTGTTCCCTCCCTGTCTCTCTCAGCTCCTGGCGGCTGCCAGAGATCCTTGGCGTTCCTCGGCTTGTAGACGCATCACTCCAATCTCTGTCTCCAGCGTCTCCCTGGGTCTCTATGCCTTTGACCAAATTTTCCTCCTCTTATAAAATCTAATTAGAGCCCACTCTAATCCAGTATGACCGCATCTTAACTTAATCGCATCTGCAGAGACCCTATTTCTAAACAAGGTTGAGTTCACAGGGTCCGGGTGAACAGGAATTTTAGGGAAACACTATTCAACCCTGTACAGGCCCCCCACCCAAAACGCATCCCCTTCCAGGCCCCCGCTTCGCCTGATACTCGACAGGTGGCCCATGCCGGACACCAGCCAACTCCGTCATTTCTGCAAAGCGCCGTTCACACGGGCTGTTCTGGGCAGCGGGCGTTCTGGGCAGCGGGCGTTCACCGATGTTTACAGTGACAGACGACAGCGCAGGGCATTTCCTGGCGGCTGGGCACTCCCCCTGTGGCCCGGATGTCTCCCTCCCTGCCCTTCCCTAGCCCGTTGCATCTCTGCTCTGCGGACTTCACCTGTTCCCTCCCAGGATGCCTGTGAAAACCACAGTCCCTTTCACCTTCTGTGCACGTGCTTCGACACCGTCTTCCTCTCACCTCAAGCCTGGGCCCCAGGGGGTGGGGTCGAGGGCGGGCGAAGAGCAGGACCCACCTTCCAGACCACCAGAAGCCACCTGTGTTTTCCAAATGGAGTCAAGCTGGCCTGTGAGCTATGCTCCCCTAGCCTGAGAAAGCGGTCGGCTCTTACTTCAAAGAGCGTTTCTGTTTTTTTTCTGCTTTCTACATCTGCGCTAACATTCTGTGATTCTTAGAGAACAAAAATTCTGAAGAGCAAAACGCAGAGCCAAGAATGTTTAAGCCAGAAGGGACTTCTGTGCGGAAGGAAACACACACGGCCCCGGCCCGCCCGGGGTCTGCGGCCGACCCGCCGCGGGTGGCCGGCCTGCGAGGGAGCGGGGCGCAGGAGGCAGACACCAAGGAGGACCTATTTATGTGGGTGGGTGGTCGGGCAGGAGTTGGATTTAGTCAAGCAATTTCTTGGATACCGCCACAAAAGCGCAGGCCAAAAAAGAAAGAGAAACAGATAAGTTGGACTTCATCGAAATGAAAAACTTTGTGCATCAAAGGGCGCTATTCAGAGAGTGAAAAGACACCCCACGGGGTGGGAGGGAGCAGCCGCACGCCCCGGACCTGACGAGGGAGTGATACCCAGACCACGGAAGGAAGGGGCTGCCGCAACTCAGCGGCAGAAACACCGAACGTCCAACCTTAAAACGGGCGAAGGATCTGAAGAGACGTCTTGAAAAAGAAGATATACCAATAGCCAATAAGCCCATGAAAATCACCACGTCGCTAATCGCTGGGGGAAATGCAAGTCACAGCCACGACGAGACACCGCCTCACACCTATCAGGGTGGCCGCCATCAAAGAGCAAAACCGAACAAAACGACAGAAATGATAAACGTCGGTGGGGGACTTGGAAGCCTCGTGCGTTGCTGGCAGGAATGTGAAATGCTGCAGCCGCTGTGGAAAAGTCTGGCAGGTCCTCAAAAAGCTAGACATAGGCTTTCCGTATGATTCCACTCCCACGCACGTGTCCAAAAGATTCGAAAGCACAGCCCGAAACATGCGTGTCCGCCGGTGTTCACAGCACTGTTACTCACAATCATGGCGAGGTGGAAACAACCCAAGTGTCTGTCGGTCGACAGATGAACGGTCCGTCCACACGGAGGAATATTACTGAGCCTTAAAAAGGGAGGACGTCCCGACACCTGCCACGACACCGATGGACCTTGAAAACACTGTGCCAAGTGAAAGAAGCCAGACGCGAAAGGACGGATGCTGTACAAGTCCACTGACGTGAAGTCCCCAGGAGAGTCAAGTTCACAGAGACAGGAAGTCGGTCAGAGGTCGGCGAGGGGGGAGGGGCGAATGGGGAGTTAACGTTTGGTGGGGACAGAGTTTGTGTTCCGGGTGATGGCAAAGCTTTAGAAATAGGTAGTGGTGGTGGCTGCACAACATTGCGAATATAATGAATGCCACTCGATTGCACATTTAAAAATAGTTAAAATAGTGGCTACTGTGTTATGTATTTTTTAAAAATTAGTAATGTGATATACTAAAAGCCATTGAACTGTGTACTTTAAATGGGCGGCTTGTCTGAGAACATGAATCCTAGCTCAATAAAGCTGTTAAAAAGCGAGGGCCGTGCAAGCCCCCAGGCAAAGGACCCTAAATTTTAGGAAGAGGCTGGAAATGTCCCAGACGCGGGTGGTCTGGGGGTTCTGGGGTCTCCGGGGGGCGTGGCGGGGCGTGTCTCCAGCCCGCAGCCCCGCCCAGCGCCCCGCCCCCGGCAGCGCCTCACAGGCTCGTCCTGTGCCCAGCACGCGACTCGCCTCAGAAGCCAGTTCTCTGCACAGCGGAAACGCTTTCTCTGTGCCCACTTCAGCAGACGGCCCCCTACCTTGGCCTGAATCGAGAAGCACAGAAATCAAACAGGGGACAGACGGCTGCCTTGGCAATGCCTCACAGGCACGCCGGCGTGCAAGCTCACACCGCCCTCCCGCCATGTGTCCTCATCCTTTCTACGCCCTGCAGCTGGCCAGGGACACTCCGTAGCCCGCCCCTCCTCTGCAGGCAGACCACGGACAGGGCCGCTGGCGCCCGGAGGGCGGCAGCGTTGCAGGGGACCTCCAGAAGTGGAGCTGGGAGGGCCCGGGGCACCCGTCAGAGGGCGGGCCTGGGCCCAGGTGGCACCCTGGGCTGCGGATTTGAAGGACTGCGGGGGCGGGGCGCAGCTCTGTAGGGGTCAAGGTAGCAGCGCTGCTGACTGCACCGGAAGGCCGCGCACTGCCTGGCTGAGTGGCTGAGCCGGAAGCAGGGAGGTTCTAGCACCTTCTGCAAGGTCCCTTGCTCCAAGACGAGGCCCCGCCGTGAGCTCAGAACCACAGCCTTTTCACAGAGTTCTAGAACCTTCCTAAGGTCTCTTGCCTCTTCTCTCCTGTTTCTGAGGAGCAGTTAACTCCTGGGGGGCGTGGCTGCAGGACAGGCCCACACTCCGGGCGCCTTGCAGGCCGGGGTGGCCCTCGACTCTGCTGCTCCCACCCTCGGGGGCCCCAGCTTCCCCGAGCGAGGACCTGGCCGCAGGGGGAGCGCGAAGCACTCCAGAGTCACAGTTCTAGGTAAGGTGCAGGCCTTTGCCGCGCCCTCGCTCTTGCGGCGGGGAGGGGGGCTGCTTCCCGCCTCAGCCCCAGACGCCGGGGTCCGTCCCTTTCTGCTGCCTCTTTCGGGCTCAGGGGTGAATTTGACAAGCCCTGGGCCAGGTCAGCCAGGTGCTGCGGGCCAGTGTGAAGGCTGCACCTGGGTGCAGGGCCCCAGGGACGTCCCCTGAGACCCCGGGCGTGGGGCGGGGAAGGCGGTCCCCAGACTGGGGACCTGAGAACCAGCCTCTGAGGCCTTTTGAGCTGCCTGAAGCTGACCAGATTCTCGGGGGGTCACAGGCTCAACCTTGGGAAGAACCCCTGAAACCTGGCACTGTCTCCCAGCTCCTCGGGGGCTTTGGTGTGGCCTGGGGTGGGTGAGGGGCGGTGCCCCGCCCTCCTGAAAGGTGATGAGAAAGAGGAGGGCAGGGGCGGCCCCGGTGCACCCGCCCCGCGCCCGGTCCCGTGCATGCACCTGCTGTCCCATCATCACACCCTGCGAGGGGGATTATTAGCGCCGCGTAACAGGTGAGAACCACATTCTTTAGCCAGGCCAGGTGAGAGCACAGGGCTGGGAGTCGGGATTTCTGGGTTGTGATTCTGGCCGCAGCATAGACAAGCGGTGTGACCTTGAACAAGTCACGCAGCCTCTCTTGGCCTTGACCCCCTCGACTGGAAAGGGAAGTTGGACTGAATGGCCCTTGAGGCTCTCCCAGCCCAGACATCTTACGAGTCTCGGATGTGACGTCTCTTCAGACAGAGCTAGACAAAGCCACAGGTCAGACCGGTGGCCTCTTGCACAGCGTGCTCGGATGGGTCAGGGGGCAGGGTGGCTGTCCTCATGCGTGTAGACGGCTGAAAGCTGCAGCTCAGTGCGAGGAACTGAACACAGCGTAAAAGGAACATAAAAACAGCACCGTGACACAGACTCCCCGACGGAGCCGTCAGAGGCGTGCGGCCGAGCCCAGTGTCGTGTGTCTGACGGGCTGCTGGAGTCAGCGACTCCCAGGACGCTCTCCAGCTTTGAAACCCTGCGCCCCTGTCCCTCTGCCCAGACTGCCCCACGAGCCAGCTCCGCTGCAAGGCCTGGGGGCCTCCTTCTGAGCTGCTCTCTGCTCCATGCCCCCTGACATCATTCGCGGACGTGCCATGACCGGGTGTGTGCAGTGGGGACAGCGGTTTGTTCCTGATGTAGTTAGAGCGCCCAGGTTTCTGAGTGAGCCCTTCCACGGGAGCGTCGGCGCGATATCACTGCAGATGTCACTCTGTGCTTTCCCGCGTGGGAGGCAGAGGTGGTGTGTCGGCTGGAGCTGCTGGCAGTGGGCACAAGCCGGGGCCCGGCCACAGGCGTGCAGCTCTAGGGGACACCACCTGCCATAGGGGACACCACCCGCCATAGGGGACACCACCCGCCATAGGCATCCCTGGAGAAAAGAGGTCGGGGCCTCCAGGCTGGTGGGGACTTCTCTCTCCCACGGAGGAGCCTCCGGCAGGGGCAGCAGGAGAATGGCCCGCCTCCCTTGCTGTGGGCCTAACCTCCCCGCTCTGTCCGCCCCCAACCGGGTCCTGGCCAGAGATCGCCATTGCTCTGGGCAGGAAGTCTGTGGGCAAGGCGGAGAGTGCAGGTGCGCTCTGCAGTGCCAGCGAGAAGCCAGAGGGCCCGGTCCCTTCTGCTAACCCCGCTGTGCACGTGCGCGCGCGTGTTGTGTGTGTGCTCGGGGGGCGGGGCGAGACCGATCAATCAGGTGGGCTATTTTGGTTCTTGGTCATTCCGTCCCTTGGAAGGGAGCAGCTCACAAGCTCTCAGTCCGTCCAGAGTCTATGTCGGTCCACGAGTAAGCTCTTCCCAGCGCTCGGGGTCCCTGTAGAGCCCGCTTCCCCTGTTCCGTGACTCTGGGGGTGCTCTCATACCTGAGTGCAGGGAAGGGCCCCGGGGAACCCCAGAAGAGGGGCGGGAACCAGGCGCTGGCCAAGGGCCAGCCGGTGGGAATGCGGGCAAAGAGAACAGAGCAGGGTTGCTTGAGAGGAGGCAGCTGAGGCCACGCGGGCCCTGTGCCCAGCCGTGCTGTCGAGCAGGGGGTACACCTGCCTGGGAGCAGCAAGGCTGCAGATGAGGCGAGGGGCAGGAGTCACTGCACCCCCAAGCCCAGCCTCTCTCTGCCTCGGTGTCAGCTGCATCTGCAAACTAGGGAGGCCCCCTCCGCGCCCCTCACGCCCTGGTGTTACTGGTGGGGCGCAGTGCGGTGCAAACCCAAGAGCCCATCTCCCTGCAGGGAGGGGTCCCCAGCGAGGTCCCCTGAGGCGTCCGGCAGGTTGAGATGAAAAAAGAGACATTCCGAGGAGACCACCATCTTTCTTCACTCTTTACTGTGTAAAAATAAACTCAACGATTCATGTCATTTTAGCAAGAAAATGAAAAAAAAGAAAAAGAAAAAAGCAAGAATACCAGTAGAAATAGTGCATTTCCAGAGTTGCTGATGGGAGGTGGCGGGTCCCATGGTTTTGACCCATTTGATACCCAAAAGGCTGCAGATCATATGAAAAATGTACAGCTTTGGTTAGCAAATAATGAAAAAGTAAGATACATCGATTCTCTCATATTATACAGTATGTACATTGCAACAATATCAACCATAGGGGGTTCGCTTTCTCGTCCTTATTTTGTTTGTTTGTTTGTTTGTTTTGGCAAATAAGACAAAATTGGGACTCTATGTATTGGGCTCAATGACTTGTTCCCGTCAAATTGACTCACGTTCACTGTGCATGGAAGCAACACGTTCCCTGTCATTAGCTGAAGAAATTTACACACTCCGAGTCCGAGTCAAGAGATGAAACCATGGCTACTTCAAGCCACACGTTGGTCGCCTTAAGATTACAAAAGACCCCATCCTCCTCGTGTTACCACGGAACCCTAGACTCCTCCGCCGGGGCTGGGACCGTGCACTGAGTCCTCAGACGGTTCTCAACAGGTCCGCCACTAATGGCCCGTTTCCACCCTGGTCCCAGCTCGCCTTGGGTAACAGGCAGCCTCTCCTCGGGGCCCAGTGGAACGGCCGTGGATCTCACGCCGGCCTCGCCCCTCCCCTTCACTGCCCACAAGACACCCCCTTGGTCTCAGGTCCCAGGGCTGGTGACAAAGTGATCTTTGCAGTCTTAGAAAATAAACTGGGAATCTACAAAAGGAAAAGAAAGCATACAAAACGTGTCTCTTTCTTCCAAAATACGCGCTTTCAGTCCTACATTTTGGTGGAGCCTGAAAGTATTTTCGAGGGAGATAGAGGTTGAGTTAATTTATAGGTTTGTCCTTTTCTTTCATAAAAATACTCTTGTTTGGTAATAAACTTTTTCTTCTACAGTAAGAGAAATAATACCGTGTTATCAAAAGCAAGAAGGCTTACGATTCGAGTGGGATCTAAGCCCCCCTGGGGGCCGGGAGAGCCTGCTGGCCGCCCCCTCTGCCCCCTCGCGCCCCAGACCCGCAGAGCCGTGGGGCTCCAGCTCGGCCAAAGCAGACACTGTCTCCACAGTGCTTCTTACCGTCTTCGTTTATAAAACGGCTTACCTGAGATAGGCATGGGTTATTCAGTGCAAGAGGGAGCATCAATCAGATTAAGGAGTCGGTGGAAACTAGTGGACTAGATCGGTGGCTGTGTCGTCCTCTCTCGGGGCCAGCAGGGTGCCAAGTATTAACACAGTGAGGGCGTCGGGGGCTTGGCACAGGCTCCAGGTAGGGGCGGGAAGGGAGCTAAGTGTCAGCTTCTGTCCCTGGCACCACGGGTGCGTCAGGGGAGGGGCGAGGACGGCGAAGGGTCAGGAGGCAGAAGGGACAGACACGTCTGGGGTTTGCTCTGCCCGTCTCTAGTCAGGGCAGAGGATGGCTTGTGGTCCTGATGGACAGCTCCCACCAAGCCCGCGCTGGGCAGAGTCTGGGGTTCTGGCATCGGCAGGGGCTGGTGGGAGGGGCTGACCGGAGAGCACCGCGCCGGCTCTGGGCCTTGCCTCGCAGCAGCTCCCAGATGGCTGATGTGAGGGTGGGCCATCTGGTCTAAAGGGGTGATTTCAAGCTCTCGCTCTCTACCAACCACGGGTACTGTTTAGGCCTGTCCTCATCCTGCACGTGAAAAATACTTCCTGGTGTGTTTGGGGCGTGGGGGCGGGAAGAGGGAACGGATCCTCTCCCGTGACCTCCCCCCGACACCCTTGGCTTGCATTCCCAGCCATTTTCGGTAGCTACATGGATGGTCACAGAACAACGGGTGGCACTTGGCACAAAACACAGAACCGGAGAAGTCCATGCAGGCAGGGGGACACACGTCAGACTGAGGGGGCAAGGGACACGCCACCCCGAGGGACATGCAAACAGAGAAGGTCTCTGCAGATCCAAAGATGCCACAACCTACAGCTCTGACAAAGCACAATGGTCAGAAGAAAAAAGCCACTGTTGAGCCACGACGCACAGCCTGGGCCGCATCCTGCGAACGGAGCGCGGCAGATCGGCGACCGGGCACCGTGCAGACACCCACGGGGACACGCACACAGAGACACCAGCACAGACACACACAGATGCACTAGGTTTCCGACACAATATGGACCTGCGTTTAGGGAGACAGGTGCCCCGGAACGGGAGGCAGAAACACCTGCTCCTTCTGAAGAAATGTCTGCAGCTGTAGGTGAGCCAGGCAGTGCGGCAGGATTTCTAGAAAGACTTGCCAGCCTTTTGCTATTTAGACTCCTGGTGACAGAGTCCAGGGTGCCCTTGGGGCATGCGACCCCCAGATGGTGCGGAAAAGCAGGGAGCTCGCCTGCCCTGGGCGTGATCTGTCTGAATGCTTTTCCTCTCTCTCTTCAATACACAATGCTGGCATACACAGTGCCACCACACACACACACACACAGAGTTTTCCTCCTACCTCAAAAAGACTCGAAGGAAATGTGCATGATGGCTTTTCATGGGGAAAAAAAGCTTCTGGACACTGGCTGGGTCTCAGTGTCACTAGCTGGCAACAGGTTGGGGGCTGCTACAGGACTTGAGCCCTGTAAGATGGGGAGTGGGTTTCAGGGCCTGGCCTGGGTGAGGGGTCTCCGGAGGCCCTGCCCCCGGAGGGCTGGCTGAGCCGCTGAGCCGGGCCCGCTGTGTGGGCTGGGTCTCAGTGGCCCCGTGTGGCTGGGTAACCAGGTTTCCTCATCTAGAAGATGTGCCCTTGAGCTGACCTACCGCAACCTCCGGTCTCCCACTGCTGCAGGCAACGGGGAGGGGCCCGGGGGCCTGGCTTCCCGGGCTGCGGGTGGGGCACTCCTTTCTCAGGTCCTGTGGTGGCAGGACAAGCTGGCGGCTGAAAGGGAGGATGGATCCCAGGCGTGCCGTGCCGTGCCGGGCGTGAGGAGGCGGGAGGGCTGAGGGCCAGAGCCGGCCGAGCTGGGCACGCAGGCCAGCCTCCCAGATGCCAACAGCGGGATGCTGGCCGGGCACTAGGGGGTGAGGGGGGACTGCCCGGACCCCCCTTCCCACCTCCTCTGAGCACCTGGTGCCTTCACCCCTTCAGAAACAATTCTACTACAAAATAAAAACGCTTCGTGGCGAGCACCGCCCCCCCACTCCAGCCTTTACCAAGCCGCCAAAGGACACTCATCTCATCAGTAGAGATATGCTGCTCAGAACAAGCTTCGCAAATGGATACAAATGTGTGTGATGAAGAAGCCACACGGGCCTCAAGGCACGCGGGCAGCTTGCAAGGTTGGCAGACGCACTCAGCCAGCCATGAGAGTCCCCACAGCCACAAAGAAAGAGGAAATGAAATGCCTCATTCCAAAAGAAAAAGCCTCCCCCCAGAGACACACGCTCGTAGACACACGCACACACACTCAGACACACGCACGCACACACGCACACGCACACACGCGCAGGCCTCTCACCTGCTGCGTTTAAAATGCCGCCGCCCGCGCCTTCGGTGACTGGGGCCTGCCTGAGGAAGGGTCCCGGGCTCCTAGAGAGAAGAGGGCCTCCTTGGGGACAGATGGGAGCCGGGCCTGCCTCATGTGCACGAGGACCCAACCAGGCTGTGCGTGAGCGTGTGCGTGTGCGCGCGTACGAGGGCCATGGCCTTGACATTCCTGAGGGAGAGGGAGAGAGACAGGACAGATCGTCACCGCAGAAGCAGGGGATGTGGGTGGGGGCCTGGCTGAGGGGCGGGAGCTCAGTTGATCTGGCGACAGGCTTCGAATGTCCACTTGGTGGCCCCGCCATAGATCTCGATGTGGGACTCGGCCCAGGCGATGACGTTGCCAGAAAGGGCCTTGGAGCTGCAGGTGGCCAGGTTGTACACCTCCCCTGGTGTCAGCTTTCGGTCCCAGATGTTGAAATGGGCCAGCTCACCCACGAATGCTTGGGTGGCGTCGAACCCGCCACCCAGAGTGTCCTTCAGAGAAAAACAGGATGAGGGTGAAGGGAGCGGTCGGGGTGAGGACCCAGCAGGGGGACGTCCCCTGTCTCCTCCATCAGGGGCTCTGGGTCTTCAGCCCTACATCACCTTGCCACCATGGGGAGCCCAGGAAAAGGGACGCTGCTGGTCGCCTCTGCCATGGATGCAGAGCTTCTCCTGGGGGGACAGCTGGACTCTGCCTGTCCTTCAGCTGGTCACTCAGCCGGCGAAGGAGGGGTCAATTGGGGCCATGGATGACCTGGGAGCAAGGACACCTCCCCACTCTTCCTGCTTCTAGTCAAGGAACTCGATGTCACTCTGCCAGCAACAGCTGCCCCACAGGAGCAGAAGGCCTGGGACTCTGCTGCCTCCAGTTCCATCCCAGATGCCCAATGGGAGATGAACCACTCCCAGGAAATAAATCGCCTGCCACTAAAGGCACGAGTGGCTTTCCAGTGCCAGAGGAAGCTCTGCTGCAGTCTCAGAGGCTGACGCCCAATGCCGCAGCCGCCTGCGTTTCTGACAGTCCCCCCGGAGCTCGACTCTGCTCGAACTGCTGCATAACCTGCTCCCCCTGACGTGTCGGGGACCACCGCCCTCTGCAGCTCGCTCCCTCCTGGTCCCCGCTGCCCAGCCCTCCCAACCTGCCTGCCCTCTGGTTCTGGGGTGTCCCCTCCTACGCCCCCGTGGCCAGTACCTGCTCCTGGCCCAGCACCAGCACGCCTTGTGGCTTGATGGGGTGGTAGGGAGCCAGGTTTTCCCCGGTTCCGCCCTGGGTGCCGTCCTGGTAGGCTTCCCAGACCCCGTCTCGGGTGGTCCAGGTAATACAGATGTGATGCCACTTGCCGTCATTGATGACAAAGGGCAGTTTGGCCACCTGGGAAGGAGAATGACACACGTGACATTATGGGTACAGGGGTACAGCTGAGAATCAATGATCATCACTATTACTAGTTCAACTGTTATTCTTCTTCTTGCTACATTTAAAATAAAGAACAGGAGCTATGATTGAACTCTCACAGCACCCGCCCCTCCGGGCTTTGCACCTGTTAGCTCCCATCTGCTGGATGGGTCACAGGATCACAGGTCGTGTGACGCTTTGTCAAGGGGCCCCTAAGACGATCTGAACACACAAATTCCTCACTCCTGCAACCGGGGGACACGGCTGGAAAGGCACAACCTTCCCGGGCACCAAGGCCTTGGACTCCAATTTCCAGCCCGGGTGTTAGACATTTGCTACCAGCACCGGCTCAGGGATTGGGGAGTGTGAACGCTGGCAGCTACTGAAGGGCTGATGGAGGGGGTTCCCCCAGGAAAAAGGCTGCCTGCCCCTGGGCTCTGGCCCCCTCCCAGGGGCGGGGGTGAGCGGAGCAGATCTGGCTTGGGAAGAACCTCTAGGGGCACCTGTGCACCCCCAGAGCATCTGTGGTCCTCAACGCCGAGGGGCAAAGCCAGGGCGGAGGGTGGATGGGGAAGAGGAGGCAGGGATGGCCCGGTGGGAAGGGTCACCACCTGCCCCAGCAGCCGGCCAGGACCGGGACCCAGGGGGCCTGGCTCTGGTGTGCCCGCTCGCCCAGCTGGGCAGGGCCCTACCTTGTCGTTGATGAGGATCTCCATGGGGTTGTTGCCCCACTCAATGAGGACGAGCTCGTTGGCCTGGCCGGGCACGGCGTAGGAGAAGGGCGTGCCGACGCCCGGCGCCGCGCTGGAGCGCAGCCACATGCACACGGTGAAGGCGTACATCTCCGGCAGGCTCTTCTTCACCTTGGCGTACATGTAGTTGGTCCGCAGCGGGAACGTGAGCTGGAACTTGTCGCCAGGGCGATTGTCCTTCTGACCTGGGGAGGACAGGGCACAGTCCTGACCTGTGCACCCCGACGAAGTGCCGCTCCCCATCTGCAGCCCACTCAGCCCCGTCAAGCTCAGGGTCGCAGACAGCAGACTGCGCCGCCACTCCGCAGGAGCTGGGAGGGGTTCCGAGAGGTCACATGCTTTGTCCCAGGGCACGGGGCCAGGA
Organism: Pteropus medius; assembly: GCF_902729225.1. Lineage (NCBI taxonomy): Eukaryota > Metazoa > Chordata > Mammalia > Chiroptera > Pteropodidae > Pteropus > Pteropus medius. The sequence goes on along the minus strand of NW_024355990.1, from coordinate 1,621,012 downwards.
CGGGAGAGCGGACCAAGGTCCCTGCAGCCAGGTCTGGGTCCCCGATGGTGCTGCCCTGAGGGGTCTGGGATGAGGCTGGGGGAGCATGGCGGCCCTGAGCATGCGCACCTGGGCTGTGTAGTGGGCGGGAGGCAGAGGGTCAGCGTGCACCCTGGAAACCAACCCTGCCAGGCGGATCCGGAGAAAGGAGGTCCCACCCCGCCCCAGAAAGGGCCAGCTCCCCTGGGAGCGGCCCTTTGGTCCGGCCTGATTCCGGGATGCTGGCTGCAGACAGTACTCAGAACCCTCTTGGGTCTCCACCCAAGACAGCCAGGTCTCTGGTGCCCTGCACATGTCCCTCGAGGCCAGGAACGTTGCTGCCGCTGGTCCCAGCCTGAGGACTCGGGCTATTTCCGGAATCCCACTCACCCCACAGGAGGGAGCCCAGGCTCTTCTAGCAGCTCTGCCTGGGATGCAGGACGGCAGGGACCCCCCGCTGGAGCCGGCCCCCCCACCTTTGAGGACCAGGCCACTCACTCAGAATGAGCTTTCCTGTGTGTTTCCTGAAAACTCAGGCTCCTGCCTCCTAGCTTTCCCTTACAGGAGGCCACAGTTCCTCGCCTGCCAAGATGTCCCCCGGGAACACTGCCTGCCCCCTCCCCACCCACACAAACACTGTGGCTGTGGCCCTGGGCACGGCGACTGACTCCAGGCAAAACGTTCCCACCCAGCACCGGGCACAGGCACCAGGCCGGGAGTCAGAGCACACACACCCGCCAGCCCCAGGGTGCGCACGGGGCCTGCCACGGAGGCGGCCCCCAGGCCGAGGATTATTTCTAGAAGGCGTCCTGCTGGGACCGCTGCCCCAGCCTCCTTTAAGCCAGGTGTCAAGGAGCAGAGCAGCCCCGCCCCCCATGGTGCTCCCCCGGGGTCTCAGGCTCCAGGGCCCTGGCCTCTGGGGGAGGGGGGTGGTTTTCCTCTCCCGACTCTCCCCTCCTCCTCCTTCCCTCCGCCCCCCCCCCCCCCTCCCCCCCGATCTGTTTTTCAGTTACATAAGGTGCCTTAAGATGGCACTGTTTAAATCCATCTGGCACATTTTGCGGTCTGAGAAGGGTCACGTGGCCCTGCTCCAAGCCCAGGCCCCCCCCCGCTTTACAACCTTGTTTGATTTCTGCGACTTCAAGGCTGAGCCACCGAGCTCACCCGTGGGCCCCCCAGGGTGCAGTGGGGGCCTCCGGAGCTGGTGACTCAGGAACCACAGGGCATCATGATGCCCGGGATTGGGTTACTCAGAAGAGAAAACCGCTGGAGGGGGCTCGGGGCAGAGGGGGGCACCCAGAGATCCCTGGAGGATGCCAGGGGCACCAAGGAACTGGGAGGAAATCTGCTCAGGGCCCAGATGTGTGGGGGACCAGGAGGACGGGGCTTCAGCCTGCCCGCTCTTTGCTGGGGATGGAGACAGGCTAGAGCCAGGTTTGTGCACAGAGAAGGCTCAGGGCCACCATAGCTGCAATGCAAAGTTACTGAAGATTAAACAAACCAGACTTGGAAAAATCCTGTGAGTGCGCGTGCTGGGTGCGGAGGCCACCAGGCAATCCCTCTCTCTCTCTGCTCTCCCTCCACAGAGCTAGCCAGAGTCCAGGTGCCTGGGCCAGGCCAGTAAGAGTGACTGGAAGCCCAGAACGGGGTGGGAGATGGGTGGGGGGCAATGGAGGGGTGGCGGAGCTCAGGGCTTTGACCGTAGGAGGCCAGGACCCCAGGCAGGGTCCCACTGGCAGAAGGAGCCAGGCCTGAAGCAGGCTTCCTCCCCCCACGTTATTACCTTTCTCCAGCTCGCTGATCCGCTGGTGCAGGGAGGTGAGGGCGCTCTCGATCTTGACCCTCTCCTCGGTGTCGTTCTTGGGGCCCCCCTTGCCCTCCTCCAGCGTGTTCACTCGCGACAGCACCTGCCTCTCCAGGTCGTCGATCTTGCTCTGCAGCAGGTCCTTGAGGCTGTTCGTCTGGCTGGAGGAATTGAGCCGGCTGTACTGCTGCGGGGTGCAAGGGCGGGGTGGGGGAGACCACAGCGTTACGGCGAGAGCCTGGACCCGGCCGGGAGGCTCGCGGCGCGGTTCCCCCGGGGCGACTGCGGGGGCGGCCTGGCGGGGAGCTCCGCAGCCTCTGGGCGGCCCCGGCCGGGCGGGGATGGGGGTGTCCGGCCGGGTCGCGAGTGGGGTGGGCAAGGGCAGAGGGGCGCGCGAGCCAGAGGGGAAACCGCGGCGCGCGCGGACCTCGAGATTCTCCAGGCGGGTTTTGAGCGACTGCAAAGTTTGCCCGAGTTGGCTGAGCGTCTCGGCGGCCGGCGTCCGGGACAGGTCGCCCATGGTGTTCTTGCCGGAGCCGGGCTGCTTGCGGCCGCTGCCAGCGCGGGCCTCGCCGGCGCCGGCGTCCAGCGTGCTCTGGCTCTCGCAGCGGCCCAGCTTGGTGGTCAGCTCGCGGATGGTCTCCTTCTGGCTCAGGATGGTCTCCTTCTGCTGCAGCACGGTCTCGCGGAGCTGCAGCACGCTGCTCCGGAGCTCCTCGGCGCCGCCGGCGGCCACGGACGCGGTGCACAGGTCGGCGTCCACGGGCACCGAGGTGCAGATGAAGCGCGTCGGCCCGAAATCCTGGGCCGCGCTGCCCAGGAGGCAGAGGGCGAGCAGCGCACAGGTGCGCGCGGCGTAGCCCGCCAGCATGGCTGCGGGCGCGGGACCGGGCGCTGCGCCCGGCTCGGCTGAGCTGGGGCTCCGCGGGCGGCCGCGCTCCGGGCGCCGCGCTGCTCCGCCGCGCTGCTCCGCCGCGCTGTCCGGCCCCCACTGCCGCCTGCGCTGCGGAGCCCGCGCCTTTTATGCCGCCGCGGGAGGGGCCTCCGCGCTGCCGACGTCAGCGGGGGAGGAATCCCGCTTTAATTGCCTGCGGCCCCGGGCCCCGGCGCGGCGGGGGTCGCACGGGCTCGCGGGGAGGGGATGCGGGGGGCGCAGCCTCCTCCTGTCTCCTCCCCCCGCTCCCCGCGGCGCCGCGGCCTCACCCCCAGCCCCCTCACCGGCCCGCCCCCGCCCTGGCCAGCGCCGCTTCCGCGAAAGCTCCGAGAGCCGCGGGGTGGGGTGAGGGAGCGGGAGGTGGGGGGTGGGGAGGCTGGGGTGTAGAGTGGACCGAGTCGCGGCCTCGGACTCGAGGATGGGCCACCTGCGTGACATCCCCAAATCTCCGACGGGGCTCAGGGCGCGTGGGAGGCCACGGCTGGCCTTGGGGACAAAATTTTGTTCAACTCGCTTGGCCGCACGAAACACCCGCGGGGCCCGGGCCAGGGGAGTTGGAGTCAGGCCGCGTCCCCGGGGACCCAAATCGTGGACACTCTCGTGACGGGTGGGGAGCGCCTCGGAGCGGAGCCTCGCGTGGCCGCCAAGCTCAGACAGGGGGTCACGGGACCGCTCCACATTTCTTAGATGTCTGTGTGAGGTTGATAAGTGGCTTACGCTCTGGGTCTGGGGGCTTCCCCACGACCTCGTTCCTGGCTCTCCTCCGCTCACCCCCCCCCAAGCTCTGAGACTTTGGGGACCTGGCAACGTCCACAGGGAATGACAGCCCCCACCCCGTGCTGGCGGGCCGGGCGGGGACTTCTCGGAGGCGGCCCCAGCTGAAAGAGTCTTTCCAGCCAGCGAAGCCGGCTGATTCCGGGCAGACGGCGCCTCCGGGGCTGGACGCTCCCTGCGGCCCAGCGGGAGGGGTGGAGTGCGCCTGGTTTCCGAGGGGGCTCAGGGGGTCAGCCCTTCCGAGCTTACCGAGAGCCTTCCCATCCCAGAGGCGCGTGTGCACGCCTTCGTGCGTTCGCGTGTGCTTGTCTGAGTGGGTTCGTGTGTCCATGTCTGTGTATGTGTCCGCTTCCTGGGCCCCATGCACCCCAGCTCATCCCACTTCTTGGCTGGTGGCCTGAGGGAGGAGTCCCAGACCAGGGGAGGGTGGACGGCTTCGCACCGGTGGAGCTCTGCAGGAGGGTCCCTTACTCATAGTCTGCCAGCCCTTTTTCTGGGGAACGAACTGCGATTCACAATTCTGGGGGCCCGGACCAGGACCCGAGCCGCTAGCCCTCTGGGATGGTCAGCCAAAGGCGCTTCGGAGGTCGCCCATTCCAAGTTCCCACTGCACAGGGGAGGAAACCGAGGTGCCGAGACCCCGAGGTCGGGCCCCGGGGGACAGGGCCAGCCCAGGCCTGAGCTTCGGTGCAGCGGCCCCGCTGACAACCCGACACCACATCCAGCCCCGCATTCTGCAGCCTCTGACGGGGCTCGTGGCCGGACCGACGGCGAGCACGGGACCCGGCCCGGCGGCCCCAACCCGGAGGGACCCCAGGCAGCTCCCGCGCAGCTCCAGGGCGCGGTGGAAGAAGCCGGCTTATTGAGGCCCTTTTGAGAAACCACCATCTCTCGCCCCCTCTGCCGGGGCTCCCAGTGGTTTGCGTTCTTTGGGCCTCTCGGCCTTGAACCCATCGCGGGCCAGGGGCTGCGAGCCGGCGCGCCCTTCGGCCTCCGCTTCCCGGCGCCAGAGGGACCCCGCGGTGCGCACGCAGCCCGGGGCTGTGCGGGGCTCCCGCCCCCAGCGGCCCGGCTCGCCCACCACGGAGCGCCAAAGCCCGCGGCGGCTCACGGCCTGGCGCCGGGCGGACGGAGGGAGGGAGCGAGCCACCAGCGTCCCCACGCACGTATGCACCCCGAGCGCCCCAGGCTAATACGCGACTCTCGTGGAATTACCCGCGCGAGGGGCGTGACGGCTTATGTCCCCAACTCCCAACCCGAGACAGACTAGGGGGTCCTTCTCCGCCGCCAGAGCTGCGACCAGTCGGAGCCGGTTCCCGCGGGGCCCCGGGGGCGAGGCTATTCGGGGCGGAGGGGGCGGGGCGCAGCGGGGGGCACGTGGGCGCGCGAGCGGAACCCGGCGGGGCCCGGGCAGACTTCGTAGACAGAGCAGCATCCCTTGGCCGGACCTCGCGTCCTGAGTCCCCCGGAGCGGCCGGGGCTGCCCGTGCGCAAGGCGGAGACCGGCTTTTACCCCCAGGAGAGGAGACCTCGGAGTTCGGGCGCCGTGTCAGAAGGGGAGGAGGGGCCCAGGGGCAGCGGGATCTCTGGGAGGGAAGTGTGGAGCCCCAGAGCCAAGGGACGGCGGTCGAAGAGCCGGGACTCTTTGGTACCAGCAGCGACCTCGGTGGAGCTCTCCGTCCGCCAGGAGGCGCTGTGCCGACTCCTGTGCGCCGCTCACACGCGCCAAGGCCGCGCTCCGCGCCCCTCTGCCCTCCTCCAGCCCCCGCAGGCGCTTCCGTCTAGGCCTGTTTGCGACTCCCTGTCCTGCCCCCGTGCTCGGGAGCTGAGGGCGGCGGGGAGGCTAGGGAGACGAATGAACAAAACTCTCAGCCAAGGAACCCCAGGCTGCCTAGCCACCGGGTCAGAAGGCGGGCGGATGCAGGGGCAGCCTCGTGTGCGTGGACACGGTTGGTCCACACCCCGGCACCGCAGCGCGGGTGGGGAGGAAGTCCTGTAAATACTGGCACCTGGAGTTGGGGAGAGACAGCAGTGCCTCATGGCGATGCGGCACCCCCACCTTAAGAGGCGGTAGATGTAAGTGACCTCAAAAGCATAGGCAACGCCACAATGTAATAAAAATAATTAGGAAGTGAAGCGTTCTGAGTGTATCATCTTAGTTCTTAATATAACTAATTTTATAATAAGTTCAGATGATTCCAATTTTAATGATGGCTGTGCTTAACAATCAGCTTTCAAATTCCTGAAAATGTAGCAACCGGCTGGAGCCAGCTCAGCACCCCAACGGTGGAAGACAATGCACAGGCCTTCCGAGGTGAGGCTGGGGGAGCCCACGTGTGAGGGGCAGGTAGAGGGGGCCGTGGGAAGCATGGAGACGCCCCAGCTGTGGCCTGCGGGGTGCGGCCAGCAGGCGTGGGAAGGCTAAACTCTGTGCTGAGGATGGGCAGTGCCCTCTGAGTGTCTTCGCCCAGTGGCAGTAGGGCGCCCGCCCGCGAGGATGCCCGAGGCTGTCCTCGTCCAGGGGGAGGCCAAGGCCACCAGCTGGTCTAGAGCGTCCACCTGAGCAGGAAGGAGCTCCCGTGGGGGTGGGTAATGGGGGATGTGGTGGGTGCTGGGAGGATCTGGAAGGACCTGGGGGGACCGGGGGGAACCATGGACGGAGCGCAGGGCACACACACCACTTGGCTCTGAGCTTGCCGGCATGAGGGTCCCTGCCTCTTGCAATAGCTTCCCCTGCAGGGGAGGGGAGGGGGCAGGAGCAGAGGGGTGTGGTGGGACCGAGGCAGGGGACCGCTGCTTGGGAAAGACATGGCAGGAGTCCTCGGTGACCCAGCTCTGGAGCACAGGTGGGCCCCTCAGTTGAGAATCGAATCCATGCTCGGGGGGACGTGCCACGGGCCCCTGCCGGGTGAGCTGGGGTCTCACTAGGATGGGAGATCACTTGGCAGTAACGTAAGGGGCTGGCATTTTAAATGTGCGGGGACACTTCCCACGACGTCCCCAAGCAGTATTTTGCTGTCGGGTCTGTGTTTTCGGCAGACCCCTCCCCGCCCCCCACCCACACCCTGTGCTGGCCGCCTTCGGTGTCTCCTTCTGGGTGCTGCTTTCTTGGATGGGGTGTTCAACTTGTGGCGGTTCATCGGGCTTCCCGGCGTGATCTGCACGTTTCTGTGTGCGCTTACACACCTCGCATGAGGTACTGGGGAGGGCACAGTACCCACATGTTGTCCCAGAGCCGAGGAGCCGGGTTTTTGGCTGTCACCAGGTAAGAATCAACAGCGACCTCTGGCAGCCAGGCCCTCAGGATGGAAACAGTGTATGACCCTCCTCCCGCCATGGGAGACACCCCTGGGCCCAAGGGGGTGGGTGAGGCCACTCTGACAGCAGCAAGCCCAGTGGTGCCTCAGCCACCTCTGCCTGGAATGGTTCTCCTGACAGGCTCCACCCACCCGCTCTGGCGTGGCAGGGTGCAGGCCTCCTGCTGCCCGGCTCTGCTGGTGGAGGGGCCCTGCCCGAGCTGCCCCCTGGCTTTCTCGGACACCCCTGCGGTCATAGCCCTATCTTACAAACAAGGACTTGTGCCTTTTCAAAGCCCTGGCCACGTTCAGTCATTTACCTTCTTAAAGCATGGCTGGGCTAGTGTCCTCACTCGTGAGATGGGAAACCACGGCAGGCCCAGAGCAGCCAAGGTCATCATAGGTCCAGCGAAGGCAGAGCTGACGGGTGGGCCCTGGCCTGAGCTCCCACCTAGCCTTCTCTCCACCCAGCACGGAGCCCCCACTGTGAGGGAAGGAGCGTTCAGGGGGCCGGGGCCGGGTGGCAGAGAGGAGGCTGGAGGACGGACAGTGACACCTGTGCCCGGCGGGGCAGGCAGATCAGGCCAGGTCCTCGGACCCCGAGCTGAGGCTCTCCGCCCCAGAGCGCATGTGTCCGGTGGCAGGAGGGGCCTCAGGCCAGGATGGGCTCGGCCTCGGTGACTGGCAGTCACAGGAGCATCTCCTGAGGATGGGACACCAGAGGGGTTGAAGGGGGGGCAGGGCTGGCCACCAATGCCAAGAGTGGAGAGGGCGTGAGTGGGGGCAGGGTGTCTCTCACCTTTGGGGTAAAGTGCAAAGGTCGGGGAGGCGGTGAGGATGATGGTGGAAGGCGCGGACGAGGCGCGCACGAGGCCAAGAGCCCGGTTCCGGCCTGTGGCAAGGGCACAGCTGCAGCCCTGAGTGGAGGGGTCCTCCTGGGGACCCCTCCTTGCAGGGCAGACTTGAGAGGGGGTACGGCCTGTAGAGGAGGGACTGGCCGAGGGGCTGCTGCCGGAAGCGATGGTGGATGGGTCGAAGGTTGTGGCAGGAGCAAAGGACAGAGAGATGGGTCTGAGAACCCTGAGGACGTGAGGTGTCAGGCCCCGTGACGATGCGGGCACCGAGAGTGAAGCTCTGGCTGGGGGCGGGAGGGACCCTGAATTCACACTGGGACGCGCTCGAAGTGCTTGTGAAAACCAAGTCCAAGTGCTTGTGCCCAAACCCGCACTCAGCAGAGAGTCTCAGTCATGTCAGTGAGGACACTGGTCCCCAGCTCAGCTGAGCCCAAGGGGTCCGGAGGGAGCTCGTGCTGGTGGAGGGGCCCTGGGAGCACCTGGATGTGGAGTCACAGTCAGGGTCACTGCGGGGCGGGGGCGGGGTGAGGGCACCCCAGCACACCAGACTTCGGGCTCTTCCGATGTCTGCGTCTCACGCTGACGGCAGCAGGCACGAGTGGTGGGCACGTGCGTGGCGCTCCCCAGACCTCATGGTTTTGCCGTCACTCTTCCTCGCCCTTCTGACGCTCGTAAGTGGGAAAGCTGGTCTGGAGCCCCCACCCCGAGAACTCCAGCTCCCTGTCACTTGGCTCGCTCCTCCAAGGCGATGGCATGCGGCCGGTGCGGTGGACGCTGGGGCTGCCGGCCCACTCTGTCCCTGCCCATCAGTTTCACCCTCTGCCAAACACCAGGAGAGGGCAGGTGAAGTGAGAGTCGAGTGGAGGCCATGACAACACTTGGGAACCCAAACGGTGTTTACCGGCCTGGGGCCACAGCCGTCACAAGGTCTGCGCTTGGCCATGTCGCTCACGCCCGGGACCCCGGGACGGAGGAGCACGGGCCCCTCATGCCCCCCGCACAGCCCCAGGCCGGCATGAGGGCCCCTGGGGGCTGCCGGTCACCAGGAACGCGATAGAATCAGGGCCTCGGAAGTCTGTGTTTGGCGAGGTGTCTTCACACAGCTGACCGCGTCTGGTCTGGCAGGGACCGGAGAGGCGGGCACGGCGGGCTCCTCCTGCTTGATGTCACTGGTTCTGCAGACCAGACGATCGAGGCTCTGTACGTTCTAGTGTCTTGGCCTGAGTGGCTAATTCAAGGAAAGCAAGACGTGGCCTTGAGTTCCCATCCACTCATTCACTCACTCATTCACTCATTCATTCACTCACTCACTCACTCATTCATTCACTC
>NW_024355990.1:1598152-1611992 GCF_902729225.1 Pteropus medius | reverse complement strand
CTCATTCACTCACTCACTCATTCACTCACTCACTCATTCAGCAGACGTTCTTCCTTCCAGCACCTTCTGATGATGCTGTCAGGGGCTCCCCCAGACAGTGGAGATGTGAGAGCTTTCCCACGTCTGTTTTTCAGGCCAATATTTAGAATCTTCTTGGTTTTAAGTAGGAACTTCACGCCCTTTTCTTAAAGCACCAGCTGCACTAAGGTTCCTTTAAGATGGCAACTGGCTGGGCCCAAAGCACAAACCCTGGCTGAGCTACTGTTCCCCAGACGGGGTCTCCTGGAGCTTCTCGGAGAGCTCTCTGGGCCCACCCCATCGACCGTGTCCACATCAGGTGGTGCCGCGGGCTCCTCTGAGGCCAAGCGGCCTGGCGTGCGGGCTCTGGGGCCATGGCCTCGGGCCCAACGGGAGATCTGGCTGAGATGCGAGGATGACATCGGCTGGCACGGGGAAGGCGCCCGGCGGAGGCACGCGGGGAGCCCACGCCCAGCGGCGGTGGCAGTTACTGCTACTACAGCGATGCGCCGTTGGCTGGACTGGGCCCGGCCAGGGGTGCCCAGGCGGAGGGAAGCCAGTGGGCAGGCGGGAGGTGGGAGCCGCCTCTGGGTGGGGGCTGGGCTGTGCAGCCGCCTCTTTTTGTGCCATGGTTCAGGGTCCTGCGGGGTGTGGGGATGAGGGGTTGCTGCTGGGAGGGGAGTGAGTGTGTGTGCGTGTGTGTGTGCGCGCGTGTGTGCGCGCGTGTGAGTGTGAGTGTGCGTGTGCGTGTGTGAGCGCGTGTGCGTGCGTGCGTGTGTGTGCAGCAGAGAGAGGGAGAGCAACCTTAAACCATTCACATGGCTGCAAAGCAAGCAAGCACGCAGGCACGAGGCTCTCCTGTCGGAGGCCACACAGCCCCTTTTCTGAGAAGATTTTCATTTCCTGTTCCATTCTCTGCTCCGCACAGGGACAACCCAAAGCATTCTGGGAGGCAGGGCTGCAGCAGGAAGCGGGCAGAGCCAGCCCAGGCCCTCCCACCCATCCCCATCTGTGGACCTGCCTCATTTGCTGAGGTCGCTGGGGCAGGGTCCCCGAGGCAGTCGTGGCTCAGCCTGAGCCGTGACTGTCCCTGCTGCTCAGAGAGGAGCCTGGGGAGCTCGTCACCGGCTGACCTTCCAGGACGGACCCCGCCAGCCGACGGAGGTGCATGTCACACTCCACGGCCCCTCCTGCCACCCCTCGCTCCACGTCCCGCGGGGCGAGAGGTGAGGCTCCATTCTCATCTGTTCCTGCCCCTGCTGCTTACTCAGTGCCGCCCCCGGGCCAGGATGGTACTGGGCACACGGGGTGGCGTGTCCCCATCCTCACGCAGGGGAAGTCGACCCGAACGCGGGATTCTTGCAGTGTGAGGTGCCGTGGCAGGGAGCGTACCCGTCACCTCTCGGCCTCACCTCTTACTGTGGCCACTGCTCGGTGTCAGGCCTGCGTGGGCTGCGTCCAGCTCCCCACAGGTGCGGCAAGGGGGCCCTCCTTCCCCACGGCCCTGGGGCACCTGCACACTCATGTGCACACTCTAGAAGTGGTGAGGGGGGGGCTGGACCAATAGTGTGAAGAGCGATGGACTCTCCCCACCCCAGGCAGAGGGTCCTCGGTGGGTCATGAGCCTGCTCGGGAGATCCCAGGGCGTGGGCTAGCTGCCCCCAGCAGTGGCCAAGGCCATCACTCAGCCTTGCGTTCCCTGTCTCTGCTGTATCACCTCACAGATTACCCACCTACGAGCCGCGGGCTCTGCTGTGGGGATCACCCAGCTACCTCAGGGACATCTGGGAGGCACACAGCAGCAGGGTCCTGACCGAGGCTGGGGCCATGGAGAGCCCGCCCAAGGAAGTGACATTTCAGCTGTGCTCTGAAGCAGGCTGGGGGCTCGTCTGGGCAAGGAGGGGTTGCAGGGGAGGAGAGGAGCACGTGGAAGTCCCCGTGGCAGCCCGGGGCGTGAGCTGGAGCAGAGCGTGGCATGCACCAGGGGCACTAGAGGGACGTGGGAGCCTCGCAAGGGTTTGGAGCAGGGGACTATTTGAGAAAGATTCTTTTGGACGCTCAGTGGAGATCGGATCCAGCACTGGCACCAGAGGAGGCTGGGAGGCCAATAGGAGGCTGACCTGGTGACCGGGTCGGCTGAGGGCTGGGAACAAAAGTGTGCGTGGCAGGAAGAATCCCCCGAGCCACACCGCGTGTGGACTCGGCGTCCATTCGGCGTGAATCCCAAGGCTGACCACGTTCAGCCCCGGCCCCAAGGCTGCCCGCGCGTCCTCACGGACCAGCAGCCCTGCGTGCCCTCCACAGGCCCTGACAGCCCTGCTGCCCTTGGCCTCTGTCCCCTACTCTTTAGTCAGTCTGGGGACGTGCCCGACATCCGCGTTTGGTGGACGCCTCCCAGCTCCAGCCAGCTGTCTCGTAGCTGCCACCCAGGAAGCGGCAGTGGAGGAGCCAGAGCAGTGTTGCCTCGGGGGGCCCCCGGGCGGCCGGCTGGGGCAGCGTGGGGGGCCGACCGGACAGAGATACGGGCAACTGCCATTCCCAATGGGCGAGCCTCATCGCGGCCCCCAGCTGGAGGTGCCCGGCCCGCGGGCTGTTCCTGTGAGCGAGGACACCTGGGGGAGGTCGGGGCCTGCTTCGAAGACACGTGCTGCCTTTTGCTGCGGCGTCCGGCATCCGGCGTCCGGCATCCGGCATCCGGCATCCGGCTTGCAGGCCCCAATGCTCCCCGCGGGGCCTCGCGTGTGTGCCCCGCCGCCCCCCACATCCTCTCCCGGCTCCTCGTCCTTTCATCTCGGCCTCTCTCTTGCAGTGTTTGGGTCTGAGAAGTCCCCGTTCCTCCCGTTTACAGCTGCAGTAACGAAAACGCCCGCTTTCCACTCACTGGGCCCCAGCAGCACGACAGAGACGCCGGTCCCTTTGTTGCAAATAATTAATTTGGTTCCATATTGCATAACATCCTAAAAAGCTTTCCGGGGCGGGCTCCCGCCGCCGGACACTGCGATCTCATCAATATTGCATTGCATCGGGCACTACTGTTCTGCGGTTTCATTAAAAATTTAATTTGTGGTTTAAATCTGCAGTGTTTCCTTTAGAAGGATGGCGGGGGACACAACGGGGGGCACGGGCTTCGGGGTGAGGGGTGAGCGGACCTGGTGGGGGATCCCTCGCCCCAGGGGATGGAGGGGGCCTTCCCAGCCCGGGGCCTCTCCGATTGGCTGCTTGCCGTCAGCCAGGGCTCTCCGGGTGCTGGAGGGAGGGTGACTGGACCATTCACAGAAAACAGCTCTCAGGGGCATGTGCGGGGCTTCCCTTCCTGGCAGGCAGCTCCCTGGAACCCGCACGCTGAAGAGGGGCCAGGGGAGGCCTCCACCAGACACTCTGTCCCTGTGCCCCTCCAGAACCCCACACGGCCCGAGACCACAGTCACAACCCTGCGCCTCGCTCCTGAGCCAGGTCACCCCGCCAGCCCAGGAAGGGGTGCGAGGACCCCCGGGAAAGTGAGGGAAGGGCCTCGCCGCACAGCCTATGTCACGGTCACCTCATGCAGCCCCGGGGCAGGTGGCACTTGATGACAGTTAAGAGTCCATGAGACCCTTGCTGGGGATCGCTGGGGGCAGAAAGGCTGAGTTGGCCTCATCTCTTCACCTAGACCTCGCTCTCCACCGAGGGGGCCGGGAAGGAGCCACCGTCACTGCAGCCCACAGACCGTCCCCTCCCCCCGCTGCAGGAGTTCATTTTGGGGGAGATGGCTGGGGGTGGGGGCTGTTCGGCTCCCCTTTCCAGGGGAGGAGGAGGGGCCAAGTGAGAGCTCTAGTTCTGGTTGGGAGGGAGGAGAAATGGGGGGAGGGGAGGAGGCGCGGCCAGCTGGGGGGACACTGGGCTGGCCGTGCTGGCTCTGCAGTCTCCATGGGCCCCGGCGGGGCAGGAATCTGCAGCCCCCACTAGCCTCTCACATTGTTCCTGCGTGATTAAGTTGAGCCTCCTGGGGCCAGCTGGAGAGAGAGGACAAATTGCTTCGTAAAATCGATTTGCTGCCATAGCATTTCAGTTCGCCCAGGATGCGCCCACAGCGTGAGGGGCGTTTGCCTCCCTGCGTCGGTGCCCCCTGCCCCCACACGCGCTCTCGCCTGCCACGTGCACACAGGTCACGAGACACATGACCCGCACACGGAGTGCCCACGTCCCGGGTGCTGGGGACACAGCTGTGATGGGGAGACGAGGCTCCGAGGGGCGGGCCAGACCGGGAGCAAGTCCTGCAAAGCAGTGGGCAGTGGTGGGTGCACAAGGCCGTGGCTCTGGTCCCCTCTGCGTCAGGGCGGGCCACCAGAGGCGCCAGGCGAGTGCCCTCGGCCTTGGGAGCCCCATCCCATCCCAGTGTGGGAGGCCTGGGCATCCTGGGGCTTGGGCGAGGGGCCTCAGCAGGGGGGCTTCTGCTGCCTCGCCCTCGGCACCCTGTCCCCAGGGCCCCTGCAGTTCTCGGAGGCATCAGCAGAGCCCCCCGTGCCTTGGCGGAGAGGCGGCTCTGCCCTCCCCAGGGCTGGTCCCTCTAGAGCAGAGTTGGCCTCCGAGGCCAGCGACCTGCCCACGGGCCTCTCCAGTGTCCTTAGACGCAGACAAGTGGCAGTGACGACCGTCCTTGTCTACACAGACTCGCACTCTGTCACCTGGGGCTGAGGCCTCCCGTGGCCACTCCCGCCAGGACATTTCGGACCCTCTGCGTGACTCTTTCCCTCCGGCACAGTGCTGGGGCCGAGTGACCACGGCGAAGGGAGGCTTCTGCAGACTGTGGGGGACGTGTCTTGGGAGGGAGCCAGAAGCGAAACCTGTTGTTTGACACGACTGCCACCTCGGGGCCGTCGGTTACAGCAGCAAAACCCAGTGGCCGGCGGCCTCTCCTGATCCCATGGTGGCCATGGCCCGTGCCCGGCCTTCTGCACGTTTGCTCTCCTGGCTCCCGAGTCTTCTGTGAGGTCACCAACACCCTACCCACAACTTCCTTTTCTGCTTAATTTGACCCCAGTTAGATTTTGCTCTTTGCAGCCGACAGCCCAGCCTGGTGGAGAAGAGCGTCAGCTGTTACCAACTCCGTCGCTGGAGGTGGCCTCGCCCTGGGGGGGAGGGGTTCAGAGACGAAGGAGGGTCCTTGGCTAAGGAGGCGCGTGGGGTGTGGCTGTGTGCGCGTGCACACACGTGTGTGCTGGGAAGCGCATCGAAGAAACGCCCCACCTGTTGCGGAGCTGTGGTTAAGGCCCAGCCCTGCCCCCTCCCGCCCGCGGGCCTGGCTTTGAGCCCCGGCAGCTGCGGGTCCTCGCCCCGGCCGGCGAGCGCGCGTGGAATTCGGCAGCAACGACACGCGCACAGGCGCCTGCTGTGAAGACGCGTGAGAGGAAGGGCCGAGGGCGCCTGGCCCCTGGCGGCGTCTCGGTGGCACTGCCCGTCGGGCCGACTGTGGCGTGCAGGGACCGTGACCCACGGAGGAAGGCCCCGTCTCGTCCTCGCCACCCGCTCAGCCCTCGGCCCCACCCGCCCGCCTCGGTCCCTGCCTCCGCGAGGGCCCGGCCGCCCTCCCCGGCCACCGGCCGCAGAGCTGAGCCCAGCTCCCGCCTCCCGTGTCCCGTGACCTCCGGGACTCCTGTGTCGGCGCAGCTCCTCTGTGTGGTCGTGACGGTGCTCAGCACGGTGAGCCTGGAGCCCTCCGCAGAGGGCCACGCAGGAGGGAGGGTTCCTGTGGCGTGTCCACCTGCAGCACCCCGGCCAGCGAGCGCAAGGGAGGAGAGGGCCCCCTCGCAGCTCCATTTCTGGGTCAGAATCTCTTGTTTGCTGAGCTGCAGACAGAGTGGGGGGCATAGGCAATGTGCCTCCAGACAGGGTGGCACGGGAGGGGCTTGGGGAAGGTGCCCCCAGAATGAGCACAGTAACCAAGGTGAAGCGGGCAAGAGGGGGACCTCTCTGAGGGCTGCACCCCATGTCCCTCCCTCCTCCAGCAGCTGCACCCTATCTCGGGTTAAAGACAGGACTGAATGTGGGCTGGAGGTCGAGGGGGGCCCACTGCCTCGTGGTGGGGGATTGTGGTGCTGGCCAGTCAGGTGGGGGTGGGGTGTGTGGGGGCCTGGGATCAAGCCAGGTTAATTAGCCCCAGCAGGCATGAGCCTGCGAGGCTCAGGTGGTCCCCAGGCCACGCTGAGGTTTACATCTGACAGCGAAGGGCTCCTACCTCCGACCTGGGTCTCTGCGCTCTCCCCTTTAGAAACTGTGACGGCGCAATTTCTGTTGTCACTTTATACTTAATAACTTTTTTTTTTTACAAAAAACCACAAACAAAAAATACATGTCCATGAGAAATAACTCAGACTGTACAGATATTTATCAAATGTGACTGCTTGGCCCCAAGGCAGGAGGACATCCCTTGGGTGTTTCTGGGAGCCGTGGGGCCTGGGAACAGGGGAGGCACGGGCGAGATTTGGGGCCGGAGGAGGGGCTTGGGCTGCAAAGCTGGAAAGGAGACATCTGGGACACGGGAGCGAGGAGAGGACGTCACTTAGCAGGCCGAGGGGCCATCCGGGACTGTCGGGGGAGCAGGGGCCGGTCCCGGGGTGAGAGAGGGCAGGACAAGGTGTGTGATGCCCTGGCATCTGTGAGTTGCTTGAGCTGTAAGCTCCCAGGAGCAAGAGCAGAAGAGTCAGGGCACAAAGGGCACAGGGACCTGGCGGGTCCCCAGCCCCAGCTCTTGGGGGGCAGTAGGATGGGCCCCACACCCCCCTTCCCCTCCTCGCCCTCCCCAGCCCCGCGGAGCGGGGGCCCCGGGTAGTCACGGACCGTTCAGGATCGGTGCTCTAGAGGGAGCTGGGACACAGGCCAGGGCGAGCCGAGTGGCCGTGGTGACTGCGACCTTCCCTGGGGCCCGCACGCTCCCTTCACAGCATGCGTCGTAACTGGGTCTCACCCGCAGCCCTCTGGTGCTGACCTAGTTGTCCTGCCCACCCCCCCTCCCCGTCGCTGAGCGTCCCCCTGGTGTTCTCAAACGCCAGGCCCTGCGCCGTGCTCCCCGCAACCTCCTCCGCCGATTCCCCTGGCAAGGTCAGGCCGGCCTGGGGTCTGGGGCAGGGGTTCCGGTGTCTGCTGGGCATGGGCTTCTCGAGGCTGTTTGTGGGGCGGGTCCCTCCCCTTGGTCCTGCCAGGAAGGGGAGGGGCGCCCAGACGGGGAGGAGCATCCTGCTCCCCGGCACCCAGCGCCCATCTGCGCTGGGCGTGGGGGACACTCGGAAGCGCTTCCGAGGCCTAACTCCTCATCCACCGAGGGGCAGCAACGAGGCACAGCGCGTGGGCTCGTGAGAGTTAGGGGGTGTGCCGTGCGTCGGGCGCGAGGCCAGGACGCCTAGCTGTCTGCTCCTCTCCCTCTCGCTGACCGGAGGGCCCAGCGTCCCGTGAGCAGCGGGCCCCTGCGTCCAGCACTCGTTACTCACCAGGTTCCCGCCGTGGCTGGGGCTGGGCCAGCGCCTGGAGGAGCGGCTCCTGTGATGGGACCACCTCTGGGGGGCGCGGCGTGGCCCCCGCTTACAGGCAGGGCACCGGGAGAGCGAGGGCCAAGAGGCTGGGCCTGGGTCCCACGGCTGCTCCCGGTGGACTCAGGACAATGAACATCGCTTCCTGCAGGTGTCTCCCCACTCTGGGTGGCCAGGTGGTGGGCAGCTCTGCACCCAGGGCGTGGAGACTTGTCCCCAGGGGTCACTGCCCTTGGGGCCTTCGCCAGCCCGGCAAGAGGCCAAGTACGTTTTCGTTTGGGTTTTGGGTGCTGACGGTTTGTTTTTCAAGGCTCGTCAGCATGGGGCTGCTGGTGCCCGTCTGCGACAGGCCTGCCCCGGCCTGCAAGCCGGACGGGGCACGCTGAGGGATCCCGGGGTGGCCCCGGGCCCCTCCCTGTGCGACGGAGCCTTGGCAGCGCTGGCGGAGGGCGCAGGTGACTTCGCGTTTAAAACGGGGCCAAAGCGTTCACCAGCTGGTGGTTGAGCCGAAGTCAGGTGGGGACATCAGCTGCCGCCACCCCGCCCCGGCCCGGGATGGCCCTGCTGCCCTCCTCCGGCCCCGGCTCTGATTCCTCTCCTGATTCCTCTGCCCCTGGGAGCCCACGGGCCGGAAGCCTGCCCTCCGAGTCTGCATGAATAATAGAACTGAAATCAGCCCCAGTTAAAAATAGTCTTCTTAAATATTTTACATACTGTCTTTAGGATACACAGACGCCCTGACTCAAGAGCAGACGCAACCCAGTTATCGAACCCAAGGAACGTGGGCAGGGCTGGGCCCTGGCTGCCCGCGTGGCCACGGCTGCTGCCTCAGACCCACCCCCTCCTCGGTGACGTCTGGTGAAAACGACTCACGCTCCGGACGGACGGAGGACAGAACTGTCGCGGGGAGCCGCTTGGGGATTCCTGGGCGTGTTAGTCACCTCCAAATTTCGTGGAGGCAAATCAGTCGTAACACGTGCCTCGGTTAGTGAGGCTCCGAGTCCAGGCAGGAATTCCGCCTGGGCAGGAGCGGCCGGTGTTGGGGGGCAGCCGGGGAGGGAGGGGAAACTCGGCCAGGGGGTGGCGGGTGTTGGAGTCCAGCGCTGGCCCGCTTCGGGAAGCTGTGAACGCAGCATGACCTTGACGGTTGGCCTTAATTGGGACGCAGCGTGCTCTAGATAGAGCTGATGAACCCGCGTTACAAGCTCCCAGCCGTGACCGCCTCCCGCTGGAAGACGGGCAGGCGGGGAATGCGGGGTCTGCCCAGCAGGCCCCAGGAGGATAGTTGGCGTGTCCTTCCGTGACAGGGCGGGAAACCGGATGAGGGAGCAGCAGAGCATGCTGGAGGCAGGACAGGCGACCCACATGGGGCTGGGGGCCCACGTCTCAGCCCTGGTTCCCCGCCTAGAGTGGCAGCTCCTCACCCAGGCTGGTTTCCTTGCACTGAGACCAGAGGCCCTTCCCTGTGAGGCCCACCTGCTCTGAGGGGGCCCCCCTGTCCCCTCGTGTCCTTGAGGACATTTCCGTCTAGCACCCAGCACCTGGATGGCACGTAGGGTTCCAGGTCTGTCTCCCGTGAGCACGTGACTTGGAGCTTGTCTCGTGGACGAGTGAGTGGGTGGGCGCGTGTGTGGACGGATGCACGGATGGACGAAGGCGCATTATCCCCGATCCAAAGCGGGGTCAATCACAGACTATAAACATGGGAGCTCGGTCGCTTCTGTGGCTCCAGAGTCGATCACACAGGTGGGGAGATGCTCTAAGCCGCCTCTATCCTCTGCTTCCCAGTTCCTGACTGGAAAGGCAGGGCTTGGGGACAGGCCCAGGCCTCGGAGAGTGGCTGATGAAAGGTCAAACTCCGGGTGTCGGGCCTCCCCCGCGTGGCCCTCCCCGGAGCTCGGGGGCACAGATTGTCGGGGGCGCGATCTGGGGCTGGGGTGTTCCCTGCTCTGCCCCCGGCAAAGCCCGCACCCGAGGCGTCCGAACTCAGCGCCCGGCCAGGCCACATGGGACTAGGCTCCGGGGGGCTGTGGGGGAAGGTAAAGAATAAGAAGTGAAGACATTCGATGATTTCGGCAGAAAGCATTTTTTAAAATTCTGTGCCGCTGTGTGCCCCCACGTGCTTTACATTTCCATTTTGGACGATATGAAGGAAGAGAATCATGACATGTTTTCATGTCTCTGTGGCTGAGCAAACTCTTAAAATATTAAACTATTGCTTAATAATTGATTAAAACTAATCTCAGTGGGAGCCGATCACCCATTTAGCAAGGTCTCCTCAAACTTTCAGGGGCCATTAGTCTCCCCGCTGGCTGCCTAAGCTTTCTCTCGTCTGATTCATTCAGGGCTCAGCAGACATTTGCCTCTTGTGGATTTGTGACGTCACCGTGCCGCCACTGAGCTGTGGGATGGCTTCAGAAAGGGAAAAGTCCTAGGAACACTGTGTCTGAGAGGGAGCGAGGGGAGGCGGGAGGAAGCTGGAACGTCTGTGAATGACCGTACCCCACTCCGAAGTTACAGAGCCGCGGCCAGCGATAACGGCTGTGCGGCCTTCGGAGCCCCTGAGGTCATCTGTGACTTGAGTTTTCCGACAGGATGACAATCATTCTCGCCTCTGTTTTTCACGGGGACGCTCCAGCCACCCAGCGAAGCGGTTCGTACGTGGGCTCAGGCTGCCGACTGCCTGGGTCCGACGCTTCCCCACAGTGTGACTGAACGTGTGACCTCGGAGGAGGGTCTCTGTGCCTCGATTTCCTCATCTCTAAAGCGTGAATTACCTTGAATTCTGTAAGACAAAAACCCCAAACCAGGCGCAGTCCTGCAGAGAGATTTGCATCGTTCACAGTCGCCAAGAGGCACAAACGACCCAGGTGTCTGTCATCAGGTGAGAGGGTGAGCAGCGTCCACCCATGCGATGAAATGCTACTCGGCCTTACAGAGGAAGGGAACCCTGACATGCGCTGCAGAGGAAGATGAACTCTGAGGGTCTCATGCCACATGACATCAGCCGGGCAGAAAGGGACACGCACTGTGAGGCCCCACTGACATGAGGGGTCAGCTTCGGAGAGGCGGAGCGTGGGCGGTGGGAGCCTGAGGCTGAGCGACGGCACTGTGGGCGGGTGTTTAACGGGGACAGAGTGTCAGTCTGGGGCATGAGGACCGTCTGGAGAGGAAGGTGCCCACAGCTGCACGGCGCTGCGAGTGTGCTTAAAGCCACCGAACTGGGCGCTTCGAATGGGTGAAGATGGTAAATTTCATGTTGCTTGCACTTTAATTACAAACAAAACTGGGCACCCCTGCCCTCATCCCAAATGTGCCACCTCCAGCTGGGCCCAGGCCTCGTGGGCTCTCTCTAGTGGGTAGCAGCTGTCCGCCCCGTCTGCACGGATGGGGCAGGGTCCTCGGACCAGGAAGCGTCAAGGGCCAACGACTGAGTAAGCTGACCTCAGCGCTGCTTGCTGTTGGTGGGACCGGCGTAGACCCGGCCTCTTCGGGAGGGGCCTCGGGGAAGGCATGAGAAACCTCAAAACCCGCCTGGTCCTCGCTTAGCCCTGGCACTCGGTTTCTGGGTCCAGCCGGCCATACGAGAGCATCGTCTGAGCCGCTGGGGCCTTGTAGGGAGGGGAGGGAGGGGAGGGACGGGGCCTGCGCCCACCCCTGTTGGTCCCCGTCTGCAGGGAACGAGCACGGTGACAGTGGTGACGAGGCTTTCCCAGATACCAATAGGGACTGCTGCACGTGACAGCTTACGGCTTAGCAGGCGCTGCCACGTGTTGACCTTCATTTCCTACCCCCCCGTCCATGCTCTCGCCATGTAGAAGACCAGGCCGAGGTCTGCCTTCTCAGGGGGGACTCACGGGGGGACAGCCTGCCCAGCATCACACAGACGCAGCAGTGCTTTATTTATTAACAACACTAAGCTTCGCAGGCAGGCCGGGTTGGAGCCGCCCAGGAGAGCCGGGTCCGTACCGCGCCGGCCGACGGTCCATTTGTGGCGCCCAGGCCCTGCGGTGGCCTCGCTGCCCGACGTCTCCAGAGCTCGAGGCACCGCAGCTCTGCCCCCGGCCCCTCCCTGCTGGCCCACACCTGCACTTCTCAGCAAGGTCGTGCCCTCGGGTTTCAGAACGAAGACCACCCCCGCGGCAACGAGACTGCGGGGGACAGGCTGGAACCCCCCGCGGCCTTTGCGCGGAAGACACCATGCTTGTCCCTGCCTCCGACAAGCCAGTTTTGCCAACTAACAGGAGACCCGAGCCCCCGCATGCCTGGGAGAGGGGTGACGGGCCGGAGCGCTTTGCAAAGGGGCTGCCGGTGGTGGGGGGAGGCGGCAGGTGCCGCCTCCAAGGTGACGGGCTATGGGGACTCATAGCCCCATTCTGTGGCCCGGAACAGTTGTTCCTAATACACACCAGGCACTCCTCACATGCTGCCTCATGGAGTTCACCTTGCCGAGGTAGAATCCCAGGATTTTAGGGGGGCCTTTCATCCTGTCCCTTTATCTTAGAGGCAGGGAGCAGGTGACCTGTATGAGAATGGCTCCGGCCACTCTGTGCCTCTCTGGGGAGCCCCGGTGGCGTTTGGATCAGGGTAGCTGTGCTGGTCAGGCTCGTCCAGAGAAACAGAACCAGCAGGGTGTGTCTGTGCCTGCGGCCTGGGCCTGCGTCTGTATCTGCATCTGTGTCTGTGTCTGCGTCTGTGTCTGTGTAGAGAGAGAAAGATGTCAATTTGTTTCAAGGAGTTGGGTCACACAGCTATGGAGCTGGCACATCTGACCGGCATGCTGGAGATTCCGTCCTGACCCCAGAGGTAACCCGAAGGCGCGTTCCCTTCCTCCGTTTGGGGAGCTCAGTCTTCTCTCTTAAGGCCTTCCGCCGATTTCACGAGGCCAACCCCCAAGGCAGGAGCGGATTGACTTCGCTGGAAGCCTACGGAGTTCCCTGTTAATCTCACCTAACGACCTCCTTCCCAGCGACATCTAGCCTGGTGTCTGAGCAAACAGCCGGGCACCCTGGCCTTGCCACGTGGACACAGAACAGCAAGCATCGCGGTGGTGATGTGTGTGCATTGTGGGACATTCGGGGTCTCCGGCCCCTGCCCACTCAGTGCCGCAGTGTTCCCAGATATGTGACAAGCAGAGACAAGCCCCTTCCTTACTTTGGAATGGTCCCTGGATGGGGATGCGAAGGGGCAGCTCTGCTGAGGAAAACCTCTCGGGGAAGGTGGTCAGAGACCCGGATGCCACCCAGGACGCTTGGGACACTGCTCCAGGCCCCAGGTTCCAGGCCCCGACTAGTTTCTCTGCTTACCTGGGGTTTAGCTATCCAGGGACTAAGGGAATGCGTCCTTGTCCACGGCCCCCGGAGCACGGGGCGGGGCCTAAGCCCAGAGAGGCCCCCACGCGCCTCCTCGCCTCCCCCGTGTCCGGGTTCTCTGATACCCAGCTGGGGACATCTCTTCCTTGGAGACCAAATTAAGGGCCAAGTCGAAATCCTGTGTGCGTGGCGAGCACGTGTAATTCCTGGCCACCCGAGAAGACGAACAGAGCGGACGGGTTTGCTCATGTGCGTTAGCGGCCAGAGGATGCCAGGCTGTGGCTCTGGGGGGGAAGACGGGGACGGAACCAAGGGAGCGGGGGGCTGTCAGCCCCGAGACGCCCCACTAGAGGAGCCACAGGCCGGCTGGACACCAACGTGTCCTCGTCTTTCGGGACCCGTCTCTAGACCCTGAGCAGACCCCTCCTGCAGTCACTTCCTGGAGACTCTGAACTCTGGAAGATTCTGTCTCGGCCAACAGATAAGAGATAAAGCGTGTGTGTGGCGGGGGCAGGGGACATTGAGGAGGCCGGGTTGGGGGTCGGGGGCAATTCAAGGATGAGGTTACCAGAGAAGGAGCTAGAGCCCAGCTGTGGCTCCAGATGACAGGACTGTGTGACCGTGTGTCACACCCAGTACTGTGGAGCGAATTAGCCCCAAATGAAGGGGCTTAAAACAGCAGTTGTCACTGCACAGGTTTTCGGCGGGTCGGGAGTGCGGCACGCAGGCTGGTGGCTCTGATCCGGTCCAGCTGTCATGCTGGCCTGCGTGGTGGCCGGCGGGATCGGCTCCTCGTGGGCTGGCGGAGTGAGGCCTCACTCAGCTCCTCCCACCAGGGCCTCCCCACGGAGCGAGCGAGCAGGAGGGCGAGAGAGAGGTCCCCTGACAGTGGTAACAGGACGGAAGTCACAGCCACTGGGAACTCGGTCCCAGATGTGACATCTCATCACCTTTGCTGCAGTCTCGTGTGAAGAGAGCCCCTGGGTCCAGCCCGCGCCCCGGGGCGGG
>NW_024355990.1:1481825-1598141 GCF_902729225.1 Pteropus medius | reverse complement strand
GGGCTGGGCCTGTCCCGTGCATCATCTCATATCACCGGCACGAAGCCCTGCCAGACGCGGCTCCTGTGGATAAGGCCCCAGAGGGGGCGGGTGGCCTGCTCGAGCTCGCCGGGCGGCGAGGGGCAGAGCTGGGACGCGAGCCCCGGCCTGCAGGGCCGAAGGCCTCCCCGCTCTTCCCACCGTGTTTGCTCCTTCGGTTTGGCCGTGAGTTTCCCACCTCTTCCCCCATCTGAGCAAATCCTACAGGCTCAGGTTCCAACTTTCCTGCTGGACACCAGCCACAGAGAGCCTTCCGTTCCGCGCAGATTCGCCACAGCAGGGCTCTGTCCCCCGGGTCCCCCTTACTGGCCCGCCTCTACGCCCAGTGGTGCCCAGTAGCGATCGCTCCCTCTGAGTTAAAGCAGGGAGAACGGCAGAGATTTCTGCGGAGGCCGAGGGGGGCGGGAGCAGTGGCAGACCCTCCTCCCCACTCACAGCTCTCTGGCCCCACTGCTCAGGAGCCTCTGCTGCCTGACCGCCAGGTGCGAGCTGGGCCATAGGACAGGCCATTTTTTAAAAAATCGTGATAAAATATGACATGAAATTCACCATTTTAACTATTTTAGGATTCCCGGGTCTGTGGCATTAAGTACGTTCACATTGCTGTGCAGTCATCACCGGACCCCTGAAACAGTCCAGAACACGAGTAATCAGTTCTGGATTCGGATGCCCGTAGGCTGTTTTGTGACAGCCGTAGACGCACCCCCAACCCCGACATCTCTCTCCTACCTTGGGGTGCTGGGGGAGATGCCAGCGAAGGAGAAGATTTGCTCTTGGCTCTCAGGGTGTATATGGCAACTGAGGAATTTCATGGAGCATGAGAGAAGGTGAAGCCAGAGGCACCCACGTGCCTACCGACAGATGAACAGATAAACACAACGTGGTCCAGCCACACAGTGGAATATTACTCAGCCCTGAAAAAGAAGTAAATTCTGACCCCTGCTACAGCGTGGATGGAGCCTGAGGTCATTGTGCTACGTGAACTCAGAGTCGCAGAGGGACGGATACCGTGCGATCCCACTCACCTGAGGTCCCTAGAGGAGTGGAATCCAGAGACAGTGAGTGAGATGGTGGTGCCGGGGCTGGGGAGGGGGAAGGGGAGTCGTGTATAATTGGCACAAAGTTTCAATTTGGGCCGACGAGAAAGTTCTGGAGATGGAACTCTGCCAGCATCTCATTGACCGAAATTAGTCTCGGGGTCAAGCCTGAAGTCCAGGCTCAGGGAAGCATTTCTGCCTCCGAGGGAAGAGCCACACGTCACATGGCAGAGAGTGGGGACACAGGGAGGGGTAAAGACTTGGGGAAAAATGCCGCCTTTCTGGCTGTCCAGCAGAGGCAGATGACGACACATCTCGGTTCCATCCTGGCCCTGGAACGGACGACTCTGCTCCCTCTGGAAGGGGCTCTGATTCCAGCCCTGGTGTCCTGACTCTGATGGACTCTTGATGGACGAAGACGAAATCCGTCTCCGCCGAGGTAAGCCCGAGGCTCGAGGCTCCGCTGGATTCCTGAAGCCCCCGCAGATTCGCCTTCATGGTTCCGGGCTTAACCAGGAAAGGAAAGGCTTTTCCCGCTTACTGCGTTGCCAGAGCCCCGAGGGGCTTGAGCGAAATGCAGACAGTCTGCACTGAAGCGAGCTGTCCTGGCGGCCGGGAGGGGGACGCGGGCCCGCATACCCTGCACGGCGGTGGCTGTCAGCTGCCTTCGCTGCCAACTCACTCTTTTTGGAGTGTGTGTGTGCGTGCGTGTGCGTGTGTGTGTGTGTGGTTATGGATTGTGCTGTACAGTGTTCCTTGCTCTTGGCTGTTTCCGTGAAGGGCCTGGATTACTGAAGAAAATCCAGCTTAAGGGTCCAAGGGCCAAACGGGCCTGTTTCCCTCTGACCCTTCCACGCTTCACGTGGCTCCTGTGGCCTACTCTGGGAAGGGTTGGTGCCTCCCCAGACGGAAGGGGGAAAACGAGAGGCTGGAGTCCAGTCTGCAGGAGGCGCTGCAGCCAGCTGTGCTTGATGTGGATTTGAGAAGACAGAATGGCTCTTTACTATTAAAAATGGCTGTTGCGGAACCTGCCATAGCTTGTTCCGTGATTTTGAACTGAACCGTGAGCGGCTGTGCCGCTGTTGAGGTTTTGGAGCTGGCTGGCAGCCAGGAGCTGGAGACACATCCCACAGGTGCCAGTGCCCCTGTGAGGAGGCGTGGCAGCCCTTCAAGGCGCTCAGGTCCGGGCAGGGGACTCGCGTCTTCAGAGATGAGCTGTAGAGAGCAGAGGTTCTCTGCTGGGAGACCGTTCCTCAAGGGATGTTTGGAAAGTCCTGAGCCACTTTTGGCTGTCACAGCTGGGGGGAGGGATGCGTTTCTGACATCTGGGGTCGAGGCCACGTGTGCTATGGCACACCCTGCAGGACGGCCTCGTTGGCCCAAACCCTGACTCAGCCTTGAAAGGGAAGGAAACTCTGATACATGCCACAACTCGGGTGAGCCCTGCAGGCACCGTGCTGGGTGAAATCCGCCAGGCAGGAACGGACGGTGCTCTGGTTCCCCAGCATGAGGCATCCGGGGCGGTCACAGCCACAGAGACAGCAGGTGGATGGTGGCGCCCGGGGCTAGGCGGTCGGGACGGGGGGAGTTAGTTCAGAGGGGACCGTTTCAGATTTGCAGGATGAAAAGCTCTGGGGACGGAGGGGTGATGGCTGCACCATATGAACGCACTCGATACCGCTGAACCGTACACTTAAAAACGGTTGTGTTTCGTTATGTATATTCACAAGAACTTTTTAAAATGCTAAAATATAAACAAAAAGAAAAAAGAATCATTTGCCCAAAATATCACCAGTGCTGAGGTTGAGAAAGCCCGCTGCGGGTGGTGGCGTGTGACGAGCTGGCTCTGGCTCACGTGAGCGTCTGTGACGGCACAGGGGTCCACGCAGCATTTCGCGCCACGTGTCACCAAATGTCACAACTTGCAGAACAGGTGCTACCCAAAGCCTCACCTTCTGCCACACCTGTGCCCACAGGACCTCAGGCCCCTGTTCGAATCACACTAGGGTACCCCACATCCCCAAGAAACCACACCCCAGTTCACAACCCAGGTGGTCACCCGGGAAGACCCTCACCCCTCCTGGCCGTCCCGCTCTGGTTTCATGTCACCTGCCCTGAAGACCCTCTCAAAGGGGCAGCTTCTGTTCTCAGGACCCGTGTGCCTCCTGGACACACCCAGCTGCTTTCTCAGAGAGTGACCCCTCGACACCACACTATACCGTGTCATCTGGCCCCACGCGGCCCTGCTTATGCCCAGAATACCCCAGGTCCCGCCAGTCCCTGCTCCTCTGGCTGGCACTCTGCCCCGTCCAGCTGGGCTCAGCTCTGCTCCAAAGAGCTAGGAGCACTTGCAGCCCACGTGTTCCCAAGCCAAATGCTTTCGACCGTCCTGAGTTGCAACCCGCAGCTCCCGTGTGAGGCAGGGAGCACGGAGACGGGGTGGGGAGCACTTCATAGCGGGGTTGACTTGTGGTCTGTGTGCCCCAGGCCCAGACTGCCTGGGACAGAAACGTGGGGGTCTCTCCGAGTCCCCTTCTTCCCCGCCCCCTGCCAGCCAGCCACTGGGCCCCCATCCCACCTCCCAAATAGCTCCAGACCCCGCCCCACATCCAAGTTGGGGCCACCGTCATGTTTTACCTGGATTACCTCAGAGACACCCTAACTGCTGTTGAGAGCTGTGGGCGTGGGGCACGTTGACCTGGGTGTGGGGGAGACAAGGTGGGTGGGGGGCCGGCACACTCTCCTCCCCCGCTCGGTGTCAGAGCTGAGCCCGATGGTCTCCCTGCCCCGTCTTCGGTCACCACTGGTGGCTGGAGAAGTGACAGGGAAACTGGTGGCCTCGGTGGGGTTCCCTGCCTGGGGCCTTCCGTCACGTCCTTCGTAGGAGACGGGGCACCCCCTCCGCCCACCTGGGACCACTGGCTCTCCAACAGCAACCCTCTCTTCCCCCTCCTGCCTTCAGGTGACTTCCAGATGTCCCCAGTTTGGTAAGGTGCCGGTTCTGGGTGTCATGACCTGTGGCCTCCTCACAGCACACCCCCCCACCCCCGCCGAACAGAGGCCACGTCCAGCTCGTCGACCCTGGACCCCCGCAGCAGGTGCTCGGGGGAACGTCGGGACCACTGTGCTGCCCAGCAACCCCCGGGCAGTCCTGCTCCAAGAGCGTCTGCATTTTACGGGATCGATCTCCGCATTCCAGCCCCTCGGTTCTCTTGGTGTCGTTGATCCAGTAACTATTTACCCAGTGCCGACTCCATGACAGACGTCAGGCTGGAGCGACCAGACAGATCAAAATTCCTGCCTCTTCCGGCTTACCTCCCAGAGAGGTCAGCGGGTGGTCAATAAATAAACAGTAGATGTGACATGTGCCAGGTAGTGATGAGGGCCATGGAAAGAGAGAAAGCAGGGTGAGGGGACAGAGGGGGACAGGCAGGGGAGGCTCCTCCGCGTCGTGACATCGGCGGGGCCCCCGAGGAAGGGAGCAGAAAGCGTTGGGCGTCTGTGGAAGTGTTCCAGGCACTGGGGACAGCACCTGCGAGGCCTGGAGGTGAGGACGGTTCAGCTTGGAGTGTCCCAGGGGGAGCACAAAGGGCGTCACGGCTGCAGCCTGGCGGGGGACCGTGGAATGACTGGTCAGAGAGGTGACAGGGCCAGATCCTGGAAACCTCTGTGCCGTGGTAAGGACTGGATTTATCCCACGTGAGATGGGCTGTTGGAGGCTTTTGAGCCCTGGATGGTCCCTAATCGGATTTAAGCTTTGAAAGAATCACTTTGCCAAGAGCCTACATAGCCCTGTCTTGTTAGACCCTCACCCCTCGGTGCCCCGGCTAACCTCATCTTTCCTCCGCTCTGCTGGAGAGAAAATGGTTCAGAGAGGTTAAGTGACTCCCCCGAGAACGCAGAGCTCGTGAGTGGCGGAGCTCGGCTGGGACCCGGCTCCGTCTCACGCCAAAGGCCATGCTGCAGTGCGAAGGGCGGGGCCACTCGGTCCCCCAGGCCGACAGACTGGATGGTGTCGGGGTCAAAGTGAACGGCTGGAAGGTCCAACTGGTCGCTTTGGAACACAGCCCGGCTCGTGAGAAAGTCAGCCTCCTCCCTGGATCTCATTATCTTTAAGGTCCGAGCGAGCGCTCGGGGGAATCGTGTCGATGTTGCAAGACCGAAGGGAAGAGGGATCACCCTCTGGGCCGAGGCCTGGGCCCAGAGCAGGGGCTCTAACCTTGGCTGTGCTGTCAACCTTGAA
This sequence comes from Pteropus medius, assembly GCF_902729225.1. Lineage (NCBI taxonomy): Eukaryota > Metazoa > Chordata > Mammalia > Chiroptera > Pteropodidae > Pteropus > Pteropus medius. The sequence continues at coordinate 1,592,822 of NW_024355990.1, read as the reverse complement.
CCATTTTAGGTCAGTGATGCAGCCTCTGGTCGCAGAAATGAGTTTCTAAGGCTGCCCGGAGCCCGCCTCATGTCTCTCATCGTCAAGACCTCTAATCCAGTGGGGTTCAACTTGACGGTGACATTTTTTTTTTCCCGTTTCATTTTTATTCTATCGTCCTCCTGCTTTGAAGAAGAGCTGGGGGTCTCAGAAGCCCCCGGGAAAGCCCTCCTCAGGTTGACTTGGGGGTGGACGGTGGAAGGGATTCTTCATGCACGCCGCGGGAGCAGAGGAGGGAGATGGTCCCTTTGGGGATGCCAGGAAAGGGATAGTTGTGCTACAAGGAGAGACACGGGTTCTCTGTTCGCCCCAGCTGCCCCTCCCACCTCTGTTGGGAGCATAATTGAAAGACGCATAAAAATTCAAATCATGCACAAAATCGACGAAAGGAAAAAATATATTTAGGAGGAAGATAACCATGACAATCACTTTTACTCGGCGGCAATAAAAATATGTGTCATCAACATAAACTCGGAGGGTCAAGACTGTACTCGCCGACTGGCCTCCGCTCTTGACATGTCCCTCTGATTAAAAACACGGGGCGGGAAATCCGGGGAGGGAGATGGGGAGCGGCGAGGGAGAAAATAACGCCCGACACAGACGCTGACAAATGCACGAATTGCGCTTTCGGATTTGTCCCCGGCTGACGCTCTGCCTGAATTGTGATCGCCTGGCATAGGGGGGCCGCCGTGAGTGATGCGCGGAGGCGGGGGTGATTCTGGACGGGGCACAGCGCGTTCTGACACGCGAGGATGGCACGGCGGCCTGGCCGGGCTGCTCTGCGGATCTGCTGCCACGTTCAGACCGCGCTCGCCACGGTGACGAGCCAGCCAGACAGTGCTCTCAGCGCCGAGGCAGCTGGGCGTCTGCAGAAAGCCATCCAGGCCTCCGCGCGGGAAGCATTAATTTCAGATAGATGGATGGAAATTTTTGTCCTCTCTGCCTTCTGATATTTTCTCTCTAAAAGGACAGAATTATGACGTGGGTATCTAACGACTGCCAGTTCAACCTTCCTACAGCCCTGCCCGGGCTGTGTCCTGTGACGGCCGCTCGCTGCCCAGCAGACGCCCTCCGATCCCGGAGGCTGGCGTCAAGGGCCCCCCCATGCCGGCCGGTGCTCCGTCCTCCAGCCGCAGCGAACGGCCGGCATCCCTCAGCCCCTCCTGTGCTTTCTGTGTCTTTCCTCAGCAGTTTCTAACGAAGCAAGAACGAGACACCATCGTTCGCGTGCCAAATTCACAAAAGCGGAGATAATGAAACTAAGGAAGAAAACCAAAATACTGCTCCTCGGTTCGGGGCAGGTGGGGCGACACCTGCACCCCGGGTTTGTCTGCAAGTCGCAATGGTCTTTTGGGAACAATGCGAGAGTCCTCGAGGACCTTTAAGAAGTGCAGGCCCTTTGCTCCTCGTGGGTTGAGTTGTGTCCCCAGAGACATATATCCAAGGCCATGCCCCATCCCCCATCCCCGGGCACCTGGACTACATCCCCCAGGCTCCCTTGAGGGTAGTTATGGCATGTGACCAAGTGTGGCCAACAGAAGGCAGCTGGCGGTGACATCGGGCACAAGCCTGACCCGTAGAAACCTCGGGTCCCCTCCAGCCACTCTTGCCGGCTGGGAGCAGACGTCTCGGGGGACCCCCGGTGTCCCTGGGGGTGGTGGCCCAACAAGGCGGAGAGGGCCTGTGTTCTCGGGGTCACCCAAACACCTGTATTGAGCTGTTGCGTGGGAAGCAATTGAGATTGGAGAGGTCCAGCACTGAGCATAACTTAATGAATACAAGGAAATAATCAAAGACAGATAAAATAAAGGTTCACAGGCAAAGCAGGTCCCACGCCCCGTCTCACTCACTTAGGCACTCAAAAGAAAGTCGCTTTTCTTATCCAGGTGGCGTGGCCCCAAGCCCTGGCCCTTTAAGTCTTCCTTGGATGCTCTCCTTGAGGTGGGGCGGGAGCGCCTTACACATGCCCGGGGCGCCCCTCCCCCACCGCCGCTCCCTCCACAGAGTCGGGCATTACCACTGTGGCCCCAACGTGTGACCAGTGTGCCTGGGCCCTGAGCTGTTGTGGGGGCTGCTCCCTGCCCCCGTTTCCGCTTCCAGTAGCGGCTCCGTGGGTCCTGCTCATCCGAGTCACCCAGCAAATACCGCGTCCACTGGTCCGCCAGGCTCTGTGCTGTCCACGGGGCAGAACGAGAAGACTCGGTCCTCATGGAGCTTCTACCTGGCTGCAGAAAGGGACATTCGAACAACGGACGTTTGATTGGAGCGGCGATGCGTGTGATGAGTGAGAAGTACAGGGTCTCAGGAGAGCAGGTGAAAGGTGAGGACGGGGTTGAGGGCGTGAGGGGCCCTGTTGATAATGGCATCGGGGAGAAAGCTGAGAACCAGCGCTGCAGGTCCCCCCAGGGCGACCCGCCTGGCTCTCTGACCAGCTCGCTCCGCTCAGACCCCGCCTTCACCCCTAGCTGAGTGTGGCCAAACGCCCTGGCCGTGTCCCCACAGCCGGCATATTGATCCGAGACTTGACTGAAACTCGCTTTTCAGGAGCCCGCCTCACGCTCCACGTGGCACTGGCGGGCTGGCAACAAACGCCCGCGTGTCATTCACACAGTGCTCAGAACGCAGGCCTCGAGGCGGTGGGTCCCACACCTCCCTGGGGACTCCGGACCGCTGTTTGGGACTACTGTCCCCTGCCATTGGAATGGCCGAGGTGCAAACTGGGCATGGTCTTGAAAACCCCCTAGTGACTCTGATGTTCCAAAAAATTTGTGAACCTCTGCCCCGGGCTCAGCGTGCTGGTTTGAATCCCGGTTCTGCCGCTGCTAGTTGTGTAACCTTGGACCAGTCACTTAATTGGTCTGTGCCTCAACTTCCTTATCTGTAAAATGGGGACGATAGGCATGTCGTGGGTATTGAGTTAACATGCGTGTGCTTAGAACAGGACCTGGTACAGAGGAAGTACACTCTGAGTTAGCCGTTGTTATCATAATAATTATTTCAGTTCGTGCCTAGTCGACACTCAGCAGCCTCCCGAAGGCTGTGCGTGCTGGCTTAAGGTCCCTCAGGATGCTTTTGGGAATGAATGGAGGGTGTCCGTGAGCAAAGGTCCAGCCTGCTGAATGTCATTAAACCAGACGGAGGTCGGGGCTGCAGCTCCAAGGGCTGCGCCCACGAAACAAGAATAAAAAAATGGGACCCCTTCTCTCTGGGCTGCCCCTCCCCCCTCCCTCTCCAGCGACTGACTGCCCCAGGGGTATGTGTGGACCCCAACCATGGCTCTGTGGAGAATGCTGGGAAATCAGCACAGGACAAATGGCGTTGCCATAGTGAAGAAGGCCGGTCACAAAAGGAAACACTTAAATGGTGCTGTTTATATGAAATTGAATGGTCCTTTTTTTTGCCAAAACTATACAAATAAGTACGTCTATTCGTAATACATATTTATGATCTATCCTGGAAGGCTATCCAAAGAAATATTAATAGCGGCCGTGTCTGGACAACGGAATTAAAAGTGTTTCTTTGTTCTTTTCCTTATTTTCAAACTGTTTCAGAACAGTGTGATTTTTTTTTAATGTAAAAGGCAAATAGGAATTTAAATCTATCTATGTGTACCAGAAAGAAAAGGCAAAGAGGAAACACGCAAAATGACAGCGACGGTCGCTCTGGGCCTCGGAGTGACGGGGTACTTCGATCGTTTCTTTAAAAATTCTTTTTGACATTTTCCAATTTCCTCCAGCAACTGTTTATTACTTTTATTTTTAAAATTTAAGAAAAACTGTCAAAGTACTGTGTGATACTTTTTAAAATGTCAAACAATATTTCGGGATGTATAATGCAGGGAGGGTGGGTGACGCCTGCCCCCGTCCGTCACCCCCTCCTGTCACCCCACCCCACGTGTCACCCCCGCCCCATGCGTCACCGCTGCCCACTGCCACCTGTGCCCGGGAGCAGCTGGTCCACGCGTGTGGCGTGTTTTCCCTCATCCTCACCTCACCGTTCCCACGTGGCCGTGGGTCTTCCTTCCGTTTTCAAAAGTCAGATCACGGCCTCATCCGCTGACCTCTCCTGAGAAAACGAGACACCTGCTCTTACAGCTCTCTCCCGCCTCGCGTGTGAGGTTTTCATTTAGAGAAACAATTAAAGGCGTTCAAAAAGAAGAAATCCGTTTTTTTTTGTTTGTTTGTTTTTTGTTTTTTTCGAGGGCCAGGCCTCCATGCTCTGTTTTCCATGAAGCCTTTTTAATCAATCCAGATGGCATTTATTGCTTACAGCAGAGTCACTCGTGACAGGTAGCCTTCACGGAGTCTGGCTGTGTGTGCCCCGCGTCAGCTCGCTTAACCCCCTCAACAGCTCTATGACTAGGAACCACACTTTTCCCTGTTCCGCACATGGAATCAGGGCTGGGGTGCAGGTGGCGCCTCTCCCAGGGTCTCAGACATGGAGACGGGATCGGAACCGAGGTCTGCGTGCCGCTTGGACCTGCGCCCGGCCCTGACCGGCAGAGAGCTCCAGAAAGCCGTTTCATCGTTCAGGGCTGCAATTTCCTTACTGGCAAAATGGATCTAAAACAGGAGCCTTAAATGAGGTTATTAGTAGGATTAAATGAGTTAATTCTCGGGAAAGAGCTCGGCTCACCACAAACACCCACCATCAGGATTATAATATTCTAGTTACAGGCACATTCTCTAATCCCCCCATTAAAGGCAGAGCCGTGTCTCCCCCAGGACCGGTGTTTGCTGAGAACCTGAGAATCATTGATGAGATGTGAACATTACATACATTAACAAATGGAGAGTTTAAAAAGACTTTAGAAAGAGATGGTTGGTTGTATAATTTGTATTTTCATAAAGGTAGAATCTTATTGTAGGCAATACGATTAAAATAAAAGGTTATAAAATTCAGCTTGCATATTTTTTATTGGATAACAAATTTTCTCAATATAGTCTCCGTCATAAAAGCTTCCCTTTGTTTTTTTTTCCGTTTCAAACTCTCTGTGCACCCTGGGCATAGACCATACCCCTGGGGGTTCTACCTCTAGGGTCCGGGGTAAGGAAGGAGGGAGCTCGCACTATAGGAACTCGTGACCTGGAAAGGCGCTGGCCTCTGCCCTTCCTCCACAGAGAAGCCTCCAGGGCAGCGGACAGTGGCGTCTGGTCCAGTCGAAGCCTGGACCTGCCGCTCAGGGCCCCTGTGCCAAAGCCAGGCCTGGCGGCCTCTCCTTGCTCCAAGGTCTAGATTCCCTGGACAGTCTCCACAGGGTCCTACACAAAACAGCCCCCAGAGTGGGAAGGCACGGGCTGGGGGTGAAGGCCACGTTTCTGTGAAGGCCGCACTTTGTCCCCGTGCCTCTGCGCGTGTCCTTCCCGGCCCCGTCTGTGGCTGGCTCCTCAAGGCTGCGACTGGACAAAAGCTCTCGGTTCCGAAAGAAACGGGAGTCGTGGGTGAAGTCTGTGCTAGAAGAGGCTCCGTCCCCGTGGCCCCCCAAGCCACCGAAGTGTGCTCGGTACGAAAAATAAATAAAATAGGTTTGCCGGAGCGGGCAAAACCACGTGTAGAAACATCTCGTGTTTTTAGACGGACGAGCTGGGTGGAGGGGGAGACAGACCCGCTCGGCCCCTGCAGCCTCGCGCTTCTGACGAGGGTGATGCCGGAGGCGGTGACTTCCCTTCTAGCTTCTCTGTCAACGGGACACCTGACCTGCAGAGCGGGTGGCTTGGAGTTTGCTCAAAACAGAGTAATGATGCTCAGACCCAAGCAACGTAGTTTATTTGGGTTCCTTTTAACCTGGCACACATTTCTGTGGAAAGGACGGGTGCCGGCCGGTCTGCCGGTGGGGAAGACAGCCCCTGAGCCCTGCGCCCGGTTTTAAGGAGCTGCCTGACCTCCGATCTTGATCCCGATTCTTGATGACAAGACACATTCAGTGCCCTTGACTGATTTAGTGCAGAAACTGCAGTGTGGGAGGACGGAACGCAGCTCGTCCGCCGGCAAACGGGCTGCCTCGCCCGGGCTGCGATCTTGTGTTTTGAGGACACGTTAGGTCCCATGTGGTTGGGCCGACGGCTGAGTTCGGAGGCTGTGAATACGCAGTCTCCTTAGTTCTTCCCTGGCAACGTGCTACCTGCCGTACTGGGGCGTTTATTCAGAGCTTTTTCTACCCCAATCCCTCCCTGCCCCCGCCCCACGTTCACCCCTGACCTCTGTGGTACTCGACCAGCACACTCGGGGTTGTAAATCTGTCGCCACTCGCTTTGCATCTTTGGTTTCTATTTGCCAAGCAGCGGGAGTTAGGATGGAAGGGGTCATCTGGTCCCCTTCGCGTTCGAGGATGAGGTCCCCCTTTCTGCGCAGGCGGGTCGAAGGTTACTCTGTTTCAGATCGGTGTTGAGCCTAAAAGCCCCTCTCCAGCCCCAATCCCACGTCTGTCGCCCGATGGTCACCGTCAGCAGAATGCCATCAACACCCTCGGGTTCGTGCATTATCTGAGATTCAAAAAACCCGTTCGCAAAATTAAACTATCTTCCTTCGAGGCTTTGTAGAAAGCAGGTGACGTCCTTGCTTGTGAAGAACTGGAGCCGCCAGCGCCAGCAGATCACAGGCCGTGGTGATAGGATCACCCAGGTGAGAAAGATCAGCCCTTGAATTTGCAGCCTGTCATTAGTCACAGACACTCACTGCCTTGTGGAAACCTGGAGCCACACTTCCGAATGCTTATCTGGGACTTGAATAGAGTCACCATGACACATCGGAATGAGGTTTCTTTTAAATGTCACGATGTTACGAAATGACTCAAGCCCACTCTTGAACCTTCAGGCTGGGAGCTGGGCTATCACTGGCCCCTTTCCGGTTTTTACATGAATCACAGAATTTTGACCCTGAGTGCCCTTAGAGGTTGAGCTTCTTCGAGTCCCTCATGTCCCCAGTGTGGTGATGAGGACGGAGAAGGCAGCTTCTTTGCCGATCGATGTCCGCAGGAACTGGGGGCGGGTCGGGGACCAGTGTGTGTCCTGATCCTCAGTTCAGGCGTGGACCCCAAATGGCCTCTTGGTCCTGAGTCACATTTGTAAAACCGTAGAGGGTGAGTCCAGTGTGATTTGTTAGATGGAAGATTGGATAATTGCTTCGCAGTATTCATTTATTCAGTACAAATATTTATTGACGGCCCACCGTGTGGCTGGAACGGAATCACTAGAAAATAATATCGTCTAACGTCCTGAGAGAAAATGTTGTCCAATGTTCCCACACCCGGCTCGTGTTAAGCTATCACCAGTGTTACCTGATCGAAAAAACACAGATCCTGCAACCCTGTCCCCGCTCTCCCCGGGGTTCAGCAGGTCTGGGGTGGGATCCGGGCAACTTTATTTTAAAATAGTTTCCCCAGTGATTCTCACAACCTGCCAAGCTTGCGTTCCACAGCCTCCTTCACTACCTCCACTGAGCTGAGTGGATTTCCCAAGGTGACACACACCTTACGGTGAGGAAACTGAGTCTCACACAGAGTGAGTAGGTTTTCCCAGGTCACAGAGCTAGCTAGGAATGGACAGGTTTAATGCTGCTCCTTCTCTGTAGCTGTGGCTTCCTGCAAGAGTGCCTGGAGCAGAGTTATCTGTAGCCGAGGGGACCCTGGCCTTCACCAGCCTGTGCTGCAGGCTGACAAGGCAGCAGCAGGAGTTGTGTGACATTGCCTTCAGGTGAGGACAGGGTCTTCTCAGGACCCCGTGGTCTTGAAGCTTTCTGATGGTGACTGTGGGATATTATGCCAAAAAACACAGGGAGTAAGGAAAAGGAAGGTTTTAGCTTCCATGTGGGTTTGGATGATTTTGCCCTGAATTTTAAAGGAAGAATTGTGCTCACAGAGATATAAGAATTGAGTGAATGTTTGAAAGGATAATGATTTAATCCAAGAACTTTGATTAAACACTTGCTATGTGCTAGCTGAGAAAGATCTGGGATTGCACTATTCACTCAGATATTGAAAGAAACACACAAAGGCTATCAGGATTTTGATGTGGACTGCCACATTGTGTCAAAGCCCTGGGAAACCACACTGAGAAACAGGGTATCTCCTAGAGCCCCGCCTGAGGTTTTAGACCGGTAAGCACACAGGGCTGCTAGATTTCACTCCAGCTACACAGAGATCATTGCTAGCATTACACGGGGGACTCACCGGATACCAGGCACCTTCACAGATTAATTTTATCCTTCAAAGGTGGATGTTATTCTCCCATTTTTATAGCTGGGAAACTAAGACCGAGCTAGTTAAGGGATTGACCAAAGCCACAGAAACACAAAGTGATACAGCCGAGATTCAGAGCCAAGTGTGCCAGGGGAAGGGAAGAAGACGTGCCCCGGCTCCCTGCCTGGCTTTGTCTCAGGGTCACTGTGTGTCTCACCAGACACGACATTTATTGACGGCACGCTGGTTCGGTTTTATGTTCCCTTTTGCACCTAACAAGTTCTCCACACAATGTAAAGAAGCATGCCTGCTGAAGTAGAGACTGTAATGCAGGAGGCACCCCTCCACGCATAGAAATCTGTAGCTCTTAGTTGTTTGCGATGAATCTCTTTCAAAATAAGAATAAATGGCTCAGAAAGTAAGATGGATTAAACATAAAATTGTAATTGTTGCAATTGTTTTTTCTCTTGGTGTTCCCTGAACAAATTAAAAAGAAAATCTAATTGATACGGTGAAAGATACTACGCGCACAAAAAACCAAACCAAACCAAACCTAACAAAAAAACTCATATTCTTTTGTAATTTTATCAATGGTTTTTTCTGAAGCTTTTGCTGCCTTTTCAAAATCTGGAAGAAAACAGTAAGGAGGTCGATTCCTTTCATTCATTTCAGAAGAACCTTGGTCTATTTGTAATAATAAAAAGATTTTTCAAAATTAATTAAATTAACATAGTTTCATTTGTAGGATTGACTTTGGCATCATGCGGCGAACACACCGCAATAAACTCGGGAAAGCTGAATTGTGGTAACCATAGTAACAAAGTGGGGGGGAGCAAAAACAGCTCTCACCGCATCCCGGGAAGCGTGGACAACGCTCTGAGGTAGTTTGGCCGGTTAGGCACGCCGTAAGTCGCGATGCATGCTGGGTCTTGGCAATATGGCGTCCTCCTTGATGTGCTGATGAGAGGAGTTTCACTGTAGCTTCAAACCAGAGGGCAAAACTCCCCAAACCCAGTAACCCCACATTACCCGTTTTCTCCGCGGCTCCGTGTCGCCTGTTTCCCAGGACTCGTTTTCGGGCAGGAGAGCGCCACGGGGCCGAAGGTCAGGGCCGGCCGGGCCGCGCGGCCCCGGGGCTAGGGAGCCGGCTGCGGGCGAGCACGATGGGCCGATCCTGGCTCTGGTTGCAGCAGCTCCGGCGAGTGCGGGACCCGCAGGGCTGAGAGTGGCAGGAGGAGACCCGAGGCGCTCTGAACCTCTTCCCTTCGGCCGGAGACCTCAGCCCAGGCGGCGAACCGGCACCGAGAGCGGGCGGCCTGCCTGTCCTCGGATCGGCTGAGGCGTTGGAGGCCGAGAGCAGGGTCATCGTGAGGCCTCGAGTCCCGCACGCCTTTGACAGCTCGGCTCGCAGCCCCTCCGGGAACGGACGGCCTCCGGAGCAGCCAGGGGCTTGGGACCTGGGGCCGCGTGCGTCTGAGCGGACGGAGCTCCTCGGGCTGCCCGGTTCCCCCCCGGCTCTTCCCACCCCCTCCGACTTCCCGCTCAGAGTTCGGAAGAAGGACCTCGGCAGACTTTTTGCCCGAGTGACGGTCCCCGCACACTCGCCATCCATTTCTCTTTCTACTCCCCCTTTTCCTATTTCTTATTTCACCCGTTCTGGTGCACCCTAGTTTTTAAGGCTGGAGGTTCTTGAGCGCTTGCTGCCAAGGACTCCCCCACCCCCACCCCCCCTGATGGAGTCCGAGATGCTGCAGTCGCCTCTTCTGGGGCTCGGGGAGGAAGACGAGGCCGACCTTACAGACTGGAACCTGCCTTTGGCTTTTATGAAAAAGAGGCACTGTGAGAAAATCGAAGGCTCCAAATCCTTAGCTCAGAGCTGGAGGATGAAAGATCGGGTAAGTGGGTTCCGTCCGCGCCCCTTGGACCTTGATAGTTTTTCCAACGAAGAAAAAAAGTTTGGAGCCAAACGCGGGTCCTTGGGAAAGCTGCGATTTTTTTTTTTCTCCCAGCCACATGTTGCAAGTCAACTAAAAAGCACAAACCATTTCAGACTCCAGTTTTTGGCTATTTTGGTTAGTAATTCACTGGATAGTGTTAATTCAAACTAAGTTCTGATTCAGATAATAAAAGTTAACAAGCAAGTTGGAAAATACAGCTTGCAAGTATTAACACGCTCTAGAGGAAAGACGGCTTGAGATATAATACTTGTACCCACGTGGTTAATTAAGCTGCTGTGGTTAGTTTAACTTCCTTAGTCCAAGCTTGGCTAAGTGCAGAAGTCTCACAGTGTGCCAGGAAACAAGATTACTGGCAAATGTTCAGCTAGTAACAAATTAATGCAAAGTTATTTTAAAGTTACAATGAACTTCAACAATTTGTCTTGAATCCAGACTTTCCTCCTTTTATGTGGTGTCATGTTGCTGTAACTCGGAAACAGAATTTCTCTAGTAGCGAGTTCTAGTATGATGGGTTGGAACTTGGGTCGAGGTTTTAGGAGGGTCCCCGTGGTGTTGGAGTGTGGACAGCAACTCACAAGCAGCTAGTAGTAGGAAAGAAAACGGCCAGTTTTGTTGGCTCTGTCCTTAATCAACTACCATCTGTTTCTGGGTCTCCAAAGCAAATGAGTGGGACTGTCTCATCTGTGCACACTTATTTGTATTTTTGTGATTTATTTCCTCTTCAAGACTGTCTTTATTTATTTGAACATTTCGGTGGTATAAGGGGGATAGTTGGGGTTACAATGCATTGTGATTGCTCTGGGCTTATGAATGTGTTTATCTGAGATTATCTTTCTTAGTATATGATGTCAAACATATGTAAGGTTACCCTTATGGTAATTCTTGTAAGTCAGTGTGGTAACCAGTGCTTCAGTTATCGATTTGGCTTACTTTTTAAAGGTTAGGAAAATTTGTTTCAGCCCAAAGTGGTTTAAGGAGACCAAAAGAGATGGTCATTGGAAGAGATTGTATGCAGTCTGTTTCATGGCGTCTTTAGTAGCTTTTGTGGTTACTTGGCATACATAAAAAATTTTATTTTAAGGTTACTGTCTATCCATTTTTTAAATTCTATTCGGATGGCATTTTCTCCCCCTCCTTTTGAAATGTGGTTTCCTCTGCCATCCTGAACCCATGCTCAAACTATTAAAACTGATTAATGGATATATTTTTTGACCTTTTAATTAAAACATTAATTTGCAAGAGATCAACATTTCCTGATGAGCTTTTCAGAGGTTATTAGGAGAAAGAAGAGTTTCGAGAGCCCGAGTAATTACTGAGATTCCTACTTAGAAAAGAGCGGGGGTGGGAGGGGCAAAGTTTGCTGTATCTGACATTTGCAAATGTTGTGTGAGGAAGGAACTCAGCAGCTAAGAGTCTGGGTTCAGTGTGTGGGAGCTTGGGTCTTAGCTTCCTAGTAGTCTCCTTCCCCTAGTTAGGCCCAAGGGGACCTTTTCAGCACACCCTAGTAGGACGAAGGCTGCAAATTCAAATGATGACAAGGTTTGGAAGGTAACATAAGTGAATGAAACAGGCCAGATATAGGAAGAATCCTGACACAGATTCAAAGGTAAATGGCCACCGACATTTGACTTGTGTCTGGGTTTCGGGAGAGGGGATTGGGGAGCAGTGAGCACAGCCACTGGGGGGGTGGCGGGGGCTGGCCTTTCTCTTGCTCTTTTTTTCTTTGAGAAGAACTGGAAACCTTTAAAAAAATTTTTTTTTAATGTGAAGTATTCCAATTTCAAACATTTGGCATGATTCAGATGTTAAAAAACATGAAGCAGTCCATTTGTGGGGCTGCTTCTGGCCGGTGGTCACCCAGCTGTGGGTTCCCTTAGAGCAACTGCAGGCAGCCGCTCTGGTTCTAGGGGTCTGGAGCCCGCAGGTGTCTAGGCCGTGCTGTCTCCCTGTGCTCGAGGGGCCTCCACAGTTGTAGAGCAGCAGGTGCTGGCCCGGTTGTCCTGTGCGGGCACCGTGCGGGCCCCGTGCGGGCCGCCCCCCGTGGGCCGCCCCCGGTGGACCGCTGACTGCCCAGTGCGCTCAGCCCTCGCTTCCTCCCACGGTCGAGGTACAGTTGCAGATACTTTCACTTATGTGTATATTAGTGGTTACTTACTGCTGTCCTACTTATTGGGGTTGCTCAGGGTCCCTAAAACAGATCCTTGCTAAAGTTCACCGGTGACTCCTGTAAGCGTTCTGCCGCTCAACATGTGTCCCCTTCGTGGAGTGGCACACACGGCCACTCTCGGGGGGACCCCACAGTCTTTGTTTTGAATCGGCCCTGGTTTTCAAATGCTCTATTATTCCGTTCTAATTACTAAGTTACTGTTAGTTTAATATGGTTATTATCAAGTCAGTTTGTTGTTTGGTTAATTCTGTGTGTAGTGAGCGATACAGATATGCATCAATGGCATTTGTGGCTTATAATTTTCAAAGAACCAGGCTTATTTGAATTACAGTTCAGCATGCGTTGTTCATAGACCTGTGGCTGGAACAGATGCTCCTGTCTCTGCTGCCCATGGTTTACTGCCAAACTTTCTAGTTTCCACGGAGCTCCTTGTCCCGCCGGAGCGTGGGCCTGTGGGGTAACTGGTCTCTGGTGGAGCCTCTGCTTCGTGTAGGTGGGCGGGAAACGGGGAGCTCAAGAGCCATTGCTCCAAGAGGGAGCCCTCGGCAGATGTGCTGCAGCGACAGGGGAGCAGGACGTGTGGGTGTGAAAGGTGAAGCCTTTCCTGGACCTCCGGGCCTGGTCGCCCTGCCTTGGAAGCCATGCTCGGGGTGAGCCTGGAGGAAGCGGCAGATGCATTCACCCACGGCACGGACCGGAAAGGCTACACGGCAACACGTTACAACCCGGTTGCCCCCTCCCTTTGCTCACCTCCAGCCTCCCGGTCTCCTCCCGGTGGGCTGTCCCAGGGCACCGAGACCGCCCTCTCCCTGCGCGAGACCTGGGTGCTTCTCTCGTGTGGCCTCTGGGCCGCATGCCGCGGGCACCCCTGGCCTTCCTCCCTCGCCTGCGTGCCTTCAGGTCTTCCTCCGAGGTCTCTAACCCCCTCCCCAGACGCCTGTGCTGTTGGACGGCTAAGTGTGGGGGTGCCCGGACTTGGTCTTGGGCCCTTTGCTGGCCGATCCCTCCGGGCTCGTGATGTTAAATGCCACCCACGTGCCAGGGACTCTCAGACCTCGTCTCCAGCTCTGACCTGCCCCTGGAACTGGGTCTCAGACACTGAGTGGCCTGCTTGGCCTTGGTGTCCCCAGCGCAGCGCACTGTCGCCGCCACCCACTCGCTGTTCGAGCTGCACATTCAGATTGCGCTTCTTCCTCTTCCCCCGCTCGCCGTCCTGGCCAGCCCATCAGTGGGACCTGACACCTCTGCCCCCAAAGCCTGCCCTACATTGACCGCCGTGGGCCTAGTCCAGGCAACCACCATCTTTCGTCTAGACGATTATAGTCATGTCCTGACTGGTCTCCCTGCAATTGTTTCTGCAGGGGGTGGCCAGGGGGCTCTCTCAGAAGTGTCAGTCACATTCCATGGCTTCCTTACGGGCCTCCCCGCTGGCTTCCCCAGTGCTCGCAGAAGGCAAACTCCGCGCCTGGTCCACAAAGCCTCCTAGTCCGACCCCACCTGTGTTTCCTGCTTCGCGGATAGAAAGGCCTGGAATCCCCTTCCTTCTGACCCTTGCATACCTGGCCCCCCTTCCCTTTGCATCCGGCCGCTAGGTCACTTCTCAGAGGGGCCTTCCCCGCTCACCCCACCCAGAGCAGTTTCCCGAGGTCATTCACGATCACTCTTTATTTCTCTGATACTTTTCTTTATGTTCCCACCCCCAGAATGGAGCTTTTTATCGTAAAGCAAGGACCTTGTTTATGCTGGTACTTAGGACAGTGCTTGGCACAGGGCAGGGACTCAGTGAATATGCCCGTTTACAAAGGGCGTCTGCACAGACGATGTCTTTGAAGACTCAGTAGCACTGTAAGTTAGTTCGGAATCATCTCCGTGTGACGGGTGAGGAGACAGGCTGTAGTTAAGTGACTTGCCGAAGTGGCGAAGGTTACGTGGTTAGCGACGAGAGGAGGTGGAACTTGAGAAACAAAGTCTAGGTTAAAAAAACCAACCAAACAAAACTGTCACAGTGTCTAGACTGAAAAATCCACATCCAGAGGCCAGGGAGTCTAAAGCTGAATGCCCTGGGATGACGACTCGGCGGTGGCAGCCGTGCAGACGCGGACAGGGGACAGTGCTGGCTGCAGCGTCACCGTCATTAGTGTGCTGCGCGGGCCCGGGCACCCCTGACCCTTCCAGGGGTCCGGATGGTAACTGAAGACGTCAGTGGCCTTGCCTGCTGAGCTGAGGTGTGCACTGGGAGCAGTGGTGAACCGCTGGTTTCTGAGCGTGGACCGAGGGGGCGGTGCCCGCCGGACTAGTCGGCGGCGTCCGCTCCCTGCCGTGAGAAGCTCCGGTTCCACCTGAGTGCCCGTGACGGAGCCGCAAGTCGGTCTCATTACGCTGTGGCTCTTCGGCGTGTACCTGTTGACATTTTGTGCCAGCCTAGCCCTGCCCTGGCGGCATCGGGCGCTGCTTTTCACCGACACAGCCGGGCTGGCAGAGGCCAGTGGGCCAGCACTGGGCATCCAGGCTCAGGCGCTTGGCAGACATTTTCTCGGAAATGAGCAAAGTGAGCTGTCACTTCGAGGAAACCAGCTGACACTGTGCATTTGTTGCCAGCGTTTTGGAAAACCTGCATCCGCCGCTGTGAGCTCTGCGGCTCCCAGAGCTTCAGGACTTTTCTGACGAGGTCATGGTGATGTTCACGAACGTGATCGTTTTGATAGTGTAGAGTGAAACGTGCCCACATTGGAACACCTGCATAATTCAGTGACCCTGCGTTTTCAAACGACCCATCCATATGACAGAATCATCTGTGGATGAAAAATCCATTCAAAGTTAGGCCGTGGGATTTCATCATAATAGGGGACGAAGAGTTCATTGCTATGGTTTCGGACAGATTAGATAGTCTATTTTATATTCCATTCAGATAGATTGATGCAAACCTTGAAGAAGCTGCCATTTGCGGAGTTTTGGTGGAATATCGCAGGAGAGGGTCCTCAGCTGTTTGGATAATCGCCCTCTCCTGCCCTCTCCAGCCTCATGTGTTTGCGAGGCCAGGTTTTCCTCGTCGGCTTCAATCAGAACAGCGTGGCCTGACAGATTAGATGCGCAGTGCGGGAGCCCACCCGCCTTCCGTCAGGGCGGGCAGTAAAGAGATTGGCGAAAATGTCTAACAGGTTTTTGAAAAAGTTATTTTGTATAGGAATTTTTATTTGACTATGTAATGAGTTTATAATTTTTAAATGAATTCATAAAAATATATTTTTTTGTTTTAACCTCTAATCTGGAAAATACTGATAAATATAACTCATAAAAACACTCTTTGGGAGTCTTTAGTAATCTTTAGGAGTGTAGAGGTGTCCTTTATCCAAAGGCTGAGACTTTTTAGTGTAGTTAAAAGACAGTGGGCGTCTAATTAGGAAGAAGGGCATGACGGAAACAGGCACTTGGCCAGAAGTATCGAACAGCGACTTGACCTCAGAAATTGGCTAATAGACTTAGAGGGGGCCTGCTACGCCCTTTCCGTTCTGAGCCTGTGCTCGCGGGTGGCCCGAGTGACCGTGAAGGCGGCTGCCCTGCATGGAGCGCGGAGTCGTCCGTAGAGACCGTGCTGCTCGGACTGCGGGCGCGTCTGGGAGTGAGGGGAGCCAGAGCTCTTGCTCGGTTCGGCAGAGATTTTCTGCTCGGCCACCGTGCCGTGCTGGCCGGGACAGACACCAGCACTGAGCGGGGTACAGTGGGATGTGTTTACGGGTGAGGAGGACACGGTTCTTGGCCGAACCTTGGCTTTATCTCAAAAAAGCGAATCGTTCGTATCGAACTCCACTTACGAGGCGTAAGTTAGTCACATGGACCCAGCTTCACACGCTCGGTGACTAGCAACTGGCGGGGTCGATGATGGGGACGTCACAGAGATTGTGTTTTGACTGTGGGTGGGGTGGAGGTGGGAACACAAACTGGAGGGGGGGTTGCCATTACCCTGGCAGGAACCACGGGCCGACGTTGGAGAGCAGGCCGGGCCCTAGGAAGGGCAGGAGGGCGCACCACCGTGGAGTCAGGGGTCAGGCGGGTTGAGCTGGCGGCCAGTGTGCCCAGCAGGCGTCGGCTGGAGCAGCCTCTGCACTCGAAGTGTGCGAACTTCCTTTTGGCATTTGTCATGTGACCCTCAGAGCTGCAAGGGACCATACACGTGGGCTTTTAACCTGCTTTAAAAAATGTGCTGTGTTCCGGTTCGAGCCACGTCCTGTTTGAGAAATGGGCGAGAATGCGTCCTGCTCGCTGTCACCTCGAGGGATGGCAGGCAGCCTGCGGGCCGGGGTAGTGCGTCCTCCGGGGTTCTGCCTCTGCCCCCCTCATTCAGACACGTCACAAGAGTGCTTCTGGAGTCTGCCCTGCCCGTTCCGGGGAAGCTGCAGTCGGGAGGCCTTTTCTTCTTGTGAGTCTTGTTAAACACACGGAAAAGGCCCCGGTGACCACGTGGCATGCGGTGTTGGCCACGGTGGCTGCGGTGACCGCTTGGCATGCGGTGTTCTGCTTTAACCGTGTGCCCAGGCCCTCAACCTGCAGGCGGGTGCGGCCTTCATCCAGGAGGCCTGCGGGCCCGCTGTCTACGAGTGAGATTCGAGGTTCCTCGGCATCTCGGGGGAAGTGGCGGTTCTTATACTGTGGGGACGGGGAGGCTAGGACGCGGCCCTGGCAGAGCCCCGTCTCGTGGAGAAGCGGTGACCGCATGTGAGGCTGGCGAGGGCGGGTCTGTGTCTGCGCCTGCTGTTGGGCGGCTTGGCAGGAGCCCCGCCTGCTGGGCACTCCGGGGGGCCCCTGCCGGGCCCCGCGGGCGGGGTTGGAGTGGGCGCAGGCTGGGCGTGGGCGAGCAGGGAGGGAAAGGGCGGAGAAGCCGCAGGAACCGATTTGTGGAATTCATCCGTTCGCTGATGTTCTCTGCGCGCTCAGCGTTGGTGTGTTGGTGAGTGACCTGCTCGCAAGGCCGCCGCCAGATTTGGGGGTGGTGGGTAACTCAGCGCAGGAGGCGGGCGAGGCGGGGCGGTGCCGGCACTGAGCCAGGCTGGAGGAGCACAGAGGGTCGCTGTGCAGGGGTGGCGGGGGGGCATTGGGAAACACTGGGGTACGCGCACGGTCGGTGAGAGCCTGGTCTTCGGGGATCCGGAGGGACCTCTGCAGCCCCGCCGCCCGTGCCCCAGTGGCCCATGTGCTTTGTCTCCTGCCCGGCACAGGGACTGTGTTTTCTTCGCCATTGCGTCCCCAGCTTCTCACGTGGCACTGGCTGGTAGCGGTGCTCAGTAAATACTCGTTGGGAGAAGGAGCAGAGACAACGTGAAGAGAGATGCCAAGGGTCTGAGGGCCGGGGGGCGCACTGGGGGGCCGGGACCCGCTCTAGGAGGCCTGGGGGTCTGGGTTCGTCCTGAGGAGAATGAAAGGCTTTCAAGAGGGCAGTGGCGAGGTGAGGACTGCGTTTTGGAAAGACTCCTCTGCCTGCAGAGTGGGAGGGGGTGAGAGGGAGGAGCAAAGAGGAGGGTAGGTATTGTGTGTGCGCCTGCGCGTGCATCCGTGTACGTGAGCAGGTGTGTGTGAGCCGTGAGCAGGTGTGTGTGAGCCGGTGTGAGGGAGCGGGCTGGGCCAGGAGCGCCCCGAGGGTGGGGTTGGGGGAGGCTGTGAAGGAAGAGCTGGCTGGAGCTCGGTGCCAGTGAGTCATGGTCAGCCCTGAGGGCTCCCAGCTCTGGAACGGGGGCTGGATGGCACTTGGTCACTGACTGGCTGCAGGAGGTGACAGAATGACTCGCGGGCTTCTGGCTGGACGTCGGGGAGAGGACCAGGCTGCGGTGGGCGTTCAGGACGGGGGAGCCTGTGTCTGCTGTGGAAATTTGGGAGATGTTTCAGTGGGAAGTGTTCATAGTGTTGCCTAAAATGTTCCCAGCCCCCTGTCCCCTTGGCATCTGGTCTCCATTCATCCCTGTTGTCCCCACGGGGTGTTGTCCTTGTCCCCATGCCGGGGTGGGGGAGGGCGTTGGCGATGAGCCGTGCACGGTGCATTTCGTTCAGTTTGGTGTTTTCTTGGATAACTTCTTTTATTCTTCAAACCTGACCAGACAAGCAGTTTAAAGACACAGGACAGTAAAAGTCAAATGTCAAATCAGACTTGTCCTCTTCTGTGTCCCTCTAAGCCCTGGCCTGGGTCCAGCTTTCGCTTCTGCAGAGGCGAAACCAGTGCAGAGGTGCAGGCGTCTGTCACTTCTTTGCTGTAGTAGGTGTCCCCAGAACGCTGGCGTGTTGGCAGCCGTTCGCCGCGTGAGTGACCACAGCATCGGGGAGGGAGCGTCCGTGCTGTTTCTGGGCTGTGGCGGGCTGGCCCAGGGAGGCAGGGCCCGGCCCGGGGACCGCTTCTCCGTCTGTCACTTCACACACGTGTGGGCCTTCTCCTGAGGTGCGGTCCTGCCTGACCACAGGCGTCACAGTGTCCCCGGAACACTGCTGCGCTTTAGATAAAGCTTCTCACTGAAAATGGGCTTAGTGCTTGACAGATACTTGAACTTTTTTCTTTTTTTTTGAGTAACCGAATTCCTCAAAAACTTGTTTTTCTTCAGATCATAAAAGGAACAAATGTCATTGTAAAACATGTAGAAAATATGGAGAAACAGAAGAAAATGGAAATAAAATTAAGTAAAATCCTGCTGTGCCACCCTTAGCATTTTGGAGTGTTTCCCACTTGTCTGTCTGCCCCTTCTCCACAGCAGGGCGATGCTTCTCTTGAATGATCCATTTTCGCTCTACTCGCCCTTGGGGCGGGGGCGCCTAACAGTAGCGTAACACTCGGAAGGACACTCGGAAGCCCCAGCCGTAGAGACCAGGCCCACCCACCCCACGTAGCTGCGGGCTTCTCCGCCTCTGCTGTGAAAGGTGACCCTGGGAGGGTGGGGCAGGCAGACCGGTGCACAGGTGAGGGGATGGGTGGGGAGGTCAGGGGCCCGGGAAGTTTCACCTGCTGGCTCGAGACAGCAGGGCAGCTGGAGGGTCGGAGGGGCCAGCAGGGTTTCAGCGAGTGTGGCGGAGAGGGCAGCGTGGGCTGGGGGTGGAGGGTCCAGTCCCAGGAGCCAGAGGAGCTTCGAGCCCAGTCCTTAAGGGCCCGGACGGTAGGGCGAGGAAATGACATTTACTTGGAAAGCAACAGAATCTCGGAAGGTCTGTGAGTGCGGTGGGCTGCGGAGTGTGGAGTAGCCAGTGACATCTGGAGAGGTGGGGGAGAGAATCGTAGGATTTGGTGAATAATCAGAAGAAAGAAAACCTGGTGGGTTTTTGTTTGGAATGGACTCTATTTTTTAGGATAGTTTAGATCTGCAGAAAAATTGGGAAGATAGCGTTCCCGTGTACTTTGTCCCCGGCCCCCTGCTGCTAACCTCCTACGTTACTGTGGCACATTTGCCACGACTAATGAATCAGTGTCGATGTGTTACAGTCAACTAAAGTCCATACTTCATTCGGATTTGCCAAGTTTTCACATTTTCTCTTCTAGTCTCACCCAGGATGCCACACTACGTTTACTCATCGCCTGAGGCCCCTCTGGGCTGTGACGTCTGGGGCCCTTGTTTTGGGTGACACCCACAGTCAGACCGCCCCTCTGTGGGGATTTATCCAGTGTCTGTATGATGGGGCTGGGGTCATCGGTTTGGGGAGGAAATCCACAGAGAGAAAGTGACCTTATCTCACCGCATTAGCAGTCCCTGCCCTCAGCGTGACTCATCCCTGCTGACATCCTCCCCTTGGGAGCTCTCTTTGTCCTTGGGGTTCTAATCCAGCACGACTTAACTTTGCTGCTCAGATGGCTCCATCTTCGGCCCCATCTTCGGCCGCCGGGAGCTCTCTCAGTTGACCCCTGCGTCTCCGACACACCCGTCCTTGTGGGTTTCTGGGATGGCCCGTCACTGTCTGGCACAGCCGGCACGTCTCCCGCCTGGCGCCACAATCAGGCGTCTCCCCAAGGAGCCCGGCTCCCTCTGCTGGAGAGTCGCGAGGCCGGGTCTGGGTCCGGGTGGGCTCTGGCCCCCGGGACGCCATGCCTTTTAGGTCCTCTCAGCCGACCTGGAAGGGAAGTGTGCGCGTGAACTGACCCCTGTGTGTATTCACGTACCTATGCGCATTCCGTGGGGAACCACCGTTCTGTGTTAAGGTGCACCTGCATTCGTGGTGACGTCTTCGCGTCCTACCTGTGTTTTTCTGGGGGAAGGAGGTTACTGATGTGACATGAACTCAGAGAAGGGAACTCTGGAGGAAAGCTCACGAGCTGGGTTTTAGGAAGGTCAAGTCTGCTGCGTTGGGATTTGAAGCCATGAGTCGAGCTTGGGGAGAGGACTTGGGTGCAGAGGGTGATGGAGGTGCCTGGGGTTGTGGGAGGCGAAGGGAGTTGTCCATCGGGACAACTGAGGAGCACGTAGCTAACGGGCAGGGGAGGGACAGGCTTTCGGGAGGCAGTTGACCTGTAGCATTTCCTGAATGCTGCGCCTGGTCTGGTGTCTGCAAGCCCCCAGCCCCTTCCTTTCGGTCCTAACCCCTCTTCAGGGCGGCCCTGCCCGTCCTCCTGTGGCCAAGTGGGCCGGGGTCGGATGTCTGGGCCCAGGCAGCCGCTTCCAAAGGCCCATGTGTGGCCTGGCGGGCTGGGAAGGTGAGCTGGACCAACCTGGCTCTCCTAAGAATTTGACTTGGGAAGCCCCGGCGGGAACAGAGTTAGGCCTGGGTGACAGGGGGTCACGGCATGCTCCGAGGTGCTTATGAGTGACACAGCCTGTGAAGAGGCAGTTGGTGCGGGGACAGAAGGCAGGCGATGCGGTGTGGAGCTGAGTCACGGCGGTGACCACAGGCAGGGACCCGCGTGTCGGGGGCCTCCTGCCCCTGGCCGCCTTGTTCCCGCCCTCTCTGCGGTCGGGGTTGGCCTTCTCCTGGGTCCCGCACTGTGTAGCCTTACAAAACGTGCTTGCTCAGGGTCACCTGAGACCCATATTTTAACAAGTTCACGTCTGAAGGCCACGTGATAACGTAATTCCCATTCTTTTCTTTCTTAGAGCTTTTGCTGAGACGTGTTAAGCTTTGGTTTTCGTGACTCGCCGTAGCTGCTTGCTTTTCTTGGTTAGGACAGGAAAGGAACGCTGTAGCTCAGCAAAGACACCGGATGCCTAAGGAGCCAGAGGGGAGAGAGACCTCGACGAGAGCACTGCGGTGAAATGTATCAAACTTCTCCTAATTTACAAATGCAGACAGGCCAGACTTACTGCGTTAGTGAACTACAATGAGGTTAATAAGATACCTGAGTCCACAATTTGTAGTGTATAAACTTGCATATAAATACTTACAATTTTAAAGAATGGTATTACTTTTTTGAGTTGCAGTCTCTTACTTTTTTGAGTTGCAGTCTCTTTATTTCAGGCTTTCCACTTATTCCCACCAATTTGCATCCTGTGTGGTTGGGAGTTAGTGGCTGTTGATACGCACACACACCCTCTGAAACTGCAGAGCACGTAAAACCTGGTTGCAGAAGGGAATGTGGCTGCCCCCGGCCCCGGTAAATGCACAGCACCTTCCAGGGGTGCTTCCGACGCTGGCCTCTTCCTGGGTCCCCGTGTCCCCTCCGGTAACCCCACAGCGTTTTGTGCCTCTCTGTGCCGTGGATCAGAAATCACCTTCATTGTGGAGTTTGCCGTTTTATTATTTTTATCTTAAAAAAATTAGTAAGAGCAATTTCATAGATTTGAAAAACTGAGGAAAATAATAATCGTAATGAAATAATAGTTAAAACTACTGAAATGGATTTCGGAGTTGCTGGTCGTTGTGAGTGCGTGTGGGGTTACAGGGTTGCCATGATGGTATCTGTATGGTTTCGTTGTATCTTTTTGTATTTACTTAGTTATATGCAGGTTTCTTGTATTGTTAAATATTCTTTTTACTAATTTTTAATGGCTCTGTTTGTCTATACTTTATTCGCCTGCCGCTGTGTATCCAGGTTTCGTGTGGTTCCCTTCCCCCCATGTTATGAGTCGCCTCATCAGTGCAGACTCCCGCCCGGAGTGACCGGGGAGACAGGCGAGGCCACCGCGCTGAGTTCTCTGCAGCAGCGTCCCGGCTCCTGCCGTCTGTCTGTTTCCAAACTGCTCTCATTAGTGCACTTTCTTTTCCCAGAGGTGGGGACGCCTTCCTTAGCTGGAACCCATGGACCGATGACAAGGTGCCCCTGACAGAGTTTGCAGTGGAAAAGTACTCATACTTGAATTTGCGGATGAAGGGCGTTCTGCTCATGGAATCCCCGCCAGCTGTCACGGGCAGGACTGTGTCCTACCAAGCTGCTTGCAGCCGGCGGCTGGGCATGCGAACGTGGTGGTGGCATAGTGCTCACCCTGGGATACAGGGGCGGCCCTGAGTGGCCCTGAGTGTGGCGTTGGGGCACAGGGACGGTGGCTCCGGGCGCGGCGTTGGGCACAGGACGGTGGCCCTGAGTGAGAGCCCGTGAAGGAGGTGGCTGGGCTGTGGGCTCTGAGGGTGGCGGTTGGTCTGTGTCTGGAAGGCGGGTTCTTCCACCTCCGGGATTGGCTGAGGTGGCGAGGCGGGTGCCCTGGGCTCAGCGTCCATCACAGGGCATGAGGGCCACGTGCCCAGGGCTCTGTTCTTCTCCGCGCTGTGGGCGGCCTGAGCCCGCTGCTCCCCAGTACCGGTGCCACCGCCTTGCCCGTCACGCGCGCCGCTGCCCTGGTCAGTGCCTGGCCACTCCATTGTTTCATCGCACTTTCTGGTCACCGTCCAGCGGACGCTTCGCACGTGCTGCGGTCAGCTGGGGCACAGTGGACACTTGAACGATGGCGTGAGCTGCACGGGCCTCACGCGTGGGTCGTTTTCCGTTCACACGTGCGGCACCGTGAGTTCACGTCCTTCCCTAGGGTTTTCTAGTGACGTTTTCTTTTCTCCAGCTTGTCTTGCTGGAGAGGGACAAAATATGTGTGTGTGTGACATAAAACGTGGGTCGATCGGCTGCGTATCAGGACGGCTCCGGTCGGCAGTTAGGTTTCTGGGGAGTCAGAAGTTATGCCCAAGGGCGGGGTCGGCGCCCTCATCCCTGCGTTGTTCAGGGGTCCGCTGTGCTTTGGCTGTTTCTCCCGTCCCCGTTTGAGTCAGCGCACAGCAGGTGAGCTGCAGGGCGTGGCTCCAGGTGGCTGCACCACTGCTCTGTGATCAAGCTGTCGCTCTCGTGGCCTCGAGGGGCCTGGGGAGTGTGGCTCCGTGTGCAGGTATCCACGCTGCTCTGTTCCCGGTTCCGTCTGCGTGCTGAGTAAAGCTTTGGAAGGCGTGCCCGCTACGCTTGCTGCTGAAACGGAATCGGGAGGGACCGGCGATAATGCAGGTGACGGAATCAGGATTGAACAGGATCTCGAAAGGATGGGACGCAGTGGGATGTGGTAAACAGATGGTTCCCAGCCTGACCTGCCTCTGGCCCCTCCCTCCACCCCCCTTCCTCTTTCTTCTCCCCCACCGGTTGCATAAATACAGACGTGTTTAGCAATCCGTGAGCGGGACCTGGGGTGCGAAAGAGCTGAGTGCTCGACCGCCTGCTGTTTCCACTCGCCCCCCCTGTACTCTGGCGTTTGCGAGCACGAGGCGTGTCCCGTTTCATTCTGGGTGTCCTCCTTGGAGAGGCGTTGGCAGGACAGACAGGACTCAGGTCTGCGGCACGGGGCGGGAGGAAGAAGCTCACTAGGATCCTGAGAGGCCTGGAAGCCGAGGCCCCTCAGGGCGAGTTGCGAAGCGGGTGGAATGAGGAAGGGGTGGCTGCGCTTCCAGCTGCCCTGGGCATCTGAGAGGGAGGCACTGGCGCTGGCTCCTGAGGGCCGACTGGGGACAGAGCCCAGTGGCCCAGCGCCGCAGGAGTGTTGCTCGCTGGGACAACGGCTTTGTCACGTCATCCTCTGGGAAGCGACTGGATGGCCATCTCCGCACTGTCAGGGTTCCCGTGTTGCCAGGATGCCTCATGTGGCGGCGAGGGGATGCCAGGTAGCCCTGGACTCAGAACGCAGCTCAGGGACTCCTGGCTTTGTGGCCGCAGAAGGACTGAGCCTTTGATTGCTGTGAACGTGGCTTCCCTGTAAAATGGCCACCGGCCACCTGCCGCGGCACCCAGAGAGGCGGAGCTGGCCGGGCCCAGGAGCGCGGCTCCTCTCCTCCCTCGAGACTGTGCGGCGTGGGCTCGAGGTCCCCGGGGCGCCGAACCGCACGGCTCCATGACTGTCAGTGCACCAATGCGCCTGCCTTCTGGACACACGCTCGTCGTGAAAATGACAACAGGACAGACGGGCTGTTTTAAATCTGCGTGACCTTTTCATTAGAAAATTTGTCAGAGTTTTTGGCTTCGCTTAATCCTTTAGCACATGTAAGAGCATCTGTCATTAAAAAGATGTCTGGTTGTCCTTATCCACAGCTGCTTTTTGCAGCCTGTCACTCTTGGTACCGAGGGCCGAGTGGTCAGCGGCCTGTGCCTCTTCTGGGCCCGTGCGAGGTCTGGTCGTGAAGCGGGGGATATTCAGGCGCTATCTGGAAAACGCTTCGACCGCAGAGGGGAGACACAGTGTGACGGAAACCAGAGCAGGCCGCCGCCGTTGCTTCAGGCTCTCCTGGTGACACTCGTGGTCAGATGCTTTCAGCTGGTCGTTGTCATGGGTAGGCAGAGGACGTTTAATTAGTTCTTTTGGGGCTGTGTCACATGGAGAATGAGGCCTTTACGAGGTGTCCATTTTCCTGATGGGAGTGGCTAGCGAGAGTGCTCTCTCTCCTAGTTCCGAGGGCCTCTTGGTCTCTGCCTCCTTTGTCACCGGCCCCTTGGGCCTTCGCGGCTGGCACGGCTGCCTGCTGTCTGAGGAGAAAGCGTCGTTCCATTCTTCCCATGCATAACACCTCTGGGATGTGGCCCCGACTCGTTGTGGGGAGCAGGGTGTAAGCCAGGGTTGTCCAGAGAAACGGAATCGGCGAGACAGGTGTGTACGGGCTCACGTGGTCACGGAGCCTGACGAGTCCCAAATCCCCGGGGACCAGCGTCATCGCACCAGAGGCTGGCCGTCCGCTGCAGAGTCCAGTACTGCCTCAGGGAGGTCAGTCTCGTCTCTGGTCAGGCCTCCCTCACCGGATGGCGCCCAGTGCCTTGGGGAGGCCATCTGCCTTCCGCAGAGTCCCACCTTTCAGGTCCATCCCGTCCCCAGTACCTCACAGAATCGCGTCCGGCCATCGCAGGCTCCCTGCGCAGGGTGGTTCTCAGAGCCGCCGGACCTGCCAGGGAGGCCGCTGGGGCCGGGGCTGGGGCCAGCCCTCCGCGTCCGTGCACCTGTAGCTTTTTCTGTCCCGGATGCAGTGTTCCTTCTAAGGTGTGAAGCGGAACCCGTTAGCATCCCGAATTGCACTTTAATGAATGTTGTTTTCTGTTGGAATTTCACCGAGAGTTACAGAAAAACTGCTCGGCTGGGGCTTCGGGGAGGGATGTGCGGTGCTGAATTTCTCTTTGAGCTTTTAAGGTCAGAACTAATGAGAACTGAAAAAAAAAGTAAAAGCATAAACATTTAAACTTTAGAGGGCGACTCAGAAATAACTGGCTTTTGAGATGAGCGGAGCTCTTGTGGGGTTTCCCTGCCCCCAGGCAGGGGCCCTACTGCGGGACCCTGTGTGGGCTTCTCAGGGAGCAAGGGTCCCAGTGGACACTGCTCGTCGTCTCTCTGTGGTCACCTCACCCCGATAACGTGGCAGAGAACGTCCTTTCCCCCAGCTCATGTTTTTTTTAACCTTTCCCCGTTCCATTTCCTCGGAACTGTCCCCTTTCCCGAGGACCGGCTGCCCGAGAACGCGCAGGCTCACTCTCTGCCCGGGTGGCGTGTGGATGGCTTTATCATGAGAAAATGGGATCATGTCCCGAACTTTTAATTAAATCAGGTCTTTGGTAGCTGGTGAGTCATGAAACTTTATTAAAATAAATGACCACAGATGTGTTGGGCTATTTACTGACAAGTCGCCACCAGAGTCCAGACATTTAAAGTGAGCCACGTATTATTGATATCAACTCGTAACATATAGAAGGAGCGTGAGCTGATTTTGGCTGGATTTTGAATCCTTTTCCCCCCAACTTCTTTATACTTCTCCAGAAGAGAATGAGAATTGGCTTTGATGTGAATAGTTACAGAAAGCTGGGAAGGGGGTCGGCTGGGAATTGAGTGAACACGAAGTTATGTAAGAACGTTCTTAGTTTTATAACGTCTCGTTATTGTCCCAGTGCTTCTTCCGTGTGTTACTCTTTCCTTAGTCTTCTGAGGCGCCAAGAGCTGCTGCGGCCGTGGGGCCAGCTCTGCCGCATACCTCCGGGGGTGCCACTGACGCTGCTTGAACCCATTGCTGTTGACACCCATGCTTATGTGCCACAAAGACTTACAGTTTAAAGTCACTAGTGTTGTCAGGTAAATTTTGTTTAGGCCTATCTGCATGTAGTTTAGAAATAAGACGTTTTATTGTACATAATTGTGAAGAGGAGCCTGGAGATTTACTCAAATGATTTTTTGGATTGGGTTTTAAAATATTCGAATGCCTGTTAAACACACTCTTTAGTGACTAGAGGTTCAAAAACTGCAGTGTTTATGAAAAACACGCGTTATAAATGCTCTTCCTTCACAGTCTAGGCATCTGCGCGCCCGCTGCGTCCTGCGGCACACGGCGCTAAACGTCACTCTGACGTCTTCCGAGGTCCCTGCTCCCGGTCGTGAGATGGCATTCCCCATGTTCATCACCGTGCCGCCGGCAGGTGGAGGGTCTGCGAGGACATCAGCCCTCACCTTGCTGGGTTCGACTGTGGCGTGCACGCCAGCTTCGACCTCACCCATCCCCGTCTCTCCTGCAGATGCGGCTTCATACAGGCCGACTTTCTCTGAGCTTGAGCCTGAGAGACAAGAATGGCGCTTGAGTTGTCATAGATTTTGCTACACTGAGACGTGTGGAACTGGTTGGATACTTTCTTACGGCCCTGGGGTGTGAGCCTCGTCTTGATGGCAGGTGGCATCTTGGGGAGAGTCACCTTCCAAGATGCGGGTGTCTTTTTATTCTACTTTCTATGTGGCCAGAACAGCTGAAAGGCCTGCAGCAGGGCTGGGTCCAGACGCTTCCAGCTCTAGCTCAAACGTCTCATTTTTCCTCTGCTAAGCTTTGTTTCTTAGGGTCTTTATCACTCGTTGCGCGCACATCCCTCAGGCTGGGGACGCTTCGTGACTGGTCTTCAGCACGTGTTCGTGGAGTAAGAACATGACCCAGTCATGCAGCACTTCATCTGTTTTTTAACCTTTGCACAGTTTTTAAATGTGCTCCATACACAGAAAGATCTACGAAACAAACCGTGTAGTGAATGAAGTCCGTACCTGGAAGCAGCGCTGCTGCCATCAGGGCCGGAAGGGCGCCTGGCTGCCCTCGAGTCTGAAGCCCCTACTCAGGGAACCCCCGAGGCTCAGGGAACCCCGAGGCAGGCCCGCGCCCTCACGTAGCAGCAGTCTGCGCATGCTCGTTGCTGATGGTGCGTGCTGTTGGACGGATGGGGTCTGCGCATGCTCGTTGCTGACGGTGCGTGCTGTTGAATGGCCGAGATGGGGTCGCATACTTTCGTTGCTGGCAGTGCGTGCTGTTGGACGGATGGGGTCTGCGCATGCTCGTTGCTGATGGTGCGTGCCGTTGGACAGATGGGCCGTGTTACGTCCATTCATCCCACAGCTGTTGAACGTTCGGGATGCTCTAGCTTCTGTGTGTCGTGATCGGCGCCGCTATAAGCGCTCTTCGTGTGTGTCTTTTGGTCTGCAGCTGCACAGTCTCCTGGGAAGAGGTAGATGCCCCAGGGGAGAGGAGCAGGCTGAGGGTGTACACCAGTGTTGAGTTTTAGAAGCTTTCTATTCCTTCTTGAGTCGGTTTTGGTGAGCTGTGTTTTTCTAGGGATTTGTCTTTTTATCTAAGTTAAAAAATTATTAAAAGAGTTCTCTTTTCAATGCCTGTAGGGCTTTCCTTTTTAAAAAAATTCTCGGTAGTGGTTATTTGTGCCTTTTCTCTCTTGATCTGTCTGCCGGGAGCATGCCTTCTGCACAGGGCCAGCCCCGCCTCAGCGGGGAAGTGTCCCGGCGGAGGGGGCAGAAACCTCGCTCTTCGTGCCAGAGCACAGACGGGCGTGCGGTGTGACCGCGGTAGCGGGCCTTCCCGCGCGGTGCTCCTGCGGCTTCGGGGTCCCGGCCACCTCCAGGCAGAGCGCCTGTGCGACGGAGCTGTGAGCGGAGCTCCGGGACGCCTCACCCGTCTGCGCGGCACGGAGGCCGCGTCTCATACGCATCGAAGGCAAGACCCTCGCCACCAAAAGATTGCGGCTGCCCCTCCGCGGTGCTTGCCGTGGTCTGGACCCGAGCCCCCGGGCTCCCTGAGGACCGCCTGGCGTCAGTGTTCTCTTCACGGACACTGTTTCTCCTTGAAAGAACAGTGGGAAGAATTTTCTTAAAAATGAATGAAGTAAGCCTGTCACTCCAAGGAACACAACCGATGGTACTTGTCAGTGATAAAATTCGGGCTTTTGACCGAAAATTAGAATTAACTGCCACTGTGAACTTGACCGCTTCCCCATGCCTGAAGCCATCTCAGTGAGACTGGCGGTGATGTTAGTGAGCGTGGTCGTCTGATATGGAGTGGAACACGGCAATGTGGGAAGGTCTGCGTGACTCAGTGAACCAGTCTCTTTAGGTGACCGTGCAGCCTGATGTCACAGGGTCGTGCGGGTCAGAGAACCACTTAAAGCACGCGTGGCAAAGCACTAGACTCTAATGTGACAGGGTAGGCACAGGGTCTCGAGATGCTGTAGGTTCTATGTGGCAAGTAGCTTTTGAGAAACTACTGCTTGCTGAGTTGTGTAGTATCAAAAAACGTTGACAATTATTTGAAAAGCCTGCATGTGGATACGCAGCTGCCTATCTGTGTGAGGCTGGGTTTTCTTCATGTAAGTGACCCAAAAGGAAATTGCAACAGACTGGAGACAAAAGCACCTAGAGAATGTTCCTGGGGTCTCAGGTCAGACGCTAAAGCTGTTCGCGGAAATGAAAAACATCACCACTTCTCACTTGTTTTTTTTGTTTGGGAAGATAGTTTTTTAAAAAAATTTCATATGTATTAACATGTAATAGGTTTGTAATTGTTAGTTTTTAACAAATTAATAAGAATGAAAAAATCCTCGGTTTTAAGTTGTAACGTGCTAAATATTAGTACTTATCATTGGCAAAGCGTCTCAGATCCTCCATGCGTTTTCAGAGTATAAAGGGGTCCTGAGACCCAGAAGTCTGAGAACTACTGGTTTGTAGAAGTGACGCTGGTATTTAGGGGTCTTTCAGTTCTTTGACTGTGGGGGTGAACTCTGGCCTCTCTGTTGGACGCTAGCATCCCCGACCCGCAAAGGCAGACTCCTGTCGGGGTTCCCATCCTTGCAGTAGAATGTTGTGCGTGAAAGACCTGCACTTGGCAAATGTGCGCCCCTTAGCCGCGTGACACCCGCCCGGGAGCCCCACTGTGGAGCCCTATCCTCTGCCTCCTACCTAAGCCGGAGACGCATTATGCCTTCTGCGTGTGAAGAGCTTGTCTGAGGGCTGGGAGCACAAGAACGAAGTCTTTGAAAATCAGCACGGAGAACCAGCCATTACTGAAAACTGAATGTTTTAATTAAAAATATCCATCACAGAGTGGTTCTTCTCTTCCTTTATTTCTCAAGTGTGGCTCCGCGGTATATGGCCAGTTGGAGAGTGGGGGTCTTTCCCGTGAGATAAAACCCTGCAACGTCTGTCCTCGTGACAGCTGTCCCCTTTGTATTGTGGCGTGTGTGTGTTTCGGAAGCTAGATCGGAGGTTATGAGAGCCTTTGGGAAGAGCTCGGTAAAAGCCGGGTCTCCTCCGGGGTGTTTCTGAGTCAGAGGAACGGAGGAAAGACGCAGCTAGTGCGCCAGCTCGCCGGGCTTCCTGCCCGACCACTGTTTCTCCCCGGACCCCCTGGTCGTGCTGGGCGTGCGAGGCCCCCACGCGTCGCAGAGCAGCTCTGAAGGCCGGGGAGGTCCGTTTGGATGTTCCTGCCGGCCTAGGTTGGCGGGCGTCGTGACGCGGGCGCGTGCCCAGGGAGGCAGGCTGGGACCGGGATCCTCCAGAAGCCGATTGCGTGGGCGGTCGCCTCGGTTACCGTCCGTGCCATGAGCACGTACGTCTCACGTTCAGGAAGTCTGCGGACCCCCGCCCCGTCCTCACACCTGCCTGGTGGGGAATCCGCCGTGGAGGTCCACCTTCTGTGCTTTTCAGTGTTAAAGAAATAGGTCGAAAAGGAGTATGTTTATCTTTTTGGCTACATCTGCTATAAAATTTTCTTCTTGAACCTCCTTTCTTCCCCTAGTTCTTCAAAGGCCGGCGGCACGTGAGGCTGCAGCTTTTTGTTTATGTGTTCGCCTGGACAGCCGTGGGACCTCCTACAGGCCGGCGCACCCGAGTCGTCACAGGACGGCGCCTCTGCAGGGCGCTCTGTGCTGGGGGGACACCCAGGCTCGTGCTGTGGTCACCTCACTTCGATGTATAGTGTTTAGATTTTACCCTTTTCCCCTCGATGCTGCTGGTGCACAGGAGCTGCTTTCCAGAAACCGTTTTGGAGAAACGCCCACACAGATTTAACTCCAATGATGTGGACATTTTCTCTTATTTAAACGGCTCTGGCACAGGTCGACTTGGCAGTGGTGGCGTTTAGGGGACCTGGCCGCCGTGGCACAGATGTGTCAGAGCTGTGTTGCCCTCAGGAGAGGAGGAAGACGCTGGCATTCCGGAGGCTCCCGTTCTGGGCCCAGAGGCGTCGCTGTTCCCGGCCCCTTCTGAGAGGCAGTAGCAGCGGGTCAGATAGCTGTGTGTTCACCACGGTCCGTGTGGCGCTGTGTGTGGTTGACGTTAGAGGGGATTTGCAAGGAGGTTGAAACATAGTTTATACTCTCCGGACCAGGGGTAGGGCAGACGCGCCCCAAACAGCCAAGTGGAAACACGTAAGGCGGTTCAGGCTCAGCGGTACAGGCCGTGCAGAGGCTGGGGGCGTCCTCGGGGTGGCACTCCCCTAGGGCCTGAAGAAGGCTGGGAGGGGACTCCAGGTGGGGGAGGACGGCGAGGACGCTTTCCAGAGGAGGCGGAGGGGGGCATTCCCAGGGTCCCCGTGGCCAGGGGTGGGAGCTGGGTGACGACGGGTGAACCAGGGCCGACCGAGGCCACTGGGGGTGCCGCCTGAGGGTTCGGGACTCGCCTCGGAAGGCCGCGGGAGCAGAGAAAACCCCTGAGGAGGAGGCCGTGATCTGGGCGGGGCCCGGCAGGCGGAGTGGGTCCATGGGGGTGTCAGGCAAGGCGTGCTGGCAGCCCGGCGTGAGTGGTGACATCTGACATAGCACTGGGGACGGGATGAAAAGGGAGGCCAAGGCGGAGCGGCATTCAGACAGGAGAGCGGAGCCTCTGTGGCTTCCTGGGTGGGCGCGAGGGGGCCCGGCAGTGCTGTCCTGATCACTCTCCGCGGCCACTCGCGGGGCAGAAGAATCGGTTCAGATTCCGGATCACACTGTGTTGACACGGCCTTCCTCCATGGCCGCGGGTCCCCACGCAGGGCCAGAGGGAACCCAGGCGCTGCCAGGCCGTGCCGTCTCCCGGCGCGAGGCCGCCCGGGCACGTGTTTGTGGCAGGACACCTCAGGGTGTGCGTCTGCCATCGCTCCTCTCAGAGGCTGACTGTGCCCTGTGTTGTGAGTCCCGATTTCTGCAGGGCCTGGTACGTGTTGGGCTCAGCGGCCGTGCTCAGTGGACACAGGCTTTCTCCATGATCAGAGTCTGCACACCCCGCGCAGAGCAGCGGACGGGGGCAATACTGATGGCTCCCTGCGGCCCTGGGGGCTCTGCAGACCGTCGGCTGGAGACGGCCCGTGGCACTCACCGCCTGGACACTGTGCAGAAGCTGTTTTCACCGAGTCATCTGTGGAAACCAGGGCTCACGGAGCATGCAGGTGTGGTGATGAGCTTGCTTGCTGCACGTGTGGGGTGCTGACAGTGACAGAGAGTTCAGACCCCGCAGCTGGCAGGTTGCGTCTTCCCTAAACAGCCACAGCGACTTTGACTCCTCCCTGCAGGAGGTGGGGTCTCTGTCCTGCCCCCTTGGATCTAGGCCGCTTGTGACCATGGTCTGGGCGTCTGGGTCTGTGGGGTGCTGTCCCCAGAGCAGCCGCCTCGCCGTGAGGAACGCTGTGGTCGGTGTTCCCATCGACAGCCAGCTGAGGTCCCGGCCCGCAACCAGCAGACGTGTGAGCGAGAGAGCTCCCGGAGGTCCCCGCGTGAGTCGTCGCCAGCCTTCACTTTACTCAGTCGTTGCCGGCTGAGACCACAGCTGTCCCCTGCCACTGGGCGGCCGCGGGGTGGGCCGTCGCGGCTAACAGTGCAATAGCAGAGGGGCCGCGGGGCGTGCGGGGCTCCCAGCCTCCGAAGCTCCCCTGGCCCGTGCTCCGTGCTCTCGCCGCCCCTGGCGGAGACTGCCGAGTTCTCTCGGGCCGCTCCATTTGACGATCCCACGGGTGGGATGCTTAGCACCTTGCCCGCTCCCTTTTTATGTGTTTTGGGGTTTTTCCCTGATGCCTGGTGAAAAGCAGGAACCGTTGGGGTCACCGGATTTGCTACTGGCCTCACTCATCGTGCCGTTCGTGTTTGTCACGAAAAACATTTCTGTTAGGAGTGATTTCACTTTTACCTGGGCAATCCAACTTGCAGACTTCATTGATTAATTTGAAAGTGATGTTAAATCAAATTTGTCCTGTTGTCAAACCAAGAGAAACTATCAGAGCCTTACAGCAGTGCAGGCTCAGGATGAGGAGGAGCTGGCGTAAGCGGGCGCCTTCCGAGAGCTTAAGATCTAGCCGAAGCCCTCATTTCTGATCAGGGACTAACGTCGTGAGATTTGGGGGCCGGGGAGAAGGGTGCACTTCCGACCAGTGCTGCTTGTAGGAAAGCTCACAGCTGGTGGGCGGTGGCGTATCTGCTGAGGTGAGGGAGCGAGGGGGAGGAACGCAGGTGATCACCAGGCGGTACCGATATGGCTCCATGTTGGGGGTCCCCAGGACCACCCCGTCCTTGCAGGGCTCTCCAGGAGGACCCCTAGGACTCAGCACCTGGTGCTCATGGCTGTGACTGTCACAGTGGAGGAGAGGGCCCAGCCCAGGGGAAGGTGCAGGGGTGCAGTCCGCAGAGGCCAGGCACTTGCTTCCAAGGGTCTTGTCCCTGGGGAGTCACCCAGGACACACCTGGTCCTCCAGGAACGAGTTAGGACAACACGTGTGGGAGGTTGGCGACCAGCTTGGGAGATGGCGCCCAGGGTGTTCGATGGCGCCCAGGGTGTTCAGTGGCGCTGGTGGTGTAGGCAGCCTGTGCAGGCCTGGCAGACCCCCGCGTTCCAGACTCCCAGAAAGGGAACAGGTGTCGGCACACAGCCAGTTTCAACCAGACGCTGAAATGGAGTCAAGTTGTGGCCACAGAAGGAAGTCGCAGCTATGTTGGGAGGAGGAAAGACATTTTTTTAGAATTTCGCGTTAAGTGTTGGATAGAGACTGAATTTTCTGAGCTGCTGTGGCACGCAGCTGCTGGGTTCTGGCGGGAGCTGCTTCTCTGAGACCAGCACTGAACCGTGACGAAATTCAAGTACCTGTGAAACACACTCACGTCATGAGGTGCTCGAAGTGATTTCCTCCCCCTGACGGAGCAGCGAGACGAGCTCGCCTTCCGATGGGGGAGAAGCAGCGCTGCTTCCATCCGGAGGGTGAGGAGGGTGAGGAGGGTGAGCGCGGTGCGCCGGGCGCCCCCAGAGGCCCCGTGGGAAGCGCCACGTGTGGCCTCGCCCGGCGCGGGCCGCTCAGCCTGTTCCCAACGCGCAGTCGCCCATGCGGTGCGGGTCCTAAACTCACAGGACTCTTCCCTGCTGCGTGAGCAGAGCGTGGCTCAGGGAGGGCGGCCTCTGCCCAGGCCCCGAGGCGTGTGGCCCACGCCCCGCCGTGGGCAGGTTCACTGACACTGCAGGGCATTTCTGGCCCGGCGGAGCAGAAGGAGACCGAGCGTTTCTAACTCGGCATTTCCCAGTGAAGTTACTGACGGCTTGGGATTTGGTTTTGTTCTACTAAAGAATAGTTTTGTGATGACAATTATGTAACCTCTCGGTTTTCAGTTTTTGGACGTTAAGAAGAAATGTGGGAGGTGGTGGGTGACAGAGCAGATGATACACAGAACCCTTTCCAGGCTCTCAGGGGAGCGTGTCGGCTGGTGCGGGAGGGCTTCGGGCCAGGTCCATGGTACCGGTACCAGCCCTTGGGGGAGTTAGGGAGAGGGGCTGGGTGTTGGGGGCCAAGGAAGGAGTGGCCCGAGGCTCTGACCTCATGATGGCTCAACAGAAATGGGGACGTGGGCCGCACAGCAGGCAGAACAGGGCTCCCCCACCCCCCGGCTGGTCACCACGTACCCCTCCCCCTGAGCTGCAGTGCCAGCGAGTGAGGCCGAGGCCCCAGCCTGCGTCTCTGGGGACAAAGGGTTCTGTGCGTGAAGGACCAGCACAGCCCCTCACCCATGCTGGCCCTCACACACCGGCTGCCCCAGGCCCGCAGGGGTCAGCTGGCTGGGGAGCAGGTGGGGCTCCATCAGGGGACGTGGGTTTGCTCGCTGAGAGCTGCTGTCACACGCCACCTGACCATCCTGTCACCCAGGTGTTTGCAGTACGGGTGCTGGAGTGAAGGTCGGGGTCTTAGTGGGGCGTCGTTCCCGTGGGCGTCTCTTACCCGAATGCTCTCTAAGGGGTGGTTTTCTCAGCTGCTGAAGATTCTCATGTAAATAGTACCTCTTGGCAATCAGTGGGGCCATTCTCTGATTTAACTCTAGATTTCTAGAGGGAGCTGTTAAAAATTCACTAACAAGGGAAATGACCCAGTGTAGATGAAGCAAATGAAAGGAGACCACAAGCTTTGCTAGCGACAGAGCACGAATCACTCTCGTGGCGGGTCAGCGCCCCCAGAGTCGGGGGGCCCTTCAACCTTTCGCTGGATGAAAACTGCGTGAAAATTTTATTACTCTGTGGTTGTCGATAGTATCAGGTTTTTGTTATAATTGAAGGCAGCTTTGGATCTAAAGCTATAGTTTTGATAACCTTAAAAAACTTAATGGCTTTAGTCTTACGTATCAATAAAATGTTTTTGAGTGTTTTAATTGCTGTATGTTTTAGTTTTCCAGCTGGTTATTGCTTTGGCGACCTCTGTTTTCTAGTCCGGTCGCTTAGTGCTAGAATCAGGGTTCATACTCGGTGTGGCTGCTCCACAACACTGTCCCAGTGGGGCATGCGTCGTCGGAGCCACATTTGGTTTCGTGCGCTTCCCAGGCTTCTGGTGTTGCTGGCTTAGAGGCACCGTGCAACGCTGGGACCCCAGGGTGCCGCAGAACTGGGGTAGACATCAGTCGCTCGGAGACTTTGTCCGCATTAGCTGGCTGCTTATGACACTTGCAGGTGCCACAGTGCCACAGTGCCTCAGAGAGAAGTGTCTCCATCTGTAGCTTTTTTTTTAAGTTAATTAAACCCTTAGTCACCATAAGAAAAAGTAATTTTTATTATGATGCTACTTAAATTTATAAATCCCTATCTAAAGCTAGGTATGAATTCCTCATAGTTAAGGAATTTTATGCAGCTATAAATCCAAAATCAACATACAAATACACTATAAATCCAACTACAGAACCAGTAAAACCCAAATGAACATCATTTATTTAATGCGACAAAATGGTGTTGTTTTGCTGATGGTAAGTGCCTGATGTTGTGTTCAATCGTAGAAAGAATGTGTTTGTATGTTACGGTTTTTACTTGTTGTCACTTAATTCCTTCAATTTTGAGAATAACAGATGGTTTTATTTATCAGTTTACTTTTATGCTTTGAATAGGTGATATATTCACGTGGTTTATAAACCTAGATAGATGCTGTGCAAAGGTACCGCGAAATCTCCTCGCTGCACTGGCTACAGCCATGAGACCTTCCCCTCTCCTCTCTCGGTGGAAAGTGGGTCCGCACACGCTGGTCTGCGGCTTCCTCTCCTCATTTCACGGATGTGCTCGAGATGCTGCTGCGTCAGAGCACGGACAGCTTTGTGGCCCGCCGTTTGGGCTGCCATCTGGCCTCTGTCGGGCTCGTGTTTAACCTCCTAGCCACACTTTTCTCCTTTGGCCCTCAGCCGCACGAGAACCCCACAGAGGAGGAGGTGACAGGAGACGACGCTGGGACTCAGGCCAGCGGGCACGTCCAGGTGTGTGTGAGGCCGGGCGGCCTCCAGGCCTCCTTGACTCCGCAGGTCGTGGTCACTGCCCCCTCCTCCTGGCCACTGCAGCCGCCGTGAGTCCAGTGTGGCCTGGGACGTTCCTCTGCTTTAGGTGACGAGGTGCCAGGTCCAGCCATAAGCGTGGAGCACGTTTCAGTTCAGGGTTTACTGAGGGTCCTGTTTTATTTGTTTTTTTTTTTTTAATTTTATTTTTATTTCTTTATTTCTATTGTTTGTTTGTTTGTTTATTTACTTATTTAACTTTTTAAATTTTTTTAGGCGAGGCAACCCTTGGTTGACCTCACAGATTGCAAGGACCTTGTCAGCTTACAATCCCTTATTTTTTATTTTTTACGCCTACAGCACCTGGTCTTCCTGGGTGGTCTCCCACCCGAGTCCTAACCAGGCCCGACCCTGCTTAGCGTCCGAGATCAGACGGGATCGGGCTCGTTCAGGGTGGCGCGGCCGTAGATGAGGGTCCTCGTTTTCCAGGCGAGGAAGCCGGCCATGCTTTGCGCGGTTCCGGTGGTTCGCTGTGCGCAGCCGGTGCTGCCATGGTGCTCAGGTGCCTGTGGCCGCTGGGTTGGCTGCTGTGGACACAGTGGTCTGTCGCTCACTGTGCAGCCCGCTTCTGGTTGTTGTCACCTCAGCAGCACTGCGTGGGGCCCGATGTTCTTCCCGGACACGTCCCAGCTGTCCTCATGTGCTCGGTTCAGATTTCCCACAACTGCCTGCCTATCCTGCTGGCCGGGTGGCGAGGTGGCTTCGAGGCTGGCCATCTCGGCTCCCTGAGGGACACAGCTCTGTGTGTGGCCGTCACTCCCACAGCGTTTAGAGCATCACCCAGTCTTGGTGTCCATTGGAAAAGAGACATATTAGGGCCTGATGGCCGTCTCTGGAGAAGATGGTCATTCGTCCCCTGCGTAGTGTCAAGCCCCACAAGCGTGGCGCGGATCTCATCGGTCCCTGGTGCTGGACACTCGGCGAGCGCGGCAGGGCGCGTCCCGACGCGTGCTTCCTTTCCCGCGGGCATGCGGGCTCGTGCTGCGGGGCTCTGTGCTGCGGTGCGCCCTCGTCAACCGCTCCGGCCGCTGACGCCCCGCGGAGGCCCGCGCCTGAAACGCGTCAGGCCGGCAAGGCCTTCCCGCCCCGCGACGGGACGCGGCCGCGTGCGAGTTCCCGGCCGTGAGCTGGTGCGCGCTGCCACGCGCGTGGGCCACTTGGGGTTTTCCTTGTTTTCTTTTTCTCCTCTTAGTTCTTTCCCTTTGAGTTTTCTCTTTGGGAAATTGCTGGTTTGTATTATTTGTTTTTTCTCTATTTTTTGATTTTTATCATCCAGTTTTCCTTTCTTTATAAGAAAATAGGCGCTATCACTTCAGGTACGCACCCGGATGGACATTCTCCCTGTTCATGCGGCGTGTGTGAGCGTGTGCGCGCGTGTGTGCGCGTGTGTCCGCGTGTGTGCGCGTGTGTGCGCGTGTGCGTGCGTGTTCGTCTCATGAGATACTTACTTCTCAGTGGAGGCTGCTGTGTCGCTTTCTCTGTGTTCCATCTGCGTGTCCACATCCCTCCCCTGCCCTGGGGTCGTAAAGCTGTTCCACGCCACGTTCTCCAGACGTTTCCACGTTTGCTTTTCCCATGTGGCCCGTAATCTCTGCGGTGTGAGGTAGAGACAGTTTTCTTTTCCCCACGTGCGTGCTCAGATATGAAAGCGTTTTTCTCTCCTTGGCTTTGTGTTGCCACCTGTGTCATATGTACCAGTGTCTCACACACATGTGGCTATTTTTGGGCTTCGTAATTCTCTAAAACAAGGCTTAGAGTAGATGATATGCAAATGAACATTATTCATTACCCAGTGGCGGCTGCTGGGCATCCATCGTGCCGAGTAACGGGGACTCTGGCCTGCTGTGTGCTGCGTGGGGCACGTGAGCCCCAGGCTCGGGTGGCCCTTGCCTGCGTGGGGTGTGCGTTCTGGCCTCGCGGCTGGATCTCCAAATCTGTAGTGCGCTTGGGGACTGTGCCATGCTTCTCATGGTGTGAGCATGCACACGCACATGCACACGCACGCCGTAGTCCCTGGAGAGCGGCTCTCGTGTGTCGATTGTCGGGCCGTGTCGCGGGGCGCTCCTGCAGTGCCAGGGCTTTCAAGAGAAGAGCAGCCTGAGGCAGGTAAGCAGGTGGCAAGGTTTCAGCAGGTGGCGGGGCGCAGAGGGCCCTGCAGGCCAAGGGGAGGCGAGTGAGGGGCACCGCCACGCGTGGGAATTGCCAGCCGTGCATCTGGACGTGACGGTGCGGTGACTGGTGAAGTGGAAGCCAGGTCACATTTGGCTCATAAATCCCCCAAGAGTGCCTGCCGGGGGATGGGGTGGCGTGAGTAGACTGTCCGCCTAGAAGGCACATGTGGCATTAGCACGGAGTGGTATTAAAGGGGTCGGATGGGCAGCAGTGGGGGAGGGGCGGCTGAGGCCTGATCTCGGGGACGGAGGGAGTGCAGAGTGGCCCTCAGTCTGGAGGCAGAAGTGCCAGGACTCAGGGAAAATCAGGTCGGGGTGAAGCGTCTGCATTTGGAGCTGCGTGATGGGTGTTGCCTTTTACTCACCCAGGAGGTGACACACGTGGAACAGGTTGGGGCGGGCTGAGGGTGGGGATGATGGCAGGGAGAGGTCAGAGGGCGAAGGCACTGAGCCACAGGAGGCGGGGACTCCGAGGAGGAGGCGGCCCCTTCCCTCGTCCCTTCCCACTGCCCTCCCCTCGCATGCAGCTCCTCCGTACAGTCCCCGAAACCCATGTCAGCCCCGAGGAAGCCCGTCCCGCGCCGTCATCGGCTGTCAGCCTGTGTTCACAGTCCCCCCCTCTCCCGCTGACACGCTTACAGCCGTCTTCCTAAGAACCGACACCCAGCCCTCCTTTCGTGTGCGTCTCTCTAGTCTTTCCTGAATTTAGAACTAAAAACGCAGCAGCGTTGACTTTTTGGAGAAGGGTCCGGGCCGCTTGTGTTGGAGAACGCCCCACGTTTGGGTTTTGCCGGCTGTTTCTTCACGGCGTCATTTAGCTTGTTTCTCTGTCCCCTGCATTTCCTGCAAACTAGAAGTTTAGTTGAGGGAAATATTTACATGGAGCCTCTTTTCCTGCAAGAACGCCTGGTCAGTGCTGCATTACCGGAGTGATCAGCTTTTAACTCGGGGACGGGTTCCCCAGCATTCCGGACAGGACAGCTGCTTCTGCCCGAGTCTTAACCGTGCTCTGTCGCCACACCGGCCCGGCTGTCCACTTGCTCAGCTCCAGGTCGGCAATCTGGCTTGCTTCCTCCCGCCTCGAGACTTCTGAGCCGTTCTGGTTCCCAGCGTTTTCTTCATGACAGTCCTTTCTCTGAAGCCTGTGTCTTGTTATGGGTGGAAGTACATTTCTTTGAACTTTTAATTTAAGCAGATTTGGAAATCATTGTTGGAGATGTAAGGCCGTACGTGGGTGGAGATGTTAAGAGGGAAATGATATGTATTAGTGCAGGTGTGAACTTATTAAAAAAGAAACACCTCAAACTTCACAGAATATAAGCATCACCTCTCCCAGCGCCAGGGACCCGCCTTGTGGGCCCCGCCCTCCCCCAGCCTCTGCCACTGCCCCCGGGGAGCTCGCCGTGGTCCTGCCGCGGCTCCGGTCGGCCTGATAACGCCCTCCGCAGACTCAGCTCGAACCCCTGTTCCTTGCCGGGCCTTCCCAGTCTGCCAGACAGGCTGAGCCCTCAGCCTCTCCTTCGAGTGTTCCCAGAGGGAACTTTGACGTGCGTCTCCCCTTCCCCAGATGGGGGCCTTGCCCATCGAGGTGTCCCCTGCACCCGTGACCGCCTCCGATGCCGTAGGCCTTTGGTGGAGACATTCGAGGTGAATATTCGGAGTCTCTGTCTCTTGTGCCTTCTTTCTACGCTTGTATCTAACACTCGATAGCACCTGTGCACAAGCACCTTCGGGGGAGCGGTGTGGGTGCCGGGTCCCTGTGGCATTACGGAAGTGGCATCAAGATGGCGGCCGGCCCGTGCGCTGGGTCGGGGACTGTACGGGCTGATGAGCCGTCCGTCTCCGCTCCCCTCCGCACCCAGGGCTGGCTGCAGTAAGTGGACTTCCTGTCACAGAACTTGAGAAGGATATCGAGTTTCCTGTGGGAGCTTGCGGAGGCCCCCAGAGAGCCTGCGGGAGCAGTGGGGGGCATCCTTGATTGCCGTCTGGCTTCTGGAAGCTGGGCGCGCCTTTCCTCTTTCCCCCGTTTCTCCAGGACCTTCTCCATGTCGGCGAAGGCCCCAGGTGCTGGCGCTTCAGAGATGACAAGGAGGCCACTGCCCATGACTACGCGCTCACTGAGCCCGGCGCTGGGTCTCAGAGGCCTGCGTGGCCGGCGTGGGGACAGCGGTGGTTTCCCTTGGGAAGGGGCCAGCCTTCCGTGGTGCAGAGTTCTTGCCTCGATTCATGTTTGAAATGTTTCCTGGAGGATGTCATTTTTGAAATTGGTTTTGTGTTTTTAAAGAAAAAATAAACCAATGTGAATGTGTTTTCGAGGCCCGCCTTAGATTTTT
The DNA here is from genome assembly GCF_902729225.1 of Pteropus medius. NCBI lineage: Eukaryota > Metazoa > Chordata > Mammalia > Chiroptera > Pteropodidae > Pteropus > Pteropus medius. The sequence goes on along the minus strand of NW_024355990.1, from coordinate 1,551,530 downwards.
CTTTAAAATTACTGTTATCAAAAAGAGATTTTTTTTGTCACCAGCACTAAATCTAGTGCGCTTTCTTTCCCTTTCTTTTAAATAATACGTTTTGCTGGAATTATTAATGATTTTTATGGCTCCTTCAAGGATATTAGATTCTGAGACTTGGTTGTCTTGGCAGAAAAACCCATCACATTTGCAGACCTGAGTTTTTAGATGAGATCCTGCTTTGTTCAAACGCAGCACCAAGGTGTTGATGAAATGTGGCTGCCTTTGTGGGGATGTGTCACATGGTTTCGCAACAGTTTCTGAGATCCGAGCAGACAGAGTGTTAAAGAGAAAATATTTCTGCAGTCAGAGTTGCAAGGGTGTCGGGAAGAAATGCACAGAGCGCGGGCGGGCTGCAGGGGGGCCTCGGAGCGGCCGCGGGAGGCGTGTGTGCCCTGCGTTTTGTCACATCTTGGGCTGTGGGCCTGACTGTGCACCACGGGTCGGTTGTCGATAATCCCCGGAGGGTGTCCGTGTGCGCTGTCACCTTTATCAGCATGACTTCGAAAGAAATGGAAACGTTGTTTGTTTGTTCTCGTTTATAATAACCCTTCTGTCCTGCGGGACCTTCTCATTGAGAATTCCTCTGAAGAGTTGGGCGGCGGTGGGGGTTCAGACGTCGCTTTATGACGACGAGGGTTGCTAAGCCTTCGGCCTTTCACAGGTGGCAGAGAAAGCCATGGTGGCTCGCCGCAGGGAGCCCGTGCCGCCTCTCCCTCCCAGCCGCAGCGCCGTCCCCGCCCCTGCATGCTTCCGGCCTGCTCTTGGCTCTTCGGTGTCACCTAGCCCTCCTGTGGGGACCTCCCGGATCTGCCACCCCGAAGTAGAGGAGGCGTTGGCACCAGTTTTAGGTCCAAGCTACTGTGAGGTAGAGATGCTGCCTTTGGGACCGTCACACTGCGTGTGTTCAGTGCCCGGGAAGATCTCGACGGTGACAGTTCAGCGGTGGTTCAGCTGGGCTTCCGTTCGCTGCTTCCCCCTCCCAGGTGGTCAGCCAGTCTGCCTGCCCGGAGGCGACAGTCCCCCTGGTGGGGGGAACAGCACCTTGGCAGAAGCTGTGTGAACCCTCAGTTCCCCGGCGTGATGATGCCTGGGTTGGTGACCCTTACAAGGAGCCCACACACAGAGTGACATCACATGACGGTTTTGGCTCCGGATGTGGCCCCCGCTAAGGAGCCCTAGGGATTCCTAGTTCCTGACGTCAGTGCCCACGCGGCCACACTGAGCAGAAAGAGAGTTTGTTGGAGGGTCCCCAAGGGGGCTTCTGTAGCTGCCAAACGTCGGGTACACTGGGAGGAGCGGGGAAGGCCTCTAGCACCAGGAACCTGTGCCACACAGCCCCGTGGGGGGCGGCCCGGCCTTGCGGGGCTGGAACCGGGGCCTGGGGCAGGTGCATCTGATGAGGAGAGCAGAGGCCACACGCCGGCCCCATAGCTGCAGGAGAGCCGAGACGCGCTGCTTTCGCTCCTACCTCGGGACAGTGGGGCCCGTTCGTATGAAGTGGTTGCGATGACACACGTGACACGTTTGGGACCGCAGGCAGCAGCCGGCTTCTGCACGTCCCTGGGGGCGTTGCGCTGGGCGGCTTATTGTGGAGTTCCAGGCCTTTGACCCACCTGCGTCTTTGATCTCTGGCACCTGCTTACAGCACCCGCTGTCACCTGCGCTCTTTGAAATAGAGGTCCCCTTCTTTCCCTTTCCTTCCTGCCCCTTCCCGCTCCTGCGCACCCAGGGCTGGCCTTCTCATTCATGGTGGCCGCTTCCTGGCTGCTGTTCCTCCTCCATGCTCTTCCTTCCCAGTGGGCGTTAGCCGCTGTCGCTGGTCAGTCTTCTGGAAACGTCCATGTAGGCACGCTTCTGCCTCGACGGCCTTGAGGGGCCTCTCGCCGGCCCGTGCTGCGACCCGCTCAGAGCCCACCTTCCCCTCCAGCGGGTGCTGGGGGGCCATGGGGAGCAGCTTCACAAGGGATGTCGGCGCCACCCAGACACCAGAGGGAAGTGAAGGACACAGCCACCTTGTGCCCTCGGACTGTCTCGTCATTACCATGGCGATCCAGCCACGTGTGCCTCCCGTCTGCCTGGGGCTGACCCCGTGCGGTCAGTGCCACGCAAACACACGGCTGGCTGGTGCAGAGCGGGAGAAACACCAGCCCTGAGCACGTGGCCCAGCCCCGCGATGACACTGCCAGCTTTCACGGACCCGAGGGGTGGCAAAGCAGCGGTCCAGTGTTCTGCCAGGCGGGAGAAGGCTCTGAACAGCCTGGGAATCAGCCCGCTGGTTGCCTCGGAAAACCTCGCCGTTCCTGTGGAAGGCGTTTCCTCAGCGGGCTCGACCTGGTGCCCTCCCTGGGGGAGGAGCCCGGCGCGGCGCTGGCTCTGCCGAGGCCGCGTTCACTTCGGCTGGCAGCGTCCTGGGCGGCGGGACGTGCTTCTGCCTCGGTGAGCGCCTGTGGTCACCTGCCCTGCGTCCCTCGCACTGTCCCGCTCCCTCGTTGCCGTGGACACGCGTCTGAGCGTCCACTCACCCAGCAAGAACAAAGAATTACACGGGCACAGCATGCACAGAAGAAGCCCTCGACTCCTGGGGTGACATCATTCTTTAACTCTCTCCCTGCTCCCAGAAATAATGTGTTTGTGGTAGAAAACTTGAAAACATGCAGAAGGGCCGGCTGCAGGGAGGAGGAGCCATCCAGGTTTCCTGCGGGTCAGAGGCCCGCACTGCTGCGACAGCTGCTTCGTCCGCGCCCTTTGCCGTGTGGGTGCGTGTGAAGGGACGGTTGTGGGTACAGCTCTGTACGCTCCTGTCTTCACCCCGTTCCGTTCGGGTGCGTCCCGGCCGTTTGAGGCACTCCGAAATCGTGTCTGTTAAACAGCCGCATCGATTACAGTTCGCCGCCGCACGGTTCACCCGCTGGCCAGTGGCGTTCGCCAGCGGACTGGTGCGACCGTGGACCCGGCCCCGCGCTCCAGCCCTCCGGCCAGACCCGCAGGCCTCGGCAGACGAAAGGTGACCCGTGTGGCCTTGACGCTGCCGGGTTATTTAACTTGTATTTATGTGTATGTCTGAGACAAATAAGTTTTTTTATATTTTCGTATATCCCACTGAGACAAAGATTTTTTTCACTTTTCAGGTAGGGAGACTGAGTAATCAATTGTATATATATTTCTTAAAAAAAAAATTGTTAAAAATTCACCCGGTAAGGCGTTACGAGGGCAGCAGAAAAGTCACCGTGTCCCTCGCCGGCTTCTCCGACGAAGGCGGGCTGTGCCGTGCCGTGCACAGAGCCCCCGCCTCAGAGCGCAGGCACCGGGCCTGCAGAGGTGGCGCCGGGGGAGCGGGTGTCCATGGAGGGATCACGACAAGATCCCGCACGGATTCCTCTGCGAAGGGGTCTCTCTGCCAGGTCTCTCATTTACGTTTCAGAAACCAGAGTTTCTCCAGGGTCTGCGACGTGGGGGCTCGCTCCAGTGTCCTGAGCAGTTTGGGGGTCGGGGGCGGGGGGAACTGCACACGCATTGGTGAGGGTGGCAGTGGACGGGACTGTCTCATTTCCCACGTTGGGAGCTACCTGTAGTCTCGTCCCTTTTTTAGGCTGTTTTACAGGACCGGATTTCAAAAGCTGTGAAATACAGACAGAATTTGGCCTCAAAAAAAAAAAAGTGCTTAAACCTAAATTAGGCTCTGACTCCAGGGAGCCAGCTGAGCTCACGCGTCCCAGAACTGCGCCCCCGTCCCCTGCCCCCACTGACTTGAACAGAGGCATATGCAGGAAGGGACGCGCCCAAGCTCCCTCAGGGGCGCTGGTGATGCGGGTCTGGTTTCGGTTGCAAAAATCGCGTCTGATGTGTTTCTTGCAAGGTTTATTCCCTTTTCCTAGCTGTCTTCGGGATGGGAGTCCAGGGGTAAACCGTTTTTCCCTTCGTTCAACAGCTTGCTCCCCGCCCGCCCCCCGCACGGTGTACCTGTTCTGTTTGCTGTGTGTTCTAGTTTCTGACTTTCTTTATAAATTATGCATCTGTGTAGCTTCGGCTCTGCTCCAAGTTTTTGCTTGATGCTCTGACTCTTAATGAGCACTGTGGGGAATTGGGTGGCTTTGCCTCCGACAAATGGGGACAGCGGATGTTGTGGCATAGATGACAAACCCCGGGCTCGCTTTCCACTTATTGTCCCTCATGGTCGCTTGTTTATACTAGGAGGGTAAGGAGTGAGTCACGCTCTCACTACGGGGAGCAGAGAGCGGCGATTGGCCAGGTTACCGCCCGCAGCCTGCGAGTCAGTGCGTGTCAGCCTGTACAATCTACGTTTAGGTTTGGCTGGGCCGCTGATCAACTGTGTCTTTTAAAAACACGTGGTTTATCAGATCAACTAAGAGGGAAGAAACCCATAAAGGAATCCCTTATTCTGTTTTGAATTCTTTGGTGACAGGCACCAATGTATTTTTAATCAGTGAGGTGACAGTCACTTGAGTATACGGGGACTTTTAAGTCGGGTGGCGACTCAGGTCCACAGGCTGCAAGGGGCTCCGGACACTGCAGATGTTTGCACAGCTTGGTGGCCACTCTGGGCGTGAGCTGGTGTGAGGCCGTTGATAGCCATTATTTATTCCTCGGACAGTGGGTGTCTGTGCATTTCACTGTGGAAATTTTAATGGATTTGTGTATTGGAGGCTGTGCCAGACCTTCTGAGTATGTGATACGGGGTATGGAATGTGTACTGTATCTTCCTTTCATAAATCGGGAAAGTTCTGCACTTCAGAACACACCTGGCACCCGAGGCTTGTTCAGGAAGCTGCCCAGGCTCTTACAGCATCCGGCTCCACTGACCGAAGTCTCCAGCCTCCTGCCTCGTATCCGAGGTGGGGGAGAGGCTCAGGGTTGGGCCCAGAATCATAACGCCTTTAGGGGTGCTTCCGTGTGGCTGGACAGACAGCACTGGGCCGGATCTTCTGGACCTAAGAGCTCACCTGCACCCACCCCTCTCTGTGAGGGGGTCGGGGCGCTGTTCAGGAGAGGCTGTGGTGAACTAGCGTGTCCAAGGTCACACATTTCTAGCGATCGCTTAATGTTTTATAGTTTCTCAAAATAATACTCATTCGAGTTCAAAATTAACCTTGGGGACATAACTCTGTCATCTTCAATTATACTGCGTTGGAGAAGAAATGTGTTGGAGTCCCAAATGGTTATTTTATGTATTATTATGCAGTTTTTGGCACATTAAATCGATAGCCCTCACATCCTTCTAATGCTGTAACTATTATTAAAAAACATTAATCTAGAATTTTGGGAATGAGGTTACCATAGAAATAAAAATAAAATACCAAAAGACACTTTAGGGTGTAGTTAAGAATTTAAAACTCACCACGTTTGAAATCAGGCCAACACCGTTACAGTTTGCAGGGGAACAAACACGGGAAGTATTTGATTGGCTTAAGGATATTTACTGGTCACGTCTTTTGCCCAGTTGTGGAATTAAATTGGTAGCTAGCGGTTTTCTGGTTCATGTGTCGATATATTTTCGACACTCGTTTCTTGTTTTCTTAAAAGGTTTAACGCAGGCGTCGGGTTGGGTGTGTCACGTGAGCCAGAAAGAGCGAATGAATTCCTTGCACGTCTGCGTCTGCGGAGCGCGGCTGGTTTCCGCGGGAGGGGAGGCCGCGGCCCTCCCCGTGGCGGGCGGGCGAGGCCCTGCAGACGTCTCACCGACGGTGGCGGAGAAGGCTCCGCTGGTGTGTGTCCGGTGGGCTTAGGGAGCGGTCCAGAAAATAATTTAAATAATACATAAAAATAATTAATGCATAATTTAAATAATATATAAAAAAAGTTTACTCACTGTACTTGCAAAGATGGCGGGAGTGTCCGCCGAGGTGGACTGCATAGGGTGGTGACCAGAGGTTTCTGGACTGCTGGAGGCCCCTTCTTGCTCTGCAGCGCCCCGTGGCCACCTCCAGGCCCCAGCACATTACCCCAGCACTGCCCCCGCCCCAGCATGCTTGCCCGCCTCCCCACACCTAGCCCCCGGCACACCCTATCATGACACCAGAGCCCCACCCTGGCCCCCCACCGCCCTAGCGGTCACAGGCAGTAGCAGGTGTGCCAGCAGCAGAGCTGCGCAGTTAGTGACCGGGTTCAGTCGCTACCTCCGCTTGTGGGCTCCTTACAGCTCCATGCCTCCGAAAGGTGGGAATCCCACCACCTAGTTGCTGGCCTTTAGCAGAGGGTTAGAACAGACCAGGGTCAAACTGCTTGGTGTGGGGCCTGCGAGGGAGGAGGAGCCCCTGATGGGCGGGGGCCGCAGTGACCAGAAATGGCCGAGTGGAACCCGGCTGCACGCTTCTGGAGGCTGGAGGAGGGGAGGCCGGTGGGTTCCTCGCTGGCCCAGGAGGAGGGTCCCCCTTTGTCCCCGGGTGCGTGCGGTGCCGGATGCTGCTGGCCAGCCTGCAGCCAGACCTAGGACGTGGTGGAGGCCGGGGCAGGCTGCCCCCTGCAACGCTTTGAGTGCGCGCTCTGAGCACGGGGGACGGCGGCCTCTGGGGAAGCCCGCTGGCTGGGCAGAGCAGCCGGCTCTTCAGTAAAGATCAAATCCTGGGAAGGCCTCCTTCCCGCCAGAGGGGCCCGCGGGTGACAGGCCAGGGCTGCACTTTCCTTAGGAAGCAGCCAGACTTGCCCCGGGGTGTACGGCACCCTGTCCAGAGGCCTCGAGACCCGCTGGCCGCGCGGAAGGACACAGTGACCCCGGAGGACCGCCGTCCCCTCAGGCAGAACCACTGGTGTCCAGCAGCTCGTCCTCAAAGGCTGAGTTCACTGTGGACAAGTGGTGGGCTATACGGCATGACGAATGTGGATCTCTGCTGCTGGGGATAAAGGCACTGTCACAGATACTGGGAGGTGACGGACAGGGACACCGACTGGTTCTTCTCTGATTTTCAGCCCTTTCTCAGGTGAAGGGACCATTCGTTGCTTGTGGCTCATATGAGAAGATTCTGGCCCGAGTCTGTGGGAGGACGTTGTTCGCCTCTTCCACATGTTGCTGGATTCAGGGAGCAATCCTTTAAAAAGTGATATTATCCTTAATAGATGCATTTTTAAGTGTTGAGAGAGGAAAGACTAAAACACTTCCTTTTTTCACTGTTTTGAACAGAGGGATCTTTTCTCGATGTGATAAAGATTGTATTTCAAGTCAGTAGCCATCATCATTCTCAGTGATGAAACATTTAGGACAATCTCATTAAAGCCAAGTGCAAAGATCTCCACTGACATCATTTTATAATCATTAGCAATACAATTTTGGAAGTTCTGGGCAATGCCATAAGACCTAGAGCAGAAAAAAAAGAACGATTTGTTGGAAAGAATGAGACGAACTCATCCTTATTCATGGTGGTACTTGTGTGCTCACAAAACCTGGGGTCCCCGGAAAGCAGTTACATTTAGTCAAGAATCTAATAAAGGTATTAGCAATTTTCAGTAAGCAACTTTTCTGAGGAAAATGCATGTATAGTAGCATAGTTCCTCCAAATATTCGTGCAGTAGCTAGGAGTGATCTTGAAATGGATAGGACTTCTTGGCGAAGAAAAAAAAGGTGAGAAAAATTAAAAGATTCGACTAAACATATCCTGCGCTCCTGTATAGAAAAACAGGATATTGTGAGGGTGTCACTTCTTGCCAAATTTAATTTATATGTTTAATGCAATTTGTATTTTGAATCTGTTTTTGTTCATTTAACATTATAAGAATTTAATCTTATATAAGTACGCTTAAACACTTCCAAATTTGATTAAACATAGATTGTTTTCACTTGTTTTCCAAGAAACGCTGTGAAGAAAATCTTTACACACAGACTACTCCCTTATTTTTTTTTCTTATGATGAATTCTCACATGTGGAATTACTCGATCAAAGGAGACAATTTTAAATACTCAGTGTTATTAACATGCAGTTAAATGCAACTTTAATTAAAATGTCGGAGTTTAAAAATTGAATAAATAATTTGGAAAAAATAGATGAAGATAAATATAGCTAAGTAGAGGTTTTTTTTTTGTTTTTTTGTTTTTAAATTGTGAGAAAGAAAAACCAGCCCTCCAAGTATTGTGACGTGCTGTAAAGATAAATCTTTAAATCAGTGTGTTACAGGCATATGTATTGGTTGGTAGGTGAATGGGGTAAACTCAATTACCCAGGAACAGATTTTGGTTTGCATGGGAATCGGTATACGCTAGGTCATTACAAACCTCTGAGTTTGGGGAGGTATTTCCCAGGGGGATTGGCACAGTTGGCTAGTTTTTGAGAGAATATTAATCCCCATCTTGTATCCTATGCCCATGTGACCGCCGGAGGGCCGGGCGGGTTGAAAGGGAAAGCGAGCCAAGCGGGCACTCATGCGTGATCGTGTGGGCATCGCTCCTGCGGTCAGCCCCACCCTGGAGGAGCTGCAGGCCCCCCCCCGGGGTGGGATGTGGCCGGCCGAGCTTTGCCTGGAGGACAGCACAGGTGCAGGTGGCCAGTCGGCACGGCCCCAACCGGGGTGGGGAGGCCACCTGAGCCGCGGCTGTCTGAACCCGGAGTCCCAGCTGGTGAGACCGGAGGCCGGAGGCGCCCAGGCCGAGGGAGCCATGTGCAGAAGGCCAGGCCTGCGCAGGGACAGGCAGATGGCCAGGGCGTGGGGCGGAGGCAGGAATTGGGTCCTGCAGGCTTTAACGGCGTGCCCAGTGGTGCGGACGTGGATCTGGAAGGTTTGGGGACCGACTGGAAATGGCCGTGAGCTGATGTGTTAAAAGCCTGGTCTGCATGGGTCCTGGACCCGGGGCCAGGAGGGTTCTGGGGAGGCCATGCTGACAGGGCAGGTGTGGGGCTGGTTTGGACCGGGGACTGTGACCAGGACAGACTCGGAGCCATGTAGGAGGTAGGACAGAGAAGACGGAGCTGTGAGTCAGGTGGGCACCCGGACGCAGGAGCGGGGGTGGGGTGAGGCTGGTGACTTGGCCCTCTGAACAGCCACTCTGTGGGAGATGATGGCCCCCTCCCCACGAGTGTGTCACTGCTTCGAGTTACCGCATACCTGAAAACAGCACCTAAGGACACAGACGGGCACCTGGTGGGTGTGACTCAGTAAGTGCTGAGGACAAAGGCACGAATGTAGGGACTCTGGCTTGGCCGGCTGCACACCTCTGCGGGACCCTGGGAGTGAGCAGGGGTGTGGGAGGGCATTGCAGGTGGCGGGTCCAGGGCTTCTGTGTGCGGGACCCAAGGTGCATTGGGCGATGGACCCCAGACGCGGAAAAGGAATCCGATGCTAAACACCAGACTAGGAAAATATTGGCAACAAGTGGATGCGGTCTTTAATATGTAAAGAGTACGTGAAAATTAGAAAAAAATCCTTAATGCCAGTTAACAAGTGGTAGTATCAGCAGGAGTAGAGGACCCACAGAAGATAAAAGATACAGTGAATACATAGTTGGAAAAAGTTTTCAACTTTACTAATACCCAAGAATCCCAACCAAATCAGCGTGACAGTTTTTCGCTCATCACAAGAATGATGATTTTAAATAACAGGAATAGTGATAACTGGTTGGAGTGCAAATTTGTCGCAAGTTTTTGCAAGGGAGTTTAGTACAACGTGTCAGGTGCCTTAGAATGTACTTTTGCTGAAATAATTCTGTTTGTGGACATGCGTCACAAAGAAGCCTGGGAAGGGTCTCCTTCCACATTTGCATTAACTCCGGAACCTCTCGCAGAGAGTCGCTCGTGAGAGGAATGACGGGGTGCGGGCGAGGCGGGGCGGGGGTGGGGCACGGCTGACGCTCCTGAGCCCCACATCGACGCGCTTGTTCCTCTTGTGTTCCCAGATGAAGACCGTCAGCGTCGCCTTGGTCCTGTGCCTGAACGTCGGCGTGGACCCTCCGGACGTGGTGAAGACCACCCCCTGCGCGCGTCTGGAGTGCTGGATCGGTAAGCGTGTGTCCCCCCCTCCCTGCCACGGCTGTCCCGAAGGTCACCGGCCAGGGGTTCTGGGCCTGGCCGGGCTTGCCCTGTGTCCCGGCCCTGGGAGTGTCACTTCTTAAGGAGTGTCCCGTAACCTTCAGGTCGCGAGGTGCACCCGCCTCTGATTTGTGGTGAGGAAAGTGCTTCAAGGAAAATTGATGAAATGACTATTGTTGGGTGACATAATCTTCTCCTTTAAATTTGCCCTGCACCTGGCACTTAATGGTAGCCAGATACACTTAAAAACACCCGAAGGCCCGACACCTGCCCGCGCGTACCTCACTTCCACAGTGAGGAGCCCTGTCTCCCCCCAGGGCGGCACCTCGGTGCCCCGTCCACACCCCCCAGGACCTTCAGCGCAGTGCTGAGTGGACACAGCCGGCCGTGTGTCTGGCTCGGGGAGAACGCGGCAGGCCCTCACGGTGACGCGTGATGCGAGCCAGAGTTCTTTTTAGATGCTTTTCCTAAGGTAGGAAGTTCACTTCTATTCTTAGTTGCTGAGAGTTTTCGTCAAGAATCAATGTCGAATCTTACAAAGTGCTTTCTCAGCCTCTACCGAGATAGTCACCTGGCTTTTTTAGGTCTATCGATGCGGTGAATTGTATCGATTGAGTTTTGGTTGTTGAGCCGACCTTGAATTCCTGGAATAAACCTCACTCGTGTTGTCTTTTCTCTGCATTACTGGGCTTGACTGCTCACACGCTGTTTAGGGGTTCCGCTTCTCTCTTTATGAGGGAATTTGGCCTATGGTTTTTTCCTGCAACATATTTGTCTCGTTTTGGTACCAAGATGCTGCTGCCCTGAATGAGTGAATGGAGAAATACTCCATCTTTTCTGTTTCGCGGAGGAGCTTGTGTCGCGAGGGGAAGTACTTCTCTCTGAGATCCCGTGACTTGTCCGTGAAGCCGTCTCACTGGGGACGTGGCTTTGTTTCTGCTGCTGCTTACTCAGCTTCCTCTTGTTGATGGGATCGCGCTCCCTCTCCCCCGCCAGGCTTCTCCGTCCTAAGCAAAAGCAGAAATCCCCTTCATCTACTTCAAGTAACAAAAACTACAAATGGATCTGAATGGGGAAAAAAAAGTGGTTTTTCCCATTTTACTTGATCGTCTCACTATTTGGGGGTGTCCTAGGCTGACAGTCCTTGTCTCAGCCTCCCCGCCTACAGCCCAAGTCCCCTGCCCCCACACCCAGTGACGGTAGCCGATTTCTGTGGCCGCTTCTCTCAGATACCTTCTTGGCTGTCTGCCATCTCCTGGTGACCATGCTGGTTGAATATGACTTCTTTTAGCCACCACTGTTTCCGCTTCACTTATCCCTCGTCAAAGCTGAGTTTTATCACGCGTTCTCCATTTTCTTCTTCTAAATACTGTTATGTTGGGTTTTTCAACACGGCTCCCTTCCCAGCCTGGGCCCGTCACGTGCTCCGAGGGCTGCGGGCTGTCCGGGCTTGTGTGGGTGCTGGTGTCTGAGTGTGGGAGGGCACCGGGCACCCCGAGGCTTGGCTGTTACTAGAGTCTCTAGCCTCCCACCCCCGCACAGAAACCAAAAGGACCCGTTCTCACACCTCACACAGTCTCTCTGACCGCTATTTATGGGACGATGTCAGTGAAAATGGAAAGAATTCCTTACTTCCTTCTTGGTATAAAAGAGCCAGCAAATGAATAGATTTTTTATGTTTTAAAAACTTTTCTGCAATTTAGGAATATAATCTTTGTGAGAATGGGTTTTGAGTTCGTAAGGGCACATGGCTTTCTCAGTTGAAAATTTTCACTTGTTCTTCATTAAGCGGTAGAGCTGGTCCTGTGATGGTGACTTTAACAATAATAAAGAGCGCTAGAGGTTGGATTCGTCACGTTTGCAGGGGTGTCTGGCAGACTGTATTTAAATTTTTATTTTGCAAAAGCATTCGAGTCGCAGGTACCGTGCCGAGCAGCTTCCCCCCAGGTCCGTTTGAGAGTCAGTTGCCGAGGTAATGCCACGTCACCTCTGAATGCTGTCGCGTGTCACTCCTCCAGACGAGAGTTTCTCTCTCAGAGTCACAGCTCAGTCGTCAGGATCGGGGTGAGCACGGGCACTGAGCCACCATGTGCCCCACGGTGTGCAGGCTTGCCGCTTGTCCCCTTCACAGCACAAGGACCTGGCTCAGTGTCGTGTGGACGCTGCCCTAACTTGGCCTCATTCGTCCTCCACGGTCCTCAGCCTTTCCTTGGCCTTCGTGACCTTGATGCTCAGAAAGTTGCAGGCTCCGCTGAGTAGAGTGTCCCTGATGGCAACTCAGGTGCAAATTCCGGTTCTGCTTGTTTGGCAGGGGGTCACAGAGGAGATTCGCGCGCCCCCTGCCCCCACGGCGTCCTGCTGAGCGGCTAGTGGCCTTGATTTTCCCCAGTACTGGCTGCGCGGCGCTCTCGTCATTAGCCGGTGCCTGCGGGAGCCTGGCACTGTGGCACTGCCCGTCGCCCTCGAAAGTTAACGAGCGCTTTTGGGAAGAGGTGCTCTGAGGCCGTGTAAACATTCCTTTCTTCTCCATGCTTGCAGTTTATTCAGTTTGACTCGTGGTTTCCTTTTTTATTCAGTGGATCGTAACCCGATACCATCATTCATCGTGATGCCGAACTCGTTGCGCACTGAGCCTGTGGGACGCGCTGCCCTGGCTCGCGTGGCCCCGCTGCTGCTTTTCCTGCTCTGCACTCCTCCCAGGCGCCAGCGCCCTTGGTGGCGTGTGGCACTCGGACGGCGAGGTGCCCCCTTCGGGACCAGTGTGTTGCGGCACCTCTGTCATGGACGCATGCGTGTGTGCACGTGCACACGCGTGTGTCCTGTGTGCCCACGGCCACGTCTGCGGTCCTGCAGCGTCTGTAGACGTGCACTTACACCCGTGCTCCCCATTCCACCCAAGAGGGGTCTCCCGGCATGCCGCACCCTCCCGACGGCGTGGACCTTGGTGTCTGTCCCCAGTGTGCCTGCTGCTGTGCCGCTGCCTCCCGTGGGAACCGTGCTCGTCCCTGCCGTTGGCGGCCTTCTCAGACCCCTTCATTCTGCACCGACCCCTCTCCCCACAGACGTCTGCCCTCCGTGTCCCCACACCCCGTGTGGGTCACCCCTCCTTCCTTCCCTTATGTGGGCTCCAAGCCCTTCATCAGACTGGACAGCTCATTCCCGGCCACCACTGCCCCCCTCGTCCTGGAGCAGATGGCAGCCTGCTCAGCCCCACCTAATGGCTTTGGGATTGTTCAAGGAAGGAGTTCAGCATTTCCAATAAGTGCTTTAGGTTTAGGCTCGGCCAGCCCAAGGGACAGTGATGTACCTGCAGCCACGGTTGAGAGCTGGGGCCCAGCTGGGGCGGTAATGGGGTCCATCTTGTGTGGGGCACGGTGCTTCACGGATGCTCGGGGGGAGCCAGCTTCCGGCAGACAGCTGCATGGCCTGTGTGGTCGGGCAAGGGCACTGGGGGAGGTCATCTACCGAGACAGCGAGCCCTGGCCAGAGGGAGAGGGCCCCAAGCATGTGTGGGTGTGCCGCCTGTGACAGAGACCCCCTGGGTGGGCAAACCTAGGGGAGCCGTGGGGCTGGACAAGGAGTTCCCGGTGAGTCGTCACAGGCCGTGCCCTCCAGTGAGAACTGGGGGCCCAGATGGCGAGGGGGAAGACGGGGTGAAGGCTGTGTGGGGGCTACGCTGCCGAGGCAGGGAGCCCAGGCTCTGTGACGGGTGCCTGGAGCGTGTTGTGGCTCTGGAGGGGCTGGGGCCAGAGGAGGACCCCCGCCCGGGTCGGCGCAGCCACAGCACTTCAAGGGGCGCTTGAGTGCGAAGGCAGAGTGGCACTTTGATCTGGCCTCAGCGTTTTGTGCTCTCCCGCCAGACATCACGACCCCGGCTTCACCCACGCCAGTGCCTCTTCAGTAGGTCACCTCGCTGTTCCGAGCCTTAGTTTCCTCTTGTGTTCACTGATGGCACCTTCCTCCTGGCCTAGGGAGGGGTCTAGCTGAGGGGACGTGGCTCTGTGCAGAGACGCTTGCAGCAAGAAGCAGTGCTCATGCCTGCACCCCACCCCACCCCGCCCTACTCCATCCCCCTTCCCCTCCCCCCCACACCCAGCCCCTAATCCAGCGTGGGGCTCCGTGCACCAGCTCCATTCTAGGTGCTCGTGCGTGATGCCACCTGGGCGTGCCTGGCAGTCGCGGCTCCCTCCAGTGGGAGAGTTCTGGCAGATGTCACAGTGGAGTGCTACGTGTTTCCTGTTTTGTTTTACAAAGCAGACGTTAAATATGTCCAGCAGCGCCCAGCGTCTGCGTGCCTCCCTCAGGCCTGTGCACGTGGGGTCCCTGTGCTTATGGGGTCGCTGTGTGCCAGCCGGGGCCGGGGGCAGGTGCCAGTTGGTGCTTTGGCCACAGACACGTTTCAGACACGAGATGTCTGTGCTGCTCTATCTTGGGACGAGGGGTACATGTTGCCAAAGAGGAGGCGCTCCCTTCCCTTCGGCCTTTCGTGTGCCTGTGCGGGCAGCGCCTGCACTCGTGGGTGGGGAGGAGGCACTGCTTCCAGAGGCCTGGGGGGAAGTGCATGCGAAGTGGCCCTTTAGGCTGTCCAGTGGTGACAAAGACCGCTGTCACCAAGACAGGCAAGTAGAAGATACAGCCTGCTACTCTGGACTGAGCACGTGGCCTCCGGAGGGCCCGCCGTCTCCCTTCGCGACCCTGAGGCTCGGCCAGGGGGTTCCAGCCCCGTGGGGAATGGCAGCACCGGGGCATAGGCCCCAGGAGCTGCTGGGGACCCGCAGGAGAGGGTGTCGGGGGCTCCCGGGCATCCCAGCTCTAACACGGTCCCCGCCCCCACCCCGGTCCCCCACGTAACAAGGTGCTGGCTGTTTCGTAGTGGTGACACTTGCCTCTGCCCAGAGAAGCAGGGGAGAGGCCGCTCTGTTTGGGGCCGACGTAAATGCCGTCACGGCAGCGCCAGAGCCGCCCTGCCAAGCATGGCGCACGCCTGGTGGGGGACACTGGTGTTCGGAAGCAGAGTAGTGGGGCAACGGTGGACGGGACGGGCACCATGGCCAAGGTCGTTCCATGCTGGCCGACGTGCCGTGCTTTGTGCGTGGGAAGGGCAGAGGCCATGCTGTGCCGGGAGGTCCTGCTTCAGCGAAGCGTCGCGAGGTGCCTGGCTTTGTCCCCTTGTTCCCACGAGCAGCATCTCCTTCCTGCCACACTCATGGGCACCGGCGCCCTGTGTAGAGGAGCTGCAAGGAGTGGTGACCGCCCTTCCCGTAGGTGGACTGTGCAGAGCACGGTCACAGGCGCCCTCACTCCGTTCTGACGGCAGACGTGGGGTCGAGAGGTCCGTCCAGCTGGTCAACACGTGTTTGTTGCGTGGGAACTTCGGGGTTGAACCCTGTGTGCTCAGCAGAAGCCGTGCTCCCTGCTGCGAGGTGCTTGTGCTCAGCTGGGGAGGTGTGGCTGGTGGCACCAGTGACACAGGAACTGCTGTGGGTGGGAGTCAGGACAGGCCACGTGGAGGGACAGGGCCCTGGAGGCGGAGAGGGGACGTGAGGAGGAGAAGCAGCTGGCAGTGCGGGCCGGGCTCCGGGTGACTCGCGGGGACACTGTGCCTTCAGCCGGCCCCTCTGCCCTCAGGCTCCAGGTTTAGAGCCCTGCTTCCTTTGTCCGGTGACAGTGGCCTGACGTGGTGGCATCCCCGACTCCCCTGTACTTCAGTGCTGGGTGCTCTGGCCGCTCCTCCATTCTATTGACAGTTCGTGTGACACAGCAGTGGGCCACGCGGGACTCAGTCTGTTTTGTGGACGTGGCAGCAAGGCTGCTGGGTGGTGAGGACAGAGCTGGATCGTAGAGAAGGGTCCCACCGCAAGATCCCCAGACCTGGGGAAGGCTGCGGTCAGCCACTAGCCAGAGCGTCTCTGTCACAGGCGGAGCAGCCGGGGTCTCCCAAGTCTGCCTGCGAGCTCAGGAAGATGAAATGCCTCGCACTGTGCACGCAGCTCATTATCAAATACGTGGAGGTGCTTTATGGCTCTTATAATAGAGCCATTAAAAGCCTTGTCTGATTTCAGAGGGGCCCTTTGCAGTTATGTATAGTCTCAGTAAAGAATCAGTCTCTCAAGGTTACACAGCTAATTAGTGGCAGAGTTCTGGAAAGCCGTACAGAGAAACGTGCCCTCGCTCTAGGAGGCAGGACTCCGTTAATACGTCAGTTAACAGATACTTATGAAACGGCCGCGGGATGTAAGCTGCAGAGAGCAGCGAGCTCTGCGTGGTTTTGACTTTGAACTTGTGGTGAAATGCAGCATGCAGGCCGAGACGCACGCTGGTGCACGCATGTGGGTCACACGCAGGTCAAGACAGCCTTACGGGGGCCCGGAGGCCCTGTCGTGTTGCGCGTCACCTGCAGCCCCTGCCCCCCAGGCCTCCACTCTGACAGCTTACGCTGTTTTGCTGCTTCTCGTCTTCTACACGAAGAAGCATAAGGAGGCTCTGCAGGGGCCGTGCCTGTCCTCATGGTGGGCTGACAGGGTTCAAGGTCACTGGGTCCTGCTGCCTGGGCCCTGCCCTCGTCAGGCCCCGCGGGAGCCCAGCCAGCAAGGGCGTCTCCACCGTGAGCCCCAGGCGCCGCAGTGTGAGCCGACCCGTCAGCCGTCGGCGGTGGAGCGCGGGCTCTTTTAAAGGGAAAACAGAAAAGTTGTGTGTGAGGAGGTGGGAAGTTAAAAAAAAAAAAAAGCTCCACTTCTCAGACTGGCCAAATGCCAGCACCCTCGGTGACTCTGTGACTGTGACCCAAGTCACTCAGCCAGCGCCTTGTCTGCGTCACGAGGTGGGTTGGACGAGGCTCCTGTGAGCGTGACGGAGCGCGTGATGGCAGCGGGGCTGCAGACAGGAACGTCCCTGAAAGGCTGACATTCCACGTGGCCACCAGTCACCGTCTACGGGTCCCCTGCCTCCGCCCACCCGCCCACCGCATTCATGAAACGTGAGCCCACGAAGCATCGGAAGCGTTTGGCCGAGAGACCTACAGTTTTAAGTTTACGTTCTGGCCGCTTCACCCCTCAGATGGGTGATGCTGGCAGCGGCGTCCGTCCGGGGCATCACACGGCGTCCTCAGGGGCGTCACGCGGCGTCCGTCGGGGGCATCACGCGGCGTCGTCGGGGGCGTCACTGGCGTTTGAGTTACTGCAGCACTGCGCGTGTTGCTTCGCTTGTCTCGCTCGGCCGTGTCCCGTTCCCCTCTCATTCCCCCCCCCAGTCCCGTCACATTCTCCGGGGGAACCGTAAGACTGATTGGCCGCGGGGACCCCCAGCAGCCTGGACGTGACCGCCTACCAAGTTGGCGACACCCGGTGATCGGCCAGTGGCTGTTCTCCCTGCTCGGGTGGCGGGTCAGCAACTTAAAACCAGGGCAGGCGGAGCAGGTGCTGCTGTCTGGCCGCTATGGCCACGGCTGAGGACATCCGGTGTCAGGGTGCTCAGGCAAGTGTGGCAGCACCCCCCGCACCCCGGCTCTGCACACTCCCCGGCTCTGCACACTTTCGAGACGGCCTCGTGTGAGCACGGGGTGGTGCGGCGTTGGGGGCCTGGGCGGTCCAGGGGGTGACATTCAAGGGGCCTCGCCCCAACCTGTGGGCCTTCGGCCCTCCCTCCCTCGTCGTGGCCCTGGCGAGAGCACGCGTGAGCATCGCCCGGTCAGCGTGGCTCCCCGACGGGCCTCGTATCTCTTTATGGAGGAAACCGTTTCCGGCCTCGTGACCACAGGTTGCAGCCAGTGCGGGCCACGAGGGCGCTGCACGGAGGTGGGGGCGCACGGACGCGGGCTCCGACCCCTTCTGCGTCCTCGGTTGGTCGCCGTGCGCCGGCACAGCTGCTGCTGGAGTCGCGTTGTCTGGTGAGGCTTCGCCTCCCTCTGCTGTGTTTCTGCGCTGAGCTGGCCCTTGACTTTCGCTTTCCGACCCTAATTCGTTCCTGTCTCTTTGCCAGTCTTGTGATTCAGATTACAGCACCGTTGACTGGGGTTGTTAAAATTCAAGGCTAACGCCTGATGCCCTGAGTCGTCGGTGGCGGCACTTTCCGCCCGGGTCTCCCCAGCTCGTCCTCGCAGCCCACTGCCCAGGCGCTTCCTGAGCAGTGGGCCCTGGTGCCCAGGGAGGGGCCTGGCGCCGCTGCTGTGGGGAGCCCCCGATGCCTTTGACGTCCCCACCATAGAGGTCTTCCTTGACTTCATAATCCTCGTTATTCTTTAAATCAAGGTAGCACACGCGTACCCTAAAAATCAAGTGGTAGTGAAAGGCGTATCGGGAGAACCCCCGCAGAGGGATCTCCTGGAGCCCTCTCTCATCTCGCTACGTGAACTTTTCTCCATAGTTACAAATTTGCTAGTTACTTCTATTTGCTAAATTTTCTGTGAACTAATGAGTTTGTTGTTTTTTTTACGTATATCCACTAGATCTGTCAGATGCTGTCAGTGATTTTTCTAGTGTTCCAGTCTATTAGTTCCCGTGGGACTCCTTGGTCTCTAGACCTGGTACATGGTCCCTCTGTCTCCCTCCGTCTCCCTCTGTCTCCTGACTCTCTTGTTTCCAGACCCTTCGTCACCTCCTGCAATGTGTTTCCCAGCAAAAGAGCGTGAGAGCAGATTTGTGAGTGTCACTTGTCTGAGGAGATCTCTGTGCCATCCCCAGACGTGAGTCGGTGGGACTCATTACCACGGAGTCTCCGGTGGCGTTGCTGTGTTCCGTCCAGCTTTCTCTGTCGTGGGGAAGCTGGGAGTTGTTCCTGTTCCTGGTCCCTCTGAGGACTCCCCTTTGTCTTTCACTCTCAGCGGTTCACCTGTGATGGGTCTGGGTGTGAATTTCCTTGCGTTAATCCTGTGTGCGCTTCACTGTGCGTTTGTGCCTCTCACCAGATCTGGAGGTTAGCGGGCCTCTGTCTTCAGTGCTTTTTGAGCTCCACACTTGTTTCTTGTTCCGAGACCCCAGTGACACAAACCTTAGACCTTCTGCTACCGTCCCCAGGTCCCTGAGGCTCCTCCCTCCGGAGCCATTCATTGCATTTCTGCAAGGTGGATCTTGGGTTCTGCCCAGGTGGGGCTGTGTGGCGGGCGGCCAGGGGCGGGAAGAGGTTAGCTGGCACATGTAGCCAGGTGCAGGGTGGCGTCTGGGAGACTTTGGGGGACTGGGGTGGAACAATCGGTGCGTGGAAAATGAGGAAGTGTCCTTGTGATACACCAGTGGGCTCAGCAGTGGGTGATGTTTCCATGGACACGCTCATGCACAGCACTGGGCACTTAATGGAAACGTGGCGTGTGGGAGAGGGGGTAGTCATCCTGTCCTCTGTAGGAGAAGGGTAGGTGCTGGTATCAGCAGTGAAAATAAAAAGTAGTGACGTCGGCATCTGGTGTAGGACAGCCTGGGGCAGGTGTCAGAAGCAACAGCTGGTGGCGTTGCAGGTGGCTGGGTGGGGCGGGGGCCGCTGTTGGGTTTCAAGCCTGTGATGCTGGCCGACCCCTTGAGCCCACTGAGTGAGTGAGTGTGTGGGTCTTGTATGTGTGCTACGGTACATGTGGAGTATTACAATGCGAGTGTGCAAGTGAGTGTGTGTGAGTATATCTGCGTGAATGTGCATGTCTGTGAGTGAGTGTGTGCTGCAGTGTGTGATGCGAGTGTGTGCAAGTGAGTGTGAGTGTGTGTGAGTATATGCGTGAGTGTGCATGTGCGTGAGTGAGTGTGTGCATGCGTGTGTGTGAGAGAGACTCCGAGTCTGAAGATGCGTGGGAAGCTCGCTGAGAGGAGTGTCGGACAGCCACACTCGGTGTGCTTGGGGACCCTCAGGGACCCCCGGTCGGACCTGTTTCTATAATTCTAGTCAGATGTCACTGGCCTTACCCTGCACTGCCGGCTGCAGTGACGGTGCAGAAGTGACGGGGTGAAGCTGCTGGTGCCTGAGCAGGGACAAAAGGCACTTCCACCTGAAGGACCCACAGGCGGCCCTGCGTGCTTGGCAGGCATCTTCTGGAGGAGGAACTAAGTGAGCCGTCACTTTAAGGAGAACAGCTGACAGTGTTTGTTGCCAGTGGTGGAAGTTGAGACTTCAGAAGCTCAGCGCACAGGTGTTTTGTAAATGCACAGTGACCATGGTACAGCATCACCTGTGGGTGACAGATGCAGTCGAAGTGGAAGATGGACCAAGGGGTTTTGATGTGACAGAGTTCGAGTTCATTGCTGTGGTTTCAGACTCCGCATCGCAAGTCATCTTAAGCTGTGGCTGAGTTTTGGTGCGGTAGCAAAGACGACGGCCACGCTCAGCCAAAGAGGCCGTTTAACATGCCAACGACGTGCATGTGTGGGGGGCGGGACTTTACTCGAATATGTCACCTGAAACCACAGATTGTGACGGGCGGATGCAAAAGCAGATGTGGAAGTTCAGCTGTCACGAACAAAACCAGATGTTAAAGAAACTGCAAAATGTAAAACGCTGCTGCTCATTAGTTTGGGGGTGAATAGTCTTTTTTTCCATAATGTTTATGTTCAAATAGAATGGCTTCGTTATTTCTTTTGAATGAATAAGGGAATATTTTTCAAAGTGCTCATCTTCATTTTCAGTACAGTAAATACTAAGACGCAGCCGCTGAAGCAGAGCTGTCTGAAGGGCACAGAGCTCCCGAGACAGGGTGGCTCTAGGAGCCACCCCCGAACCAGGCCGGCAAACCGCCAGCATGTGCACGTGAAACCAGGCATAGATGCACGCGACTTAAACACACCACCTCTGTCCCTGTGTCTCCTCCTGTGCACACGAGAGCTGCATGTGGCAGTGGGCAGCGGATCCGCGCTGCAGGTCACTCGGCGCGGTGCCTCTGTCGGACAGGCGCAGCCCGATGCAGAGCCCGGACAGGAGCCCGGGAGCCAACCAGCCCGCGTGTGGAAGGCCGCAGGTGCCGAGACACGGTGGGGAGGCCGGTCGCGGGCCCGTCGAGTCCAGCCCTTTTCTTGGGCATGGTGGAGGACCCCAGCAGCCCCCTTAGCCGGGGACAGCTGAACCTCAGCCCTGTTGTGTGGCCTGAGTCAGAGGTGATTTGAAGTGAGCTGTGTAAGAGGAAACTCGGACAGGGTCAGCAGAGGCGGGAACGCTCACTTAAAGGTCTCTCCTTCCGTTGCTTCCTCAGATCCTCTGTCGATGGGCCCACAGAAGGCTCTGGAAACCATCGGAGCGAACTTGCAGAAGCAGTACGAGAACTGGCAGCCGCGGGTAAGCCTCCTGTTCGCTGTTCTCTACGTTTCTTACAGCAGGACTCCCCGGCTCCTTTCAGACAGGCTTTGAATCCAGGCGAGAAGCATTTCCGACCCCCACGGCCTGGGACTCCGCGAGGGACGCCCCCCAACACCGCTGCCGCGTCCCCCCTTTCAGCCCCCGAGCGTGAAGCCCACGTGCGGCGTGAGCCCTGCTTTGGGTGATGTGTCATTTATTTTGCCCACGTCCTCTCCCTCTGCCCATCTTTAGAAAAGAAAAAGTAATTTTCATATTACTCTTAAGTCAAGCTTTTCATTCTACACAGGAAATGTATTTTCAGTAACTTTCCTGCAACTCAACTAGTGAGAGCTGTGTCTCCTGCCTTCCGTTTGCAAACAGTTGAGAAGCTAAGTGCTCAGTGTTCAAAAGATGACACCTATCATGTGCCTTGTCTTTGAACCAAAGGTAGAGCTCTTTACAGGAGCCAGTTACCAATTACTGTGTTTTTTTGTGGCTTACATCTTACAGTTTTTTTTTTTTTAATGAAAGAAAAGTGGCACGGAATATGATAACGGCGCCAAATTGCCTTTAAGATCCCGAGTTATTTGGAAACCACCCAAAGACATATTTCCTTTAGCTTTTCTCATTAACTGCTTTGAGGATTTAGTCATTTTAATAGAAACTTAGAAATTTGGGGTGTTTCTGCAGGTGCCTTTCTATTCGGCTTTGTGCGATGGGCAGGTTCTGGAATGATGCGAGGGGTCCGATGAGGAAGGCCGGTGGGCCGGCTGCCTGATGCCCCCCCACCCCCCCGCAAGTCTGCGCCTCGGGACAGCGGGCAGCTTGGAGGCCTGAGCGGAGACTTGGCTGCTCGGGCTCCATTCACGAGCCATTTACCAGCACAATCTGGAACTTAGGCCGCCTCCATGCATTATTTACATCCCAAGAGGAGGGGATAGCCTGACCGAGCTGCTTCCTGCCCAGAAGGACGCCCCGAGGTCTTCTCTGCCAGCTGTTGGGGTGGCCCCGTCAGGGAACACCTCCGTCCCAGGGTCCCAGGGGTCTTTGTGCTTGACAGCTTCCCACTTGTCAGGTCGATGATAACGGGCTGTTATTCCCCAGAGGCAGGGTCTTAGCAGGGATTCGATCGCTGCCTAGAGGACTTTCCCTTCCATCACACTGGTGCTTATCGATGGTTTATGTCAGAACTCAGAGCCTGCTTCTGAGGGTGCAGTGCACTGGGTGCTTAGATGAGGACGGGGCGTTCGATGGTGCATTTCTTTAAAAATAGCCGAGATGCCTGGGTTGTCAGGGGAAAATGCTCTTCAGGGGACTCCAGGATCTCACAGGCCAGACGGGCACTTCGGGGTGAGTGGGCAGCTCAGACCTTTCAGTCCGCCTGTGACAGCACACACAGGTGACCTCGGACGACATGACGGCACTGGCATGTGGAAGGCGGAGAACCGGCGCTGTCTGGATCTGGAAGAGCACCTTCCTGGCCGAGCTGCCTCTGACCATCCCCTGGGTCTGACTTGCACACATCTGCTTCGAAGTGAAGCGGCCAGACAGCTCGGGTCTTCCGGCTCCGCTGCGGGCAGCGGGTCTGCCGCCCCGACAGCTTCCTTCTCGGCGCCGTTGTGCGGGCGCACCTTCCGGAAGACGTTAATATTTCAAGGTAGCGCGTGTTTGCTCCGTTTGGTATGACTTACAGTTTTTTTGGAGTGCCGAGTTGATTCACTGCTGGCTTTATTATTAGTTTAGCCTGGTGTCAGCTGTTCACGCTCGCCGACAGTAAATGGAATCTTGTTAAGCAGGCTCTGTTATTATTTTTAACCTAAATTTCCGTCTGAGAGCATGCATTCCAGGGCCCCAGGAAGACGCGTTACCACGGGAGGCAGGTTACATGTAGGGACGTATCCTGCATGCAGAATCACACACAGGACCGAGAGATGGCCTTCCCGTGACGCGGGAGGGCTAACCCTGCTGCCGAGCAGCCTGTCAGGGCGCCGCCCCCGGGGACGCCGTCGTGAGTCTGAGGAAAGTTGTCAAAGTCAGTAGGACTTCACGAATGATCTGACGGCGAGATAGCTGGCAGGGCTGGTGCGGGAGAGCACGTCCCGTCTGCAGGGTGCCTGGGAAGAAGCGCGTGTGCCCCTGGCTGTGTAGACAGCGGGGCTGGAACGTGACGTCGGCTGCAGCCCAGGAAGAAGCGGCCGGTGCCGGCGGGCTGTGGTCTTCGCTGCGTTCCGGAAGCAAAACCGTGATGAATACCTATGACTTTCCTTTTTGAACGCCAAGACCACTGCGTCCATTAAGTATGATAAAAACGTTTAAAATATTGCTGCTACAAACTGTTGGTGAGACTCATCTGTTCCAGAAGGAGCCATGGTGACAGGTGTGGCGGGACACCCGACTGGCCTGCTGAGGGCCGGCGTCTGCGCCCCATGCACCGAGAGGAGACAGCCCGTGCCCTGGGGATACTTCTCTGCCCTTCATGACTGCAGGGGTCACGGGCGGGGACGGCGGCCCAGCATCCCACAGCCTGCTTCTCGGCGTGTGGCAGACCTCAGGCTGCCTCGTGGGTGTGGTGCCAACCACATGGGCCGAGGACGAGCGCAGACCCTTGTGGGCCAGGTGCCGGTCCTTAAGCGTGAGTCGGGGTCCCTGGAAACATGGCCGAGCTAAGCGCACGGCAGGGCGTTGTGCTCTGCAGGGCCCTTGAGTTTTCTGCAGTAACAGAGGGCGGGTGACATGCTGTCCCGATGAGGCAGTGAGACGTCACTAAGTTCCTAGACCTACGTGGCCACTGCCCGTACTTCTAGTTGTCTCGTTCCCCACGTCCTTGATTGCACGATTTACAAGGGTCGGGCAACTGGAAGAAAGGTCATTTTCGTACTGTTTGCGGGAACCGTCAGAAGCGCCCGCAGGCCTCCCGAGGGCGGGGATGGGCTGGGGGGTCGTGCTGTCCCCATCCCAGCTGGAAGTGCGGAGTCGGCCTCCGAACCCCCGCCTGCGCTGCGAGCACGGAGCTTTCCTCTTTTCTGGTGCTCGAAACTAAACATTTTGACAGAGGTGATTTGGGGTGGAGAAGGAATTTAGGGGGACCACGATGATGACTTTTTTCCTGAGGCTGCTGGCCCATGGGACCCAGGCCCGTGGAGCCCTTCTCTAAATAGTTTATCAGTTTGCCGCTGGTGAAGTCTTTCTTCCGGTTAAATCTAAGATTTTCCCTTGTTACCCTGTAGGCACGTAAGTTTGTGTTGCACGGGAGATGGACGGAGAAACGCCAGGCAAGGTTGCTGCGTGTTGCTGCTGAGCGTTCTGCAGTGAAACAAACTCACTCACTTCACCGTCAGCTTCGACTGACAGTTTCGTCGGGAGGTGGGAGGAGGATGCTACAGGGCTGAGCAGAGGCAGCCGGGACCCACCTTTCTCAGCCTTTCCCTCCCTCGCGGGGTCTGGCGGCTCGGCGCACCGTGTGGCTTCGGGTCTGGCCTTCCTCAGGTCGGAGTGCCATGCCCTGGGGCGGCGTGAAAGCCGATTTCTGTGGGGACACTCGTCGCTCGCCGTGGTGGGTGGGGAGACGGTGAAGCTGGCCGTGGGCAGGAGCCTGATGCCTCTGCTGCTGAGCCCATCTGCCCAGTGCGCGTCTGTGCGAGGGGACGCAGGGCGCCCTCCGTGTGCCGTCGTGGCGGGCCTTGCTGTAGGGGCGCCCACCCCCCGCCGCCTGCGAGCGACGGGGCGACGCATCCGGAGTCACACGTCCGGGGCAGCAGCCGCGGGTCCACACGGCCAGTCCCTGGGGATCTGCATGCAGCAACCGTGCGTGAGCTATGTTCACGCACCCTGCCTTGCGTCCATCGCGCCTCCTGCGTCTGTCTGTTGCGGTTGGTGGGCGGTCAAGGGAGGAGGCGGGCTTTGCTGTTAGCCGTGTCTTTCTGGGGGGACGTATGTCTGGTTTCTCAGCCAGGGCGCAGTAACTGTGGCATTTGATCTAAGGTCCTGCCGCCTCTCCCTTTGGGATCCATGGAGGGTCGTGTGCATGCCTTCCAGGGCGAGCGCAAGTGAATCGAAACTGATGATCGTACCCCCTGTGGGGGCCCCGGGAGGAGGGGCTGTCGAGGCCAGCTGACCGTGTCCCTCGTGTGCCCTCGCTCTGAGGCTTCTTTGGGGTCAGGCACAGAGCTGTTCAGGACTTTAAGGCTTACGTACAGCAGCTTGACGGCGGGTTTGTGCCTCCTTGGATGGCAGAGTCTGTTCCCCAGCCTCCTCCCCAAAATGGGGCTGACGGCTTGACCTGTCCCCCGAGATGACAGACCAAGCAGCCTGTTTGACGAGCTGCCGACATCTGGGACTGGCCGTTGGACCGTGGGCGCTGCGGACCGGGCTCCATCAGGCAAGGTTACCGCGTGGGGCTGTGGAGCAGCGCTGACCTGTGGGCGTCCTTCCTGAGGCTGTCACAGGGCTCGTGACCTGCACACAGGGGCGCCTGCCTCTTTGGGGCGGGAGTGGGCAGAGCAGCAGGCGCTAATGCCGAAAGCCCCCGCCTGCCTCGTCGGGATGCGTTTCACACTGGGTACAGCAGAGGCTGGAGGGGGAGTCAGAGGCGGGTGGTCCAGGAAGACACCAGCCTCGCCGTGGCGCTGTCCCCCCGGGAGTGCTGGGGAGGGCTGTGGGATGGGCCAGCCTGTGACCTTCGTTTGGTGTGGCACTTTAGGGCCTCAGTGCCAACCTTAGCTCTGGGTGGAAATGGCCCAGAAGGAGATGGGTGTGGCCTCCTGAGGCTGTCACCACAGCATCTGTGCCCGCTGTCCCCAGCTCCCCTCCTCTTGTCCCCAGTTCCCTTTCCTGTAGGCGCTAGGGTCGGGCTTCATCCGCCTCGTTTATGTCTTTGTGACAAACTGCAAATGAGGACTCATAGCCAGAGGCAGAGCTGCCGCGGGCAGGCTCAGGTCTGAGTCACTCAGAGTGTGCTGGGAGCCTTTGCCAGGCGTCACCACCTCTGCGAGGCCGTCCTCTCTGGTCCTCTCTGGTCCTCTCTGGTCCTCGGGGGCTAGCCGCTGTGCGTCGACAACTTCCCATAGCCGCTTCGTGCCCAGAACGTTGAGATTTACACCAGGACTCACGTTTCATTTACGTGTTTGCTTCGGCCTTAATCACGCCCCTCACGTCGTCCTCACCCCTCTCTGTCTCTGTCTGCAGCGCTCGGGGCGGGCCCTGGTTCATGCTCGGCCGCCCCGAGGCCCCTCCGGCCTGCCCTGCACCTTCTGTTTCACCCCATCCCCCAGCCCGAGCCGTCGGACGCGGCCTCCTGGATGTGGAGCCCAGACCCTGAAAACCAGCTCCCACGCAGCTCTCCCCACGAAGCCCGCCCCGCTGCGTTTCGCGGGAGTGTCGGGGCATCGCCGCCCTCTGCCATAGCCCAGCGGCTCGGAGACACGACCTGCAAATTCTTTTAAAACAACAAGCACTTTAGAAAAGGAGGGGGAGGGAAGCATGCAGGACGACGGGCCTGTCGTGTGGCCGCACGCTAGGCCCTCGGGCTGGTGGTGCTGCGAACCCGCCTCTCTGCATGGGCTCTTGCTCTCTGGGGGAGTGGGGTGGGCTTGTGAGAGTGCCCTGTGGGGTTTAAGTCACCCCGTTTTGAGCGGTGCTTTGGCCAGCATGGATTTCCAACCGCTGGTCACAGCTCAGGAGGGTTGCATTGTCAGGTGACTGTCTCACTGCTCCCCGTGTGTCAGTGATGGCAGAGCCTGGGTGTCCCCCGCTGGCAGGGGGTCTCACGGAGGGTGGAGGGGCGAGGTCAGGGCCTGGGAACCACAGAAAGGATGGGATGGCTGAATTCTGGCCCTGCTGCTTTCTAGAGATGCAGCTTTGGAGTCACTAGTTCACCCTTTAGGATTTGTAGATGCAGATGGGGGTCAGTGGGGAGGACGAGGCTGAGTGGCACGGTGGGAGGGCCCCAGCAGCCTGCGGGCAGCCCCTCCCCAGCGTCCAGCTGCCTGCCCGACGCCCGCATCCCCAGCCCGCCTCGTGAGCTGACCTACTTGAAGGATCGTATTTTTAGAGAAATCAGGGCCTAACTCCGTCCCTAACGAGCCTCCCAAGGTTAGTGCCTCTCGTCCTCGCCCTCTTTAAGCAGAGCGTCGTGTATGTGTGACAACTCGCAGACGAGGACCGAGTGCTGTCAGCGTGAAGACTAAACCCGTCGCCCCACGGTCTGGCCTTCCGGTCTCGTGTGCGGCGTTGGTGCCCTGAGCGAACCCGGAGGCCCGTGAGGGCGCGGGGGCGTGCCAGGGCGGGAGCGACGCCCGGGAAGGCTGGAGCTCGGTCGGGGAGCGAGCCCGTGGCCGCCTCAGCCATTGTCTGTGCGTTTGCCCCATGCTGCGTCTGTTAATTCTAGTCCCACAGACGTGCAGTTGCACAGATCATCCCAGAAACACACAAAGCATTTGTCACGGTGGGTTCAGAGTATCTGCAGAAGACGACTTTGACTTTTTACCCTAAAAAGTGTATACCTTGCATTTAAAAATCGTGGTTATTTATTACTTCCATAATGGGCAACCAATTTAAAATACTCATTCCCCACGTGTCACCTCAGCATGGAAATGGGTCTGTGAGGCACAAGGAGCCGCTTGGGACTTTGGCCTTCGGGCGGTGAAATCTGCCACTTCCCTCTCTCTCTCGCTCTGATTTCTGTGCCTGTGACGTGGCCAGCCAGAAGGGCCGTTCGGGGTTCCCTGCAGGTTGATGTAAGCCCTAGGGGCACGCCTTCCTGGCAGGCTGCCGCTCTCCAGTGGACCGGAAGCCATAGTGGGAGTCACTCAGGTCTGTCAGGGACAGCTGGTTCCGGGTCTGTGAGAACAGTGTGTGGACGCAAGGGTCAGTGCAGGGGGGTGCTGGCGCGAGCAGGCTGGGCCGGCCGGGGGGCTCTGCCCCTTCGCTTCGTCTCCCAGCGGCAGCATTAGGACAGCTGAACTTGCGGCATTTTAACCCGAGAGAGACGACAGATGACGAGAACAGGTCGTCGTACTGGAAGGAAAAGGGGTACACTGATCACAGCCTTCAAGAGAAAGAAAGGTGAACGTCTTGAAAAACCACACATCGGCCACGCTCAGCACCCTACAAGGTCCATGTGACAGTCGGACAGATGCAGCAGCCTAGCCTCGAAGAGCTTTCCCCCCAGAGGACAGAGTGACCTGTTACCTCACAGTGAAGCGGCACGGGGACCCGCCACAGTGGCCCGGCACTTGGGTGGCATGCACGGGCAGCGTGGACCCCCGCTGGCCGAGAGCCACAGGCGCGGAAGGGGCCTGACGCCGGCCCGCAGGTGGCCCTTGTTCAGTGACCGTCAGGTCTGGATCTGGCCTCCAGCTGGAGCGGGTGGCGGTTTTGCCTGTGACTTTGTGTCTTCATCCGTGTGCAGGGCCGTTGCTGTAAGACGTACCTGTAGGCAGTGGACGCTGTGCCTCGGGTGAGGAGAGCAGGTGACCGGGGTGGGCTTCACTTCACTGCTCTCCTCTCGGGAGGTGGCCGTCTCCGCAGACACGTCCGAACAGATCCCCACGCCCTCCCCAGAGTTGTAAGTGGCGAAAGCAGGAACACAGCCCTTGGGAGGAGAGCAGCCGATCGCTTAGAACGGGAGGGGTGACCTGTGCCACCACAATAGCCCTCAAGAAATTTCTTTGTTTTACAGAAACTGGCCTTTCATAAACGTGCTTAGTGGCGACTCTGAACAGCTTGTGTCAGCATTTTCCTGGGAGTCAGGAGGCCACTTAATCCCCACAAATGAATTAACCCTGTGACTTTGGATAAATCTCCAAAACTCATTTTAGTTTTAAAATGCTTCGGTTCTAAGGGGGGTTTGTTCCCGTGGATTTAATAAGATGAGAAAGCTGTGCTCTCGACCGGAGCCGGCCCGCCTTCGTGGGGTCTCACATCCTTGGGGTGTGTGGGATTTAGGAAACGGGGCTCACGCAGTTTCTCGGAGTGTTTTCGTCGTTTTGAAAACTCAAAGTCCCTTCGTTTGCACATTGCACAGCTCTGCTACGGCTTATTTTAATTCGAATACGTTTCTGTGTGTTTAGCTTCCAGGAATTCTTTACTTTCAAAGTTGAGGGAGAGGAGGGGGCGTTGACAGGGACTCTGGGTTCCAGCTGGCGTGCAGACCCTGCTAGGGGAGGGCCTTGGGCTGGTGGGCTCGCGTTGGACCGGAGACTACGTTGGTGGCAGAGGCGGGCCGCAGGAAACACAGGCTGCGGCTTTGCGAGGGATGCGGGGCCACAGCGAGGGTGTCTGCCCGGAGGGGAGGGAATCCAGACTTTCAGACCGCGGGACCTGACCCTTCTGTTCCTTGGCTCACAGTCTGGTCTGTGATGTCTCTGGTTTTGATGATCAGAGGGACAGAGTGCCCAGACCCCCAGGGCATTCGTATGGTTCAAATACTTGTGCGCTGATGGGGGCCCGAGGCTGGCCCCCCGCCCTGTCTGGAGATGCAGCCGGGGCGCGCGGCTCCGGGGCTGGCTCACCTGCTGCTTGGAGCAATTCCTTGTCTTGTAATTCAGCGTTTAGTTAACATAAGTACTGACGTTTCTGGGTTCAAATGTACCATCCTGCTATTTGCTTTATTTTTGTCTCACCTGTTCTTCGTTTCTTTTTTTCCCTGTCCTTGATTTCTTTTGTACTTTGTGGGTTTAAAAAGGGATCCCGTCTCCCCCTGCATGAGAGATGCTGCATTAAAGAACACGTAAGTGCTGCGTCAGCTTCGGCTGCTGTGCACGTGTGTCATAAGTGGGAGTTTAAAGCCTTAAAACACGTAACTGCCTCCTGCTGCGCCCACTTCCCCCGACCGGTGTCTCTGTCGCGTATCTTAGTTCTGCGTGTATTTTAAGCCCCACAGGACGGTGCTGCTGTTTCCGGCGGTCGACACTCACGCAGACCCATCCGATCGCTCACCTGGCAGCGCCCGCTACCCCTTCCTGTGTCTGTCCCTCTGTCCGTCCCTCCATCCAGGCTCACTCCCTCCAGCCTGGAAAATCTGACCCAGCGTTGCTTTTAGTGTGAGTCTGCTGGCAACAAATTTATCTAGTTTTTTTTCATCTGAAAATGTTTAAATGTCATCTCTATTTCGTTTCTCAAGAATATTTTTGCTGGGTATAGAATTCTGTAGCAATTTTTTTTTTCTTTTAATTTTTTTTTCAGTTTATAGGAGCTTAAAAGTGTTTTCCCTCATCTTGAGGCTTCAATCCTTTGCGTTAAAAAGTTGGCCGAGTCTTAAGATTGCTTCTCTGCCCACCCCCGGCTTACTGGCAAGCTTTTTCTTGGTTTCCGTCATTTCGCTGGAGCATTCTAGATGTGCTTTGCTTCGTGACTGTCCCGCTGGGTGCTTCTTGCCCCCGTGCCGTTCATTAGCATCACTGCAGATACCACTGCCATTCGTCTCTCCTCTCCCGGAGCCCCGATCAGACTACGGTGGACTTTTCCGCCATGTCCCATGTGCTTCTCACATTCTGTTTAATGGTGGTTTTTTTTTTTCTTTCTGCGCTCTTTGGATATTTTCCAGTGACCTATTTTATAGCTCTCAAATCCTCCTTTGTTTTGGTGTCCAATCGCTATTTAGCCAACGTACAAAATTCTTCATTTCTTTATATGTCGTAATTTCCATTTGATTCTTTATTAGGTCCTGGTCTCTGGTGACAATTTCCACCCTGTTATCTGTTGTCTTGAACTCTAGCTGTCAGCTCTAAGGTTACTGTTCTTTTCACTCGAACATCTCCGATGTTGGGATGTATGTGACAATGCTGACGTGTGTTGACGTAGTGGTCGTTGCTTGCGTGGGTGCCAACTCCATGGCATGGCTAGACAGCGGTCAGTGTCTCAGCCCAGCAGCCGTAAGGCCACTTGTGGAGGGAATTCGAGTCCTGATTGTGGATGACAGTGGCAGGATCCGGGCCCGTGGCTAGAAGAACCCAGAGACTGTCATGGTGATGTCACCGCACCCACACTTGTGACCCGCAGGGTGGTGCCGAGGGAGACATGGCCTCTGTGGCTCTGAGAGGCAAGCTGGCTCCTGCACGTAGGGGGAGGTGTGTCAGGGGCACCTGGACACGCACAGGTGTGGTTTCTCTGAGCATCCGGTACCAGGTCCACTTGCGGGAGGACGTCGTGTGACGGTGGCAGCCTTTTCTCCTTCGTGGCACGTAAAGCGATGGTGCATCTTACAATCTTTGACTCCTTACAGTCTCTGAAAATGCAGCGTCTGTTTCACACGTTTAAGGAGCAGGTTGGGGACAGAGTGGCTCTCCAGGGAGCGTTCAGGAATGCAGAGCCCTCGCAGTCTCCCTTAGGCCTCTCCACGTCCTGGCCACAGCCCACTGCCCGCTGTCTCGGTGTTCTGACCCCCTCCCCACAACGGGCAGTGCGAGCAGGCAGGTGCTCGGAGTGATGACGGGCTCCGAGTCGCCACACCTGTAGCAGGTGCAAGGAGATTCAGGCCACTGCCCGATGCCCCAAATCCAGTTCCCAGCCAGTCTCTCCGCCCCCGCTGCCCCACCCCGCACTGTCGCCAGCCGGCTCCCTGCCCTCTCACGGCTGCGGCGGCGACGTTCTTCCTGTCCCCGCCCCGCACGCCCGCTGCAGGCCCATCTTCCTCCAGTGTCGCTTTGGTCCTGTTCCTCCTCTGCTTAACAGCCCTGGAAGCAGACAGGACCACGTTCAGACCCCAGCCCCATCTGGGCTGCCCGCCCTGCCCGCGGTTTTATCGTCCGCCCCCGCCTCTCCCCTGCTGGCCTCGTCCGCCTTCAGTCCTCACTGCCTGACCTGTCTCCTGCTTCCTGTGGTCTGCACGCCGGCGCTGGGCTCTGGGCCCCAGGCCCCGGAGCGGGGCTAGAGAGGGTAGACGGTTGGGCTTGAGTGGAGCTGGGGACTAGGTGTGGCTGACTTGGCATGTGTTAAGATTGGGGGACCCTGGAAGGGACTTGTCTTCAGAGGCAGTGTTGGTCCTCAAGTCCTCAGCTGGACGGGTCAGGAGGGCCGAGTCATTCTGAGCCACAGCAGGAGGCAGATGGCACGTGCGGTCCAATGTCTCAGAGGCCGAGGGTCTCCTCTGTTCGGGTCCTGGCGGCGGGGCCGGGTGGGGGCTCCCGGCAAAGCCACCGAACGCCCGCCATCCGCCAGGTCACGTGGGGACGAGGAGAGGGGGGACGCTGAATTTCCAGGTCGGCTCGGAGGGCGGGCGTCGCCACCGCTGGAGCCGTGGCTGCTCCTGTTCTGCTCTTCCCGAGACGTGAGGGCGTCTCCACGAGGGGCGGGAGCCTTTCCCGTTAGTCTTAGAGCTGCTGTCGCCACCGTCACAGGCGTCCGTGTGCTGTGAGTCTTCCAGTGGGACTCGAGGACGGCGTAGGAGAATGCCCGTCGGCGGCGCCGCGGCACGCGTTCTGGCCCCCAGCACCGGTCCCTCGTTCTGTGGTTCAGAGCCAGTGGCTGTGCCCGTGTCGTGTGGCGTCTCGGCGCGAGCCTGGTGCTCTGCACGTCAGGGCTGCAGGGGCTCCCAGTCGGACACGGGCGTGAGGTGGACGCAAAGGTCCGTTCCGGTGTGAATTTTTTGTATTTCATGTGTTTTTATAAAATCTTAAAACTTAGAACTTCCTTTTTTATATGCTATTCCACACATTTTTCACAAGCAGGTTTCAGATGTGTCGTTTGCACAGAAGACGTGGAACGTTTGCTCACCCCAGATTTCCCTGATGCGCCTTCGGGTCAGTGCCCCCGGCCAGGGGGCCACTTTCCGCAGGGCGCCTGTCAGCTCGGTCGGTCGTGCCTGCTGCGGCCTTCACGTGCTCGCTCGCGCACCGCAGGTCTCTGTGTCCGCCCTTCTCACTGGACGCGGGCTTCGAGGGTCACCGTGTCCAGCAGTCCGCCCTCGTCCCACGAGCGGCGTGGCGTCGGGCGTGTGCCGGCATTTGTCTCCCATCCCCCCGATGCACATTCAGCTCGTTTCCCATCTGGGGCCGTTCTGTGATGCTGCCGTGCGCGTTCGTGTGGCCGTCCTGGTGTGGGCACAGGTTTTCAGTCCCCTGGAGTACACACCAGGAATGGGGTCGCAGTCGTGGGCCGTTGTGTTTCCTGCTGTGTTCTGTACGCAGCTCCACCCCGACAGAGACGAGTCATCTGCTCCTGTTTGCGGAGCCGGGCAGTGTGCAGAGAAATCTTATTTCCAGTTTCCTCCACGTACTCTGGAGACGTGAGACGTGAACAGAAATGAGCCAGGAGACGCCGTTGTTGAATGAATTCTCGCAGTGGGGCCCAGCATTGTTTTTCACGTGCCCTGGCAGTGGAGAGCGGATCAGGCCGCTGTGTTTATCGTGGAAGCTCGTGAATTATGCGCAGCTCAGAATATAATCAGGTCAATTGCTTTTATCCACGATTGGGCGTAAGGAGAAGGTGACTTGTGGCTTTAAACGTCTTCTGAGCCCCTCCCTGGCGACAGCCCCTCGTCTGGCAGAGCGAGCCCTTTCCTGACGGGGCTGTCCCAGAGTGGGACCGTGTGCACGCAAGCGTGTGCACGAGTGTGTGCTCCCAGGACCGTTGGCCGGCCATGGTCGGCTTGCCTGGTTTCGACCTTGTGCCCTCCCTGCCTGGGCCCGTGTGGCTTCTCCTGTTTCCACTGTAAAATCGGGAGAATGGAAATTTGGCTCTTTTTGGGTTTTGCCAGCACAAGTGATCCGTGGAGGCTGCTGGGCACATCTGGTGCAAAACGCAGCCCTGCTTCCAGGCTGTCCCGGGACAGGACCTGCTGGCCGCAGGGCACGCGCACCTTCACCCTCGTGGTGGTGGCTGCCGCTCTCGCTGTGCCCTGCACACTCCGCTCTCCTGCCCGCCGGCTCCGCTCTCTGGAGAGGCGGCGGGAGGCTCGGCCCCCTTTCTCTCCTGGTGATGAACAGTGCCGCTTCCAGTGCTGGGGTGGCCCGCCCAAGCTGCTGCCACTTCTCCCCCTCCCGCTCCGTCCCCTCCCCGCTGTCTCCTGAGAGGCACTGAGCAGAGCTCAGAATCCCTGGCCTGGTTAACGAGATGCGAGGGGCCGCGCCTCGCAGGAGCCTTGATGACAAGACCAGAGCATTTGTAATGATGTCGGCTGCCGACTCTGAGGTGCCTGGGATAAATTTATAGTGTTCATTTACTTCAGAAGAACCAGGAATTTTCCTTAGAAGCGGAAATGTGCTTTATAAATGTTAGGTCCAGAATATTGATGTAGTTTTAATCTCTATTGCTCTCCAAAAGGAACAAGAATTGTTTTTTTTTCCCTGAGCTATGGAGACTGCCTGGATTATTTTTCCTTCTGTCCTTCTGTGTTTTTACTGGTTTCTCCCTGTTTCCTATCCTCTCTTTCTTGGGCCATTAAAATATCTGAAAGGACGTTTCTGAAACACACTTGCCGTCGTTGACAGGGGCGTGGGCTCAGGCCAGCGCCCGTCCCCCAGACCCTCCCGGGCCCTGAGGGAGTGCCCGGGCTGCTGCACACCGGGGTCCAGCCTCCCGGGAGAGCCGAGGCGGCCCTGATGGTGACCGAGGCGTCCTGGCCAGAAATTTATTCCTTAAAAGCGGTAGAAGATATTAAAAACTGTGGGGAAATCTTTGTAGGAAATATGGAAGAGGTGTTGCTTGTCTCACAGCCCTCGAGACCGTGTATCATCTTTCTCTCCAGTCGGCCTGTCTCCGTGAATTCTGAGTCTGTCATGATGCCGTTCCCATCCCCAAGGGGCTCGTGGGAGTGAAGAGGGAGGAGGATGTGCTTTGTGTTTTCCGCGGTTCTCTCTAGAGAAGAGCTGTATTTTCTCTCTTTCAGTATGAAATATTGTTATTTGGTATTACCTAAAAAATTACCTTTCTCTGAATTTGGCTTGTGAAAATAGATTATTTTTCTCACTCTCCCCTCCTCTTGGTGTGGGCTCGAGAAGGCCTTGGTGCCCTCTTTACG
Source organism: Pteropus medius (assembly GCF_902729225.1). Taxonomy (NCBI): domain Eukaryota; kingdom Metazoa; phylum Chordata; class Mammalia; order Chiroptera; family Pteropodidae; genus Pteropus; species Pteropus medius. Next base: position 1,516,331 of record NW_024355990.1, on the reverse strand, counting down.
GCCTGCCGGAGGCATCTGAGGGGGAGGTTAGAGGTGGTCTTAGCACAAGTTCCTGGGGCCTGCAAGAGAAATGAGAAAGTGTAGGGTCATCGTTGCGAGTGCAGGCGGGTCTGTCCCGGGTCAAATCCGAATACCTGCGCGGGAACGGCAAACGCGTGCACCACCTCTGCCGGGCGCGGCGCAACAAAACGTGACGGGCGTGTGCCACGCGTGCAGCACTCGGCTTGGTGCTGCGGCCGTGAAAGGCAGATGCTTCCTCCTCGCAACGAGCGCCATGTCCTGCGGGGAGCACACGGTGATCGACCGATGGGCTCACGCGTCCGCCATGACTCAAGTGTCCATCCTGTGTTTGTTGGGGCTGCACTGTGCTCAGACTCCGAGCAAAACCCAGCATGGTTCCTGCCACCGTGGAGCGTGGAGTCTGGGGGGGGGGTGGGGGGGCAGGTGGGAGTCACAGCGCCGTGCCCGGCACGGGGCAGACCAGGAGTGTGGGGACAGGGACCCGTGCACAAGCAGGGGCAGGGCTGTCTGACCGGAGGTCATGGGGGCCCGCTGTGGCCTGATCGGACGCTGCACAGGCCACCGTGTTCCCACACGCCCCGAGAAGGCTGGAGAGCCCGCCCGCGACCCCGTCCGTGTGCTCGGAGAAGCGGGAGGGGCCGTGGATGGCGCTGGCCCCGAGCCTTCCGTGCGGTCGGGCTGTCTCAGCAACCCGCGCGGGCAGGAATCGCCGTCTCCGCTTACCTTTCCCCGGCACCGGCCCCCAGGAGAGAGTCCGCTGTGTCCTCCGCAGCACACCTGGCCTCCCGCCGTGCCGGGCTGTGAGGCCTCCGAGGTGGCAGGCTCACTCGCCTTCACGGGGCAGGAGGAGAAGCAGCTCAGGGCGACCCCACAGGTGGCCGTGTCTGGGCTGGGAGCGCAGGGGCCAAGCCCGGCCTGGGCTGTGGGCGGCGGGCATCCCAGGCAGCTGGCCGGCCCAGGCCGGTCTGCTTGCGTCCTTGAGGACGGAGTTGAGAGAGAACTGGCCTGCCTGCCCCCCTGAAAGTCTCTCGGCCAGTGTCCTTTGTCTGCTCAGGCTGCTTTCAAGGCTGGTTTCTCTGGGCTATGTGACTGTGACGTTCTGAGGTGGTAGCTGAGATCAGGTCATTCATTCCGCATTCTGCGGATGTGGCCGTTCTGGGCCCGGCTTGCTCGTGGCGGACAGTGAGCGCTCTCCGTGGTTTTGTCCGTCATGCGCCCCACCCTTTGCTTGGCCGGGTCTTTCGGGGCCAAGATGGCAAGTTATCGACCAGTCGGAGAAACACACACTGTTTTGGGCTCCGTGGCAGGACCTGCTGTGTGCCGGCTGCGCTTCGGACGCGGGGTCGCCGACGTGACCCGGCAGGCCTCAACGGGGTGGGCGCCTGACGGCGAGCGTGGGAACGCGCAAACAGCAGTCGCCTGGCAGCTTTTTACTTGATTCCCATCAATGCCCCGATGTTCTGGACCAAGTTAGCCTTTCTGTGAGATCATCTTAATGGGAAAGTCCTCAAGGATCTACCGTTTTCCAAAGACGTGAATGCCTTGGGCAGAGTGACCTTCTGATGGGACTCTGAAGCCCGGGTAGACCGCGTGCCAGCGCCTGCCACGAAAGGAGCGGCAGGAGCCTCTGCGTTTCAGCAGGGGCCATTCTCAGCGCAGGTTTCGAAGGCCGAGCAGTTCCTGGGATCTTCCTCAGTGCAGCACCCGAGGGCTGCGGGGGGGGCGGGGGCGGGCCCTTTCTCGGGTGTCATCGGCGGTGAGCTCTGCCGAAGGGTGGCTGCTGAGCTGCACCCGTGAATTCCCAGGCCCTTTCCACTTCCTGCTTCTGCTGATGTCTGGCGTTTATCAGGTGCAGAGGTAAAGTTCTGTTACTCTCTAAGCTGTGAGGACCAGCTTCTGTCACCTGAGCTCCTACAGCGGACTTACTCTTTGCCCGAAGGCCCTTGAGAGGAGCTCACAGTGGGGCTCTCAGGCTCCCTCCCCGGGACCCTGACCACTCTGTACTCCTTATGGTTTCACACCGAGGCACGTGGGGCACGCGAGCTTTCCCTGGACGAGCTCTCAAGTGGACAAAAAAAGCCAGTGACACAGCATCAGAAAAGATGGCCCTCCCCATAGCCACGTGGATGAGCAGTCCTCTGCTGTGCGAACATGCCACGCGCATTGTAATGGGGTCTTTGTGTGCGTTTTATAGCTTTATAGTAAATACCTGAGTGCCTTTTCTCGTTTATTTTGAAAGAAAGAAAATGAAGAGTTTGGTGCTTCCTTTCACGTTTATATTTATTTTCCGTCTGACTTTTTGGCAACCTTCATTTCTTGCCATTTGTTTTCCTAACCCCTGGTCTTGGTGTCGCGTGTGGCAGAGTAGCTGCCTGGGGACCCGGGGCAGAGTGGGTCCTGCCATCTGGGGACAGCGGCTGTTCTTCATGTCTATCAGAGCCTTGGACACGATGGACGTGCTTTGAACAAACACGCCAAGTGCCGGTTTCAGCCCCTGCCCAGCGCGCTGTGAAGGACGAGTCGAGTACGGGGAAGGGGGAGGGGTTCCATCATCCTGACGGTGCCTCACACACCTCGGTGGCCCCGAGCCGCCTCCCGACTCCCTTGCAGCTAGGGCTGTGACTGGCACTTCGCAAGACGTGTCTGTGCAGGTTCCTGCGGGGGGAGGCGGACCGTGCACGAGCCACCCCAGCTGCCAGCTCAGGGTGACTTTCGGGGCTTTCCCAGGCACCAGGCGTTTCTCAGCTGCTGCCGGGCCCTTGGGTCCTGGTGCTGTCCATCCAGTCCCGAGGCTCCATCTGCGGTCCACTCCCCAGCCCTTCCAAGGGTCCTGCAGCCCGTGGGGCACTGGGGATGCCGTCCTGCAGGGTTTCTGCTGAACCCCGACCCTCCCCCTGGTCTGCCCCCGCCCCACCGTGCCCCCTCTTCTGTCTGCACCCGCCAGGCCTTCGTCTCTGCACCACGGGCCTTCCCGCTCTGCGGTCACCGCTCCCGCCCCTTCCCCCTTTTCCCCTGTCTTTTATATTTATTACGTTGGTATCTGGTTCTCCCCATCGGACGGAGCTCTGGGAGGGCAGGAGTGGTCTGCGTTGATTGTATATGGTCCTGGCACACAGTAGGTGTTCACTCATCACTGTCAGATTTGCCGAACCCTCATCTTGACTTTTAACCTGGATGATCTGGCCCCCCGCAGCTTCTCACACCTTTCTGATTACTCCTAAGCATAGCTCTTCGGGGTGGCCACCAGGCCTCCCGTCAGCTCGGCTGTGACAGGTCCAGACGGCGCTGGCCGTGGGTGGGAGGGCGGCCTGCCCGGGGCCCCGTGTGTGACCTCTGCTTGGCCACCCTGAACTTTTCTTCCCTGCTCTTTGGCTTTCATTTTTCAGAGCCCTGTCACCTTGGGCCTCGCCTGGCGTCTGCCCGCCTTGTCCCTTTCCTTTAGTGCCCCCTGCGAGGCCGTCTTCTGTCCAGTCTGCTCCGTATAGGCTCTGTGCTCCACGCGAGCCACTGGCTATGGCGAGGGCCTTCCTCCCTCCTGGCCCCCAGAGTCCCTGTGTCCCCTTGGCACAGTAGGAGGCTCCTAGTGCTGGTTAATAATCCCATTTACGGGATGAGTGTGTGTGTGTGTGTGTGTGAGCGTGCATGCTGAGGCGTCTGGCTTGACTCAGAGCCCTCTCTCATTATTGGTTTCTTCCTCCTCCTCCTGACACGTGATGTATTGCTTGCCCTCTGTGTCAGCAGAGAGCACTGTGACGAGGCAGCGATGTGTGTAGTGACTGCAGACAGGTTAGGATCCCTCTAGAAAAGGCATTTGGGAAATGGGGTGGGGAAGGGGCTTGCTAAAATTACGAAGGGATATTTTTAAAAGCCCTTAAAGGGACGGTGAGAGAAGCAGCCTTGCGCAGATTCGCGGTACGGTGACGCACAGCCCGGCACCGAGCAGTGAGCGCCCTTTCTCGGGTGCTCCATCTGCAGACTTCATTTTCTTTTCCAGCGTCTAGTTGTCTTTTTTTGTCCTTAGTCATTCCGTTTGGCTGTGGAATTACCTTCTCCCTTTTGAAATAGGTGCAGACAGTAGGGAAAGGAAGTTATAATGTGCATGGCGTGCTTGCGCACAAGACGAGACCGCAGGACTTGTGAAGGAGGCAGCTACTGTCATCGTGAGTTACTCAGCTGCAGCTGGCTGTCACAGCCGCTGCGGAAGCAGCACACTCCCCTGGCTAAGTTCCAGTCACTACTTCCATTGTACGTTGAACCTGTCGTTTCTTTTAAAAATACAGTAGATGGACTGATCTCTGAAACAAAGGCCCACATCACAGAATGCGGATTTGAGCAGGCATTTCCTGGCCTAGGTGGTCGGCTCAGATTCGGACACTGGAGGGGAAGAGCGGTGGCCTTGAGTGCACCCTTCACGCTGGCCCCTCACGGCTGGCCCCTCACCGTGCTTGAACGCAAGCCGGATCTGCCCCCCTGGTCCAGGGCGCAGGGCAGGTGTTCAGAACGGGGGTCACAGGTGTGTGGCAGCCCCGGCAGGCGGTCATAGGAGGAGGGACGTGGATCCTCCTTGGATCCAGCACTAAGTCTCGTGGACAGTGGCCCAGCACCTGGCCGGTTCCCATGTTTGAGTCATCGCTGTGTCCCGGTCCTTTGGTTCCGTGTGTGTTGGGGCGGGGGCAGCAAGACCTCGGTTCCCGGTGCAGCTGGAGGTCGGAGCTGTCTGTGCACGTGTCTGCTGTGTGACTTGCAAGCTTGGCCTCTTGTCGCTGAAAAGCAGCTCAGTGTCTTCTTAGAAACAGGCTAGGGCCATTTCGGGCTAGTCCTGTGGCTGCATTACCATCTCCCTATGCTCACTCTGGTAGGGTCGGGTTTGGCTGAGAATTACAGGGGAAAAAATAACAGCAGTGTAAGTAAAATTGGAGTTCACTCACCGGAGGTTATCCGGAAGTTGTCCTTCAGGGCTGCCGCGTGCTCTGTAACATCAGGGCCCTGACTTGCAGCAAGGATTCTAGTCTTGTGGTCACTTCGTTGCTCAGAATGACTGCCGGAGCTCCAGCCATTACGCGTGCACTTCACCCTGCCGGAAGAGGTGGGAAGGTCTCTCTCTTTACCTAAGGATGTTTCTTTAAAGTTCCGCTTAGCACTTTCACGGGGACCCTGGGAATATTGTCTGGGTGGCCCTGTGCCAACATGAAAAGTAGGGGTTCTGTTATTCAGGAGAGGGGTGGAGCCGTTACTGGAGAAAACTTGCAGTCTCTGGCACAGCGCTGTTCCCGTGATGCTGAGCGGAAACCTTGCCACCATGCCAGGCAGAGAATGACCCTGCTTTGGAATGTTTGCTGATCCCAAGTCGGTTCTGTTGCAGAGCATCTCAGGCGTGACCGGTGTGCACTGAGCGTGTGGGAACGAATGGGGACAGGCGCATGGGGTGCTCGCGGTGACCAGCTGTGCTCTGAGTTCGGGCCACCCCGGTGGCTGTGGGAGGGCAGGGGCCACACGGCGAGATGCGGGAGACTTGGCTGGTTCCAGGGACGTGGAAACTGGTGCCATGTGGAGGGGGAGGGGGCAACTTTCACTGTTTCTGACATAGGTCCCCACTGTAGACCGCTTGTGTTATGTTGCAGATTTGGGGAGGTCATCTGAGTCTGGGCTCCATCTATCCCCTGGCATTTCTGAGAGGGCTTCTTACGGGGAGGCTGGCAGCACGCTCCTAGATGAGGTGCTTGAGGGCTGGGCTTTCTCTGACCGCCGGCCAGCCGGTGGCCAGTTTCCCCAGAGCGGGACTCCCCGCCTTCATCTGGGCACTGGGGTGTGGGCAGGGTGCGCCCACTGGCAGCAGGGCCCCGCGTGGGGTTCTTCCTCACTGTACCTCATTTTACACACCTGGAAACGAGGGTAACGACAGTGTCCCCCCACGGGGTTGCCGCAAACACCAAAGGACATAATGTGCGTAAAACACACGTGTGAAGTGTTAGCTCAGTACAGCTGTGCGTAACAGCAGCTGACCGCGCACGCGGGCGTGGCCGCGGCCCCACGGATGGGCACGGCCGGAAGTTCCTGTCGCGATGCCGGCCTCACGTCAGTGCGGTGCGTCACCCACGTGTCCGGGCGCGGGTGTGCACAGCCCGCTGCGCTGCCCGGGGGTGCGGGTCGGCACACACGACCGTGCACGGGGCTCAGCACTCGCCGGTGAGAATAAACCCCTGTTGCCATTGGGGGAAGGAGGGCGAATCCTCGCTTCTGTCCTGGGTGCCTTTTTTTATCTTTACATTAATTTTCAAATTTATGTCGCCGGGTTTGCTTGTTTGGTGTTGGCGTTGTCAGGCCAACTTCGTGGCTGTGTGTGTGCTCGTGGTTCTCGGACTTATTTTGTTATTTAAAACTCGAAAATGACCAAGAAAATAGTCTGAGATTTACTGTTCTTCCATTTCCTCCTCACATGCGCGTGGTTTATAGTTTATCCATGTGATTTACGGTGAACGTGGTCAGGTGCCCAGCGTTGCTAACGACTGTGGAAGACAGACAGCCCGGCGACGCTCTGCGGACGCTCGCATCCAGGAGGAAAGCACGGAACGCGGACAACCTGCCTTCTTCCCCAAGAGGCTGCAGGCGGCCACGAGTGGAACGCTGTGCTGCAGAGTTCCGTTGATGCGATCATCTGTCTGAGAGTAACCCCAGTTTTTTTTCTGCGTGGTGAGTTCTAGTGGCCTTTGTTCCAGTTGCCCCAGAGCCTGGCAGCTGAAAGCAGCAGGCGCTGATTGGCTCCCAGTGCGCATAGTGAAAGCAGCGGGCGCTGATTGGCTCCCAGTGCACATAGTGAAAGCAGTGGGCGCTGATTGGCTCCCTTGCGCAGCTTGGCCACGCCCACTCGGCAGGTCCCCGCTGGTTTCTCCTGCAGTCATTGAGGCGGTCCAGTGGTCGAATCGGCTGGAGTTTTGCTCGTCACGCTTCTATTTGCATCACACTTGCACGTGGCCCGCTGGTCAAAGGAAGTCATGTGGCTGAGGAGCATTGTGGCGCGGACTGCACAGACAGGAGGACGGGAAAGCACGTTTTATTATGTCATTATGAACTTAGAGATTTTAAACGTATTGGACGGGTTTTAATTCATGCCGATTTTGATTACTATCGAAGCTCAAATTGTCCCATCTTTAGTTAGTGGGGCCTCTTCTGGTTGGCTCCCAGGTCCTGTCACCAAGTCCTTGTCCCTCTTGTCCCTGTGTGGCTTCCTTGCTATCTGGCACGACAGGACGGTTCGGGTTCACCTTGTGCATTTCCTGTGGCGGACCTGGAGGAAGCCGTTTCCCCATGAGTTTCGGTTTCCTTTCGTGAGAAACTGTATTTCAGAACTGCAGTCTGGGCGTTCGGGCTTGTCCCCTGTGCCTGTGTCAGACATTTCTAGGCCTTCTCAGGGGATCGAGCTGGAATCGTATGATTACCCTTTTATATAGTTTACTTTTTCACCAGTATTTACCGATTCCTTTGCATCTCTAACCGTTCGGTGTAACCATTTTCCCGTCTGAAGCTCATCCTTTAGAATGTCTTTGTCTTCGTTGTCTCTTTTGGGATGAGCTTTCTCAGTTTCTGCCATCTCAATATGTTTATCTTACTCTTGCTCTAGAAAAGGTTTATTTTTACTTGGCATAGAGTTGTGTGACATTTATTTTCTCTCAGCATGTCAAAGCTGTAATTCCACGTCTTTTGGCTTCTAGTATCACTTTCGAGAAGTCAGCCATTGACCCAGAATCTTCTCCTTTAGGGCGGTTTGTCTTTCCTCCCGTCTGCTTTCAAGAGCTTCTCTTTGCTCAGGGCTCTGCAGATCCATTAATATGTGTACAGTGTAAATTTCTGTTCATTCTGCTTGAGATTCAGTGGGATTCAAAAATTCAGGAATTGGCGTCTTTTATAAGTTCTGGTAATTTCACAGCCATTATCCGTTCAAATATTGCTGTCCCCCATTCCTACTTCTGTTTGAATCTTATCAAAACTGTGTTGCACCTTCTCACCGTGTTCTTCAAACTTTTCCTATTAACCCCTTTCTCATGTGTTTTCTGATTGCATCTCTGTGGTTACATTCTAGTTTCTTCAGCTCTATCTTCCAGTTCACACATCCTTTGTTCAGCTATGTCCAAACTTATGAAGCCTTTTCATTTTTATTTCAAGTTCTCTTAGGACATTAAATTTTTTTTTTATCTGTTGATCCTGGTCTTCTATTTTAATTCTCTTTCTTAAAAGACATTAAATAAAGTTATCTTACGTCAACTTATTTTGGTATCTGAAGTCTGTATATCTTCTGATTCAGCCACTGTTTTGGTTGGCTTTCTGGTATGGTACCTGTGTCCTAATGCACTTTTAAAATATTAGCAGTGAGTTGTTTTCCTTTGAAATTTAACGGTGTGAAGTCTTTGAAGCTTGAGATGAATTTTTTTTCCCCAGAAATTGTTTAGGTGTGTTTCCGTCAAGCACATAAGGACCCTGACAATCAGGGTGATTTGAAGTCCTGTCTTGAGGTTTCTGTGTCCCACCCAGGGAAAACGCCTTTGCAAACCCATGTCAAGACCAGGCTCTCGCTCTGCTTCTTACAGGGGTTAGAGACATGGCTTTCCTTGGTGGTGTGCTCTCGCTTTTGGTTGGACCTTCCTCTGCGTGGGTGTCTGCAGGCCCACTCTTCTGGAGGGACACCTTTCTTGGCCCCCTCCCCTGGGCCTTGGGTGTTGTCTCCTGCTCCTCAAGCCACTCGTGGCTGCAAACACCCCACCCCACCCCCTCCGCGCGCTCCGGCACAGGGCCTGGCGGCCGCTGCTCACCAAAAAGGTCTTTCCTTGTTGACGTATCCAGGCGCCTGGCTTAACTGTCGCTGAGAAGATGTCCCTGCCGGCGCATATTCCCCACTCCCAGCATTTCCTCTTTGTGGTGTGAGAGGAGCCCAGGAACCCAAGTCACCACGGTGCTGATGTTCCCTCACCTGTGACCTTTTATCGCGGCAGATGCGATCTCCTTGCTGGTTTCGCCAAGGGGTGTAATGGCCCCAGGTCCTAATCTTAAAATCGGGTGGTATGACGAAGCATTTTTGAGAACATGGATTGCACTAAATCACAGTGTGAGTGGCACAGCCTGACGGTTCTGAAAGAAATACAGAGGTAGCCGACCCCTTGATATCCAGTACAGACGTTTCCGGTGATGAATTGCTGTACACAGTCGGTGGATAGTATTAAGTCCACCTAGAGTTGAAAGTGTTCTGGAAATTTATAGGTCAGGGAGCCTTGTGCTGGTGAGAGGCAGAGGAGTTTGGAGGGTCTGTGCAAACCTGTAATGACCTGTCTTTGCTTTATTACCTTGGAGAGTTCCGGTAGTTGAGTGGTTGAATCAAGGTGACTAGTGCCTGGAATTTGCTTAAACCCAAAAGTTTCTGAGGGAAGTGAGTCAGTGTGGAGGTAAAGTCATCTCCAGCTTTGACCGAAATGATAGGAAACAGCGTCAAAAGCGAGAAACCTGCAGCTCTACGTTCCCTGAGAGGCAGCCGGTGTCCGGGCATCTCCCGGGTCGCGGGGTGCCTGAGCCTGTCTGAACGGGAGCATCGGGGCAGGTGGGACAGCGGGAGATGACAGAGGACAGGCTCGGGCGCAGCCTCCTGAGACAGGGCTGGCGTTGGTGGGCCTGGCACGTGCGTCCTGGGAGTAAGGGCTGCGCTTGCGGTGCGCTCCCGCTTGCTTACGCGCCGGGGGCTGCTCACGGGGGTGGGAAAGGAAGCGTTTTCCCATGCCTGGCAATAAATACACCCCTTCCTTCCTTCCTTCCTTCCGTCCTTCCGTCCGTCCGTCCTTCCATTCATTCCGTCCTTCCGTCTTTCCTTCCTTCCCCTCCTCCTCTTCCTGTCATTTTAATATTTGCCTTTTACATTTCTAAGTGAAAATCCTATGCTTTACAAACTATCCTAACTTTTCTCTCCATTTCTGAAGTACGATAAAGAAGGTGTAACCCAAAACTGTACTGTAACCCCTAAATGTGGCACATGATCCTTGCCTTGCCACCTTGAAAAATAATAGCGTACAGACACTAGCAAACACGCCCGCTCCTTTTCCTCCCACAGATGTGGTTACTGCACAGGATGGACTACATGCAAATAAAGAGTCGTTATTATTGTTATCATTTTGATGTCACTTTGACATCAGTATTGTTCACTGGTGTCTAGGCTCCAAGAAAACAAGGAATGGCAACTTCTAGGTGGCTGACAACAGTGGTGGTATTTTACGTCCCTGTCTCAGAAATTTTTCCTCCAAAGCAATACAGAAGAATAAGGGGGAAATTAAAGTATATGAAAACCGTGTGCTCAGCCCAACACATCATACTGAAAGTAAGGACATCAACGTGAAAGTAAGGACAGACCCGAACCTCAACACGTTCTCTCTATTATCCCCTCCGGCTCCCACGCCCGGCCTTGCGAGTGCCACGGCGAACCGGGGAGAGCTGCCAGGAGGGGAGAAGGAGCTGGTGACAGGGCCCGAGGCTGGTCTGAAACCACTGCCGGGAAGACCAAGGCCACCTCGGTCTGAGGACACCGATACAGGTGACCAGGGAAAGCAGAGCGCAGGTCACAGGGCGAGGCTTAAAGATACAGGCAAGTGTCTGCAGAAGACAGAGGAGATAGACGTGGCATCAGGTCACCGGCAAGGGGAAAAGAAGCAAACGGGGAAGATTTCAGGTCCTATAAATAAAACGAGATCACCGAACGTTTCCTATCGGCACCCAACAAGCAAAACATTCAGAAAGGCAGAGACACTGAACGATGGCCCCCGGGCCTGTTGTCTTTCTATAAATAGTTTTATTGGAACGTGGCTACAGCCATGCATTTAGATGTGCCAGTGGCGGCTTCTGCATCACAGCCCCGCCGTAGAAGTGAACTTCACAACAAAGAGTGAAACCTCTGTGGTCAACTTGAATGTGCTCGCTCCCGAAAACCAAGGAAGCCGACTCCCTGTTCATGGAGGGCAAGACGTGGCTTTACAGAGGCCCTGTTCTGCCCAAGTTCATTAGTGCGTTTCATGCAATCCCAGTAAAAGCACCAGTGCCTTTCAACACATGGAGTTACACAAGTAGATATTAAAGTTTACACGGGACAACAAACAGGCCAGCCAGCCAGGGAAACACTGAGAAATGAAAACCACCAGAGTGACCAGCCCCAGCAGGTGCAGAAGTCCTAGAAGCTTCCGTGACTGAAAGAGATAGCCGGACCGGGGTGGGGTGCAGGCCCTTGGAGGGGGTGGGTGCTGTCGCGTGCTGTTTGTTCCATAGTCGTACAGAAAGCAGTGGGCTGCACGCCTGCCCTGTACCGTCTGCTCGTGGGACTGGGCCAGGGTGCCGACAGCAGTCCCCACGGAGCACACGGAGATCGGGGACTCTGCTCTGTCACGCGGACCCGTGCTCATACGCACACACGTACATTTAACTTTTTTTGGAACCATTCAAAAATAATTTGCAAACATCTTGTCCCTTTACCCATAAATACTTCAGTGTGTCGTTCTTGGGAGCAAAGACGTCCTCTTACATAACAGGTACGTTCGCCACACTCAGGATGGGCTCGTCGACTCAGTTCTGTGCTCTGAGCTGTTCCGTATCAGACTCTGCCAGCTGTTGCGTTGCGTCCTGACTCCCCATGGGGCCGGGCTCACCCCAGGCTCATGCACGGCCTCCCGCTGCCACTCGCCGTCCCTCCGGCTCTGGCCCATCACGCCCCAGACGCGCTCACCCTGCCGCCCCAGCTGGCGTTTCCCTCGTTTCCTTAGGAGCAGGGCCGGGCCTGTTCCCGTGCGGAGCGCTGCAGGGGGCGCTCGTCACCCTCTCCGGCACCGACGGGGGGCGTTTGCTGTCGTCTCGTCCTGTTATTGGGGATGCTGGGTCACGTCATTAAGGTGGTGTCTGCCAGGTTTCTCCACTGTGTCTTGTTAAGGGTGTACCTTTAAGGTAAATTCATAGCAATAGTGTCACTGGGTCAAAAAATGCACAGTTTTAGGGGTCGGTGTCAGATTCCTTGCCTCGGGGCATGTGCCATTTTACACGTGAGAGCACCTGATGACACAGTGCCCGGTGGTACTTTTCCGTGTGCGCCCACCTGTGCAGGTGTGCAGGCTGGCGGCCAGGGGGCTGTCCTGCCTTGGGGTGGTTCTGCCTGCCACCGTACTCTGAGTACAGGTGAACAGGGTGGCACATTGAAGGGCCCGTGCCATGTCTTTCCTGTGAATCGTCTGTTCCAGTCTTCTGCCCGTTTTCCTCGTAGGGCATCTTTTATGTCCATCGTTTTAACGTCATGGGTGGTGGCCGCTCTCTCTCCTCAGTCCCCCGCTGCCCTGACTGCCACTCGCTTCCACTCCGAGGGGTGGAGAAGTCAGCCGTTGTCTTGGGGAGCACAGTGGGGGGGTCACCATGTCTGTCCTCGTCGCGGAGGTTTTCCCAGTCCCAGTGGTCCTCTGAGATGGCAGCGTGGCCTCTGAGGACAGTGCCGAGAGAGAGGTGCCGGGGCTTTCACAGGGCTTCAGCCCTCCAGGCGGGCTCGGCCACAGGCGCCGTCAGTGCTGCTCATTTCTGAGCTGCGGTGTCTCCGGGATGAAGAACTGGGTGGCGGCTCGTGCGCAGAGCCTGGTCGTCGAGTTGCGAGGGGCAGTGCTCGGCTGGCCTAAACGTGCGTCCTCCTCGTGGCAGCCTGAGAGAGGCACGGTCAGCACTCCAGCCTACAGGCGGGGACGCCGAGGCCCTCACGCCTCCCTGTCCAGCACGGCTGTCACCGTACGGGGTTGCCACCGTGCTTCCCCACCGTCCGCTGCGGAGAAGAGAACTCTGCCCCCCGGAACCGCCTCACCATTCAGGCTTTGCGGAGCGCCGTGCCCGGGGAGGGTGGCAGGACCACGGACGAGGCCACCTGTCCACCTGTCTCCAGTGCCGTCCTGCCCCGAGGAGGGGCTTGTCCGGCCTTCACAGAACCCAACGCGTGAGGGTGAGCGGCGAGCCCCCCAGCGGGACAATCCTGCACTTCCCACGTCGGCCGTCCTACCTGGGACCTTCAGTGTAATTGATTTTAGATGCCAGCTGAGATTTATTTCATCGGGAGCCCCGCAAGTGGAGGCCGTAAGGGTTAACGTCACGTAGCTCGCACAGATAGAGCTGCTGGTCCCAGCTGGAGCCGCTGGCCCTCTCCTGTGCCCTCGTCAGCAACAGGGCGCAAAGTCTGTCCAGGGCCTTCCGCCACCAGAGGGCACCGCTGACGGTGTGGTTCCTGTGGCGACGAGGCCCGGCCTTGTTGCCCTCTGGGGCCAGCGAGGTGGCAGCCCACGAGTGTGCCCCCAGCGGACACTGGCCAGCTCTGTGCGTGTGAAGAGTTGTGAAGGACACATGCCGTCACCCAGCCACGGAGTCATGGCGGCTGCAGCAGAAGGGAAGGACAGGTCCGTGCGTCGAGGTCCTGCTGCCCCGCTGTCCCTGCTCGGCGCCCTCCCCGTGAGGGCAGCTGCAGTGTCCTGTCTGTGCCCAGCAGGGGGTTCCGGCAGCCAGAGATGACACGTTTGTGCCACCTACCGCCCACCCCACCCCACCGGCCACCAAAGCTGGCTGCCCGGGTGTGCCTGTGGCCTCCTCAGAGGTGGCCGACTGGTGCCAGGGCACTTCCTGCGGCTTTGCCGCCTGTGCCTCTGGCTCTGGCTCCACACGCAGCCCCGCACCTGGGCTCCAAGCACCAGCTCAGGAAATGCTGCGTCAGCGCAGCGGACACCGGATCCAGCACAGACGGCTGCGCCTCCTGCTTCGTCACCCTCCAGGTCGCGGACACTGCGCGCGTGAGAGTGTCACCTTTACAGAAGTTGCAGATGTTGTAGGATGTTACTGACACGCGCAGCTGACAGTGTTCACGCACTCACACGTGTGTGTAGCCCGGGGCCGGCCTGTGTGTGCGAGTCCACGTGTTCAAGACGGGGGTCAGCAGCGGGCACCGACGCGGTGCTGGAGCCCAGCCCCTTCCCGCAGCCCCGGGCCCTGGGGGGCAAGGGGGGCCGCCTAACCCACACACGGGCCCCTGGGCGGGCGGGACTGCCCTGTGGTGGCCTCTTCTGCTAGCTGGTGCCGGCCTGCTGCGGGTCTGGGGGGTTGAAAATCACTGAAGTGCTAGAAGGCAGCGTATCTGGTTTGGGATGTGACCTAGCCTGAAAGTGTTGCTTCGAGTGCTTTCAAACATGTATGAGGTTATTTCAGGCCTTGCAGTCTTTATTGATACGCGGCCTTTCTAAAGCGAGCAGGATTCCCTCCCGAGGCTGGTGACATTCCTGCCGCCCCCGTGCACAGAGGTGGGCGTGCAGGATCCATGCCGGCCCTGCACCCGGGCAGCGAGCGCTTAGAGGAGCTACAGCCCCTCCCGGCAAACCATTTACGTCCTCACAGGTCCAGGACTGCCTGGTGGCCTGGAGCGGGGGACAGCGGGCCCGCGGTCGGTCATGTCCTCACAGGCAGGCCCGCCCCTCACTGAGCAGCCCACAGCACAGCCCTCCGGCCAGGCTCAGCCTCGGGCAGCGCTGTCAGTTCTCAGGGGAGATGATGCAGCCGAGTGCTTTGTAAACTACAGAGATGACCCAGTTGTAGGGACAGCCAGACGGTACAGCTGTCATCAAGTTAGCTGGGCGATGTCGGCACCGGGACCCACAGTGAAAAGTCAGACTCTTAATCGGAGACAAATTTCCTCGTTCAGGGTAAGCTGACTGTATCTTCACCATCATGATAACTTTCTTTTTGCGTCTAAGACTTGGGAAGATTTTCAGAGTCAGATGAGCATCTGTATTACGTTTAGGAAACATACGTTTTCCAGGTGTGTTAACCTTTCAGATTATTGGTACGTATAGCTTATCTGTGCTGAGAACACATGAGATTTCTACCTGTGTGGACATCTGGGAACATCTGGCCATGCTTTGGGAAACGCAGCCTGTGGACAGCTTGGGATGAGAAGTAGCCGGTTTCAACTTTACCGTCAAGTTCAGTGAAGCTCCGTGTGAAAGCGACCCCACAGGACTTCCTGTTCGTCACGGAGATGGTTCCAAGTGCTGTCTGCTTGTTTGGCTCCCTATTTGTTTTTGTGGCTTATTCATTTGTTAATTTTTAAACTTTTTATTATGGAAAATTTTTACATGTACCCGTCATCTGTGTTCAGTAGTTATCAGCTTGTTCCCAGGCTGCTTCTGTGCCACCGCCCACTCCCCTCTCCCACCCACGCCCCTGGCTTATTTTGAAGCAAATTCCAGACATCATATAATTTCATCCGTAAATATTTCAGTGTATCTCTAGAGATAATTACGACTTTAAAAAATACACTCGGAGCTTGTGCATCGATTCGGGACACTTGCGAGTAAGGGGACCGCACCGTGACGGGCCTGTGTACCCTTCAGATCCGCATAATTAACCCAAACGGCGGCGTCCCGCCCGAGCCACACAGTTCGCCAGTCAGCGTCCCTTCCTGCTGCCTGCTGGTTGAAGAAGCTGGGGCGTGGTCTGGGCTTCGCCAGTCGCTGCCAGCCCCCCACCCCCGCCTTCTTGCCCCAGCATGTTGGCAAATCTAGAGGCGTGGCCAGGTCGGCCCTATGGGAGGGAGTGTTCGGGGGCACAGAGTCGTCTAGCTGGTGGGCTGCCTCCTTTAGGATGGCCACGTTGGCCGGTCATCTCCTGTGTGGTACCCGGATCCATCGTTAGAGATTAGAGGGAGACAGTATGTGACTCGGCCTCCTTTCTGCCACCAGGATTCTCTGTGAAGAGAAAGTTCCTCTCATCAGCCACCGGGAAGCCTGAGGTGTAGTTTCATGGGGTGTGGGTGAGGAGGGCGTGCGTCCAAAGTCACAGCGTCTCAGTGAAATGTTCCCTTCTGTGTCCCCAGAACTGGGTTGTCATTTATCAAGCACCCTCATCTTGTATTCTGCGACTAACCAGAGTGCGGGCATTTGGAGCTGAAGACTCAGTGCCTTGTTTCTGTCTCACCCAGAACACGCACAAGCAGTTTACCAGTTTTTCTGTATTGTTTTCGTAACTTTCCTATGCAGAATTCCAGGTACCAACGTAGAGAGAAGCGTTGACCGACATCTGAGCACCTGCCCGGACGCGTGATTTCACGCGTATGGCATTTGTCGTTTTGATTTGTTTCATTACTGATTATTGTAATCAACGTCAGTGGACGGTGACAGTCCCTCGGCAGCTGTGGATGTCGCAGCAGAGCCTGTGCAGATAGGTGCACACCGAGTCGGAGGCTGTGCTTCCTGAGCGCGTGCTGTGCGAGGCCGTGCCGGGCGCCCGGCCCTCTGAGGGAGCCGTGGCCTCAGGTGCCACCTCTCGCTGCTCACGCCCCCTGCCCACCCATGTCCTCCGCAGGGGCCTCGCAGCACGGGGCTTATTGGTTTTCACTTTACTTTTTCAATATGGTTTTAAAAGTTTATCAAAAAAACAGGTAAACATCGTTTTTAAACATGTACATCATTTTTAAAAATCAGAACACAGTCCCCACCTAGAGGCAAACCCTCCTGTAGACACGCCGTATCTTTAAAGGACGTGTTCATGCTGCGCTTGATGGGCTTGGGCACGTGGGCGTCTCCGCTGCCTCCCTGGCGCGGCTTCCGTGCTTTCGCTCGCGTCGCTCCTTCCGTGACATCCGGTGTGGGTGCAGTTCTTCTGCTCCTGGTCCTTTTAGGTTGGGCATTTACCGTTAAAAGGGCTTTGAAACCAAACAAAGAGAAGTGACCATGAAGTAGGGAGACTGCTGACGAGCACACGGGCGTCGCCCACTCCCCCGTCCTGGCCGCGCTGTCTACACGCCGCCCGCCCCCCACGCAGCTGTCCTGCAGTCTGCATGGCTCTCAGTGAAATGAAGTCAGTGTCCATGACGTCGCGACCGTGAACCACTGGTCACCCGGGGGCCAGGAAACGTGCTCGGCTTCAGGTCTGGGCCTTACAGTAGCTCCTCTGGCCCGCTGGCCTCTCCGGCCCCCCCACCTCATCCCGCAGGAGGCTCAGTGTCCGGGGGGTGGGGCCAGGCCTCCTCCTGGTTTTCCCTCATCGGTGTTTTCCTGGCTGCTCTGGCTTGTTTATTTCCCTCGTGAACTAACGTGGCACCTGCCTGACTCCGCAACACAGCGTGTCGTCGTGTTGGGGATGCGTCCCACTTGTCCGTCAGCCTGGGGAGCACGAGCGTCCTGCCCTGCAGCGGACAGTGCCCAGGTGCTCAGGCCTGCTGCTGGGCCGTCCAGGCGGGTGAAGCTTCCTTGGCTGGGACTCGTGCATCTCTGCTTGAGTTCATGCCTGCGCGTTTCACCTTTGTTGCTTCATAAGTGGGAGTTCCGTGCAGTTGGTGCCGCGACCGCTTGTTGTTTGTATAAAGGCTGTTGATTTGTGTGCATTACTTTTAGGTCCTGCTGCTTCAGCGAGTCCTTAACGTTCCTCGGCTCGGCCCAGGCAGGAATGGAGGGAGGGGAGCCACAGGGCAGACGTGACACAGACACAGAACCCCTTTGTTTTCTTTCTGTCTTCATTTTTTTTTAACTGTTCTTCATTTTTTAGCAAATTGTCTCTTCCATGTTCCAGGTTGTGTTTTCAGAAGGACGCGGGGCTTCTGAGAGCTCTTTTCGTGCCAAGCGCAGCCCGTTTCCTTTGCGTGGCATGTGGCAGGCTGCCCTTTATCTCTTGTGGTCTTCATGGGGCTTCTCAAACAATGCTCGTTGAGTGAGTGAATTTTCCCGACCACCACGTGAAGCAGTTCTCATCCCAGTTTCATACACGACGAGACTCGGGGTCGCTTGTCCCGGGTCACGCAGCTGGGCAAGGCGGACGCGGCGCTGAGGACGGAGTGCACACGTGGGCCAGGCGTCCCCGCAGGCCCAGCACCAGTCTCTCACCCATTTCTCCTGCCACAGGCCCGGTACAAGCAGAGCCTCGATCCGACCGTGGACGAAGTGAAGAAGCTGTGCACGTCCCTGCGCCGGAATGCCAAGGAGGAGCGGGTCCTCTTCCACTACAACGGCCACGGGGTGCCCCGGCCCACCGTCAACGGGGAGATCTGGGTCTTCAACAAGGTGAGCGCCCGCCCGCCACCCCCCGCCCCCTCGGCGACCCGCCCGCCCACATTTTGCAACAGAAAAAACTCCTGTGCCTGGTTGTTTTTTTTTCAGCTTTATCACTAAAATAGGAACGACTCCAAAACGTTCCACCAGGTAACTGTCCGCTGTCCCTTTTTAGTCCTAATGCATTTGGGTTTATGGAGAACGAATTAAACATCGACTGCCAGAATTTCAAATTCTGGGGCAGAAACAAATTTGGTTCACAGAAACCTTATTCAGTTCTTCTTTGCTTTCATTCATCAGAGTTCTGTCATTTTCCTGCATAGGCCTTGTACGTATCTTGTTAGATTTATACCTAAGTGTTTCATTTGGGGGTAGTGCCAATGGTATTATGTCTTTAATTTCACATGCCGCTTGTTCATGGCTGGTATGTAGCAAAACAGTTGATTCTGTGTATTAACCTCGTATCCCCGTTGGTTCAAGGGGTTTTGTTGATTCTTTTGGGTTTGCTAAGAGACGATCGTGTCACCTGTGAACAGGCAGTTCTGTTCTTTCCTTCCCAGTCCCTATACCTTTCCTTTCCATTTCTGGTCTCATGGCATTAGCCGCACTCCCAGAGTGATGTTGAAAGGGGCGAGAGGAGATGAACTTGCACCTGGTCTTCGTGGGAAGTCTTCACGCGTCTCACCATTCAGTACCATGTTAGCTGGAGGCTTCTGTAGATACTCCTTATCGAGCTGAGGAAGTTCCTCTGTTCCGAGTTTACTGACAGTTTTTACCATTAATGGGTGTTGCATTTTGTTAAGTGTTTTTTCTTTGTCTATTAATATGACAATGTGATTTTTTTTTTTATTTCCTTTTAGTCTGTTTATGTGCTGGCTTAATTGAGTTTTTGAATGTTGAACCAGTCTTGCATACTTGGGATAATTCTTTTTGGTTGTGGGTCTAATTTTCTCTATACATTATTGGATTTGGTTTGCTAACATTTCACTGAGGATTTTCGCAACTATATGTTCTTGAGAGATATTGGTCTGTAGCTTTCTTAGAATATTTTTGTCTGATTTTGGTATTAGGGTAATTCTGGTCTCAGAGAACGAGTTAGGATATATTTCCTCCACGACTATAGAGAATTGGTATAATTTCGTCCTTAAATGTTTGGTAGAATTCACCAGTGAACCCATCTGGGCCTCATGCTTTGTAAGCTTAATTATTGATTTAATTTCTTTAATCCATATAGGCTTATTCCAATTGTCTGTTTTTTCTTCATAAGTTTTTGCAGATTGTTTTTAAGGAATCGCTCTGTCTCATCTAGGCTATCAGACTCAGGTGTGCAGCGCTGGTCATAGTGTCCTTTTGTCACGCTTTGTGCACGTGGGAGCTGTGGTGATCTCTGGCATTTCTGATTTTGGTGCTGTGTGTCCTGCCTCTTTTTTTTTTTTTTTTTTTTGGTTCGCCTGACTGAAGGCTTATCAATTTTATTGATCTTTTCAAAGAACCAGCTTTTGGTATCATTGATTTTTCTCTACCAATTTCCTGATTTCAGTTCCACTGATTTCTGCTCTAATTCTTATTCCTTTTCTTCTGCTTACTTTGAATTTATTTTTTATAGTTTCCTAAAATGGAAACTCAGATTAACGATTTAGATCTTTTTCCTAATACATGTTTTCAATACTATAAATTTCCCTCTGAGTATTGCTTTTGCTGCATCCCGCAAATTTTGATGAGTTATGCTTTCATTTTTATTTAATTCAAAATATTCAAAATATTTGACCCATGTGTTATTTTGAAGTGTGTTGTTTAATCTGCAGGTATTTGGGGGTTTTCCAGGTGTCTTTCTGTAAACGATTTCTGGTTTAATTCCATTGTGGTTTGAGAGCAGACACTATGATTTTGAGAGCAGACACTGTATGATTTCTGTTCTTTTAAATTTGGTAAGGTATGTTTTATGGCCCAGAATATGGCTTATCTTCATGACACTTGCTTAATTTTAATAGGTGGAATAGCTTTTAAGGTAGAAAAGGCTTAGCAACAGGATTGCATGTTATTACTGTAATTTTAAGGTTATCTGGACTTATCGTGGCCCTTTCGTGGTGACATACCAGGTAAAAAGTAAAATAAGTCTATGAAGGGGTAAACTAATTTTACGACCTTAGCTATAGGGTTTAAGAAACACTGACTGACGGCCTCATAGATTCCAAGATGCCCAGTTTTAGACCCCATGATACAACAGTTCATAAAACACACCAAGACCTCGCTGTCATGGAGCTCGCATTGTGATGGAGAGAGACAGACAGACAGAGACAGAGAGAGACAGAGACACAGAGAGACACAGAAAGATAAAGAGAGAGGGAGAGAGAGGGAGAGAGACGACTGACTGCAAACATGCCGACGGAAGGGGACGTCGTGGAGACAAGTAAACCACACCCGAGGACTGAAGAGCGGAGTGGAGGGGACGCGTTCTGTTTTATACATAGTGATCAGGGAACATTTTGCTCATAGAATGTGTTTAAAGGAAAACACCCATTCATGCGTGAGTCAGTGTTCATTGAGCACCTGCTGGGGTGGCAGACACGAGTTTGGGAGCTGGAAATAGAGCGACCAGCAAAGGACAGAGCGCAGGCCTCATAGGGCTGAGAGCCTGGCCTGCTCTGTGGAAGGCTTTTAACAAATCCATTTCCGTGAATGATACAGGGCTACTCAGATTTTCCGTTTCATTTTGAGTCATTTTGATAAGTTGTATTTTTGAAGCATTTCCATCTAATTTAACTTGTTAAATTTATTGTTACAAATTTATTAATATTTTCTTATCTTTCTTATCTTTTGGGATATGTGGTGATCGCCCCACTTTCATTCCTAAATATTGATTAATGTGTCTTCTCTTTTATTTGTGTTCTGTCCAGCTAGAGACTTGTCAGTTTTTACTGACCTTCCACAAACACATTTTAGCCGTGTTCATTTCCCCTGCTGGCTGTGCTCTCTCTCTCTCTCTCACCGATCTGTGCTCTTTGTTATTTACTTCCTTTTACTTCCTTTGAGTTCAGTTTGCTCATTATTTTCTAGCTTCTTAAGGTAGAAATTTGGGTTTTAGTTTTAAACCTTTCTTGTTTTTTCTGTAGGGATTAGAGGCTGTACATTTTCATGTAAGCACCGCTTTAGTGAAACGTTGACAAGTCATATTTTCACTGTTGTTCAACTTGAATAATTTTTATTTTCCTTTGTGACATCTTTTTTGACACATGTATTGTTTAATTTCCAAACATTTGAGGATTTTCCAGATATCGTATAATTCAAATTCAGTAGTCAGAGGATATACTCTGTATAGTTTCGACCCTTCAGACTTTGCCGAGACATTTTTATGACCCAGCACGTGGCTGACCCGGGAAGCGTCCCCCGCACCGGAGGGTGTGGTCTGCGGTGGCCTCAGAGTGTTTACGTCACATGCGTCAGAGCGGCGGACGGCATTAGTACCGTCCGGGCTTCTGCATTAGCGCCGGTGTGTTTTTAACTAGAAAAGATGTAATTACTCTGCCTGGAGTTTTCTTTTTATAAAGTTTTTTTAATCTATCAACTTTAACTATCAGTTTTACTCTCCCAGTTACTGACAAGAGGTGACTGGTGTCGCCCGGCGGGCTACGGGCTTGGTTCTGGCAGTCTCGCTTGGTGGGTTTGAGCTCTGACGGTGAGAGTGTACCCGTTTGGGACACTCGGTATCCTCCCGATGACCTGCCCCACTTGGCGTCGTGAATGTCCCCTTCGTCTCTGGCCGCTCTCCTTGTCTGACTTGTAAGAGGGCCATGTCACTCTCTTCTACGTCTGGGATTTGCAGGAATCACCTTTCTGTGTCCATCCTCCGTGCGCCTTTGAATTCAAAGTGTGCCCGTGTGCACAGCACAGAGTGTGCCCGCTTCCTGTCTGATGGGACGCAGAAGAAACAAAGGTTCTAGGCCAGGTTGCGGGGCAGAGGACACCTGCTCCGGGCTCTCCCACAGCCACTGCCTGCTGTTAGGGCACTGAAGGCACAGGTCACGGGTCGGGAGAAAGGACTTGTTCCAAAGTATAAAAAGACCTCTCGAAACTCCACATGTGAACAAACAGCCCTACTGAAAACCAGGCAGACGCCACCAGAGACCACGCACAGACGGCAGCCAAGCGTGTGAGCAGGTGCTCAGCGGCGTCGGTCGTTAAGGAGCCGCACATCACAGCCCCAAGACACCACGAGGCCCCTGACGACACCACAGGCTGGCCAGGACGTGGGGCCGCAGGAACTCTCACCACTGCTGGCGGGGACGCGGAACGGTGTGCCACGTGGGAGGATAGTGGCGGTTTCTTAGTGAAACGTGCCATCTGACCTCTCGGTGCTGACCCAGAGGAGTAGCACACACATCGACAGGAAACCCGCTCCGGAGGTTTGTGACAGCCTTCTCCACAGCTGCCAAAACCTGGGAGCGGCCAAGGTGTCCGGTGGCGGCCCAGCCACACAACGGAGCATTATTCAGCAGTGGAAAGAAACGAGCTGCAGGCCACAAAGAGCCATGGAGGGACCTTAAGAGCAAAGTCCTGGTTGAAAAAGCCTGTCGCAAAGGCCACACACCCTATGGTTCCAGCTCGGTGACGTTCTGGAAAAGGCAAAACTCTGGTGACAGTAACAGCGATGGTTGCCGAGGGGACGGGGAAGGAGGGAGGGACAGGCGATGCAGGCACTCCGTATGGCCCTGTGGTCATGGCTACATGTCATTTCTCATTTGTCACAGGAAGTGCAGACCGGGGCCACCCTCAGGTGAGCTGTGGACCCTGGGTAAGCGGTCACGCAGCTCGGAGCAGGTCACACACGTCACGGGCAGTGGCTGCAGCGCCATCGGTCCTTAAACCTGCCCCTCCACTCCCTGCATCCGTAGCACCTTCCGTCCCTGCACCCCGCACCCCCTATCCGCCCCCGCCTGGCCGCTGGTCATCCGGCGATGCTGTGTCCTGCTTCGTCACTGTGCTCAGAGCTGCTTAAAGCGGGGACTGCCGAGTCCTCGCAGGCGGTGGTAGCAGCGTGATGGGGCGTCACGTACCGGGGTCTCTGCGGGCCTGCCCCGAGCGGGGAGGGAGGCGGGCGGGGGCTGACGGGAGTCCTTGCGGGCTGCGCGCGGGCGTCGTCGCCAGCAGCCGCGCTGCCGTCTCCCCGCTGTGGCCTGTGTTCCTCGGACTCTGCACTGATGGACCAGGGCCGTCCCTTCCTCCCCGACCTTCTGCCCATCCTGCTGTCTCTACCTGGTGACTGGTCACTGGCCAGTTTCCAGCCAGTCCCCTAAACCAGTAATTAGGCAGCAAAGGCAAGCAGCGGCCCGCTGTCCTAAGTCCCACGGGCCAGACGACTCGCAGGAGCCAGACGCCTCAGCGTGTCGCATGATTTCACTCAGGACCAGAAGGCACGTCCGAGTCAGCGCTTTTGCCGCAGCCTCCAGGACAGTGGCGCCCAGCCCGTGAGGTCCACCCGGCGTGGAGGAAGTGAGTGTCTGCAGCGTGTTTAGTGAAACAGTTCCGTTTACAAACATTTCGAATTCCTAACATTTGGGTAAAGTGACCCAAAGAAGGCGCAGGACGGAGGAGCAGCCGCCGCTCAGAGGCCGCCACGGGCCGGGCCGTCCCCACCGTGCACGCGGCGCTCAGCGCCACGCGCCTGCCTCACAGCCAAGGCTGCCGCGGGCACGTACCGTTCGTGAGGCTGAAACTGCACCGTTCGTCTTGGAAATCGTGACTGCTAACGGCAACAAGAAAGGATACATTTTGCTTAACAACACACAGTTTGGATGTTTTAAAAAAGCTCCACAGACGCTAACGCTTCTCCTTGGTGTCACAGTGGCGTGTTGACCGAAGTCTCTGGGGCCCGCACCCCTTTGTTCTGGGCAACACGTTTTCATCTCTTTGGAACAGAATCTCACGGTCCCTGCTCTCTGCTGCCCCACGGACGGAGAGCAAACAAGTCCTTGATCGACAGGGCCCTTTTCATGAGGCAAATCACCTGGCTCCCAGGAAGTGTGTGCCAGTGTCCAACTCACCCGTTGGCAGTGACAGCCACGTCAGAGTCCCTCTGCCCCGCGTGGCCGTGGCCAGCGGGGTCTCCAGCGCTGTGGCTGACCACACACACTTCTTTCTGTCCTTTCTTTTCTCCGTCTCTTCTTTGACACAGGAGTTTTTATACAAAAATGTTCACAGAAGCATTTTTTCGTGGTGGAAATAAGACTGGAGACGACTCCATTGTGCCACGACGGGAGGAGGGCCCGGCGCGTTTGGCGTGTCCCCAAGTGGAAGGTTAACCCAACAGGGATTAGCTACAGCAGCCGCAGCGGATGGGCCGCTTGCAGAAGCATACGACTTGAATTTAAAGACTTAGCTGCTTTGCGTTTGGTATCGTTTTTGTAAAACTCAAAAACAAGCATAACTAAACAGCGTGCGTTTTAGGGAGACACAGCATGAGTTACAATTATTTTTTAAAAGCGAGGGGATAGAAGCACAAAACTAATGACCCTGGCTTCAGGAGGGGAGGCTTGGGGGGAATGGGGTTGTGGGCGGCAGAGCCCCTTGAACACAGTTGATAGTTTTCTGCTGCTAATGAGGAGTAGGGGTTCATGACGCACACATGTGACGTGTGCATTGCACGCACACTCGCTCACACACCCACACACTCATTCACACTGAATTAAACGCGTCTGAGATCCAGCAGCAAGACCAGTGTGACAGCTGCACAGGCCACTCCCACTCCCGTGAGGCTGTGTGAGGCCACCCAGGGAGCAGTTCCTCTCAATGAACCAAATGAGGGTCTCGGACGTCTCAGCCACCTGCTGTCTGCTAATGTCTGCTTCTAGTTGGACACAGAGTCATCCGTCAAGCAGCAGTCAGTATACACTGTTGTGGTAAATATACAATAAAATAAACGTAATTAAACATAAATTTAAAATGAAATGAAATATGTAACAAAAATAGGTTTAAACACCTAACTTGTGAGCCATCAGCATCAGACGTAGATGTCACTTCCCGCTTCATGCATTTCGGCAGCCGGATCATCACAGACACATTACTTATCGGAGGTATGAGTCACAGGTAATAACCGCGCACAGACAATTC
This sequence comes from Pteropus medius, assembly GCF_902729225.1. Classification (NCBI taxonomy): domain Eukaryota; kingdom Metazoa; phylum Chordata; class Mammalia; order Chiroptera; family Pteropodidae; genus Pteropus; species Pteropus medius. The sequence goes on along the minus strand of NW_024355990.1, from coordinate 1,491,138 downwards.
CTATCTTAAACGCCAAAGTGAATCCCAAGTCGGTCGGTATTTCATAAAACCCATTCAGCAGGGAAAATGAATGACTCACAGCCACATCCTCAAACACAATATGGGATGGAAAAGCAAACTGCAGAGGATACGCAGAGCGGCACCATTCATAAAAGTTCACGGGATGCACGGGATCCCTTAATGTTCGTAAAGACCACGCATCCATATGACAAAGGCCACAGACGTTACTGGGGACAGTGGACCCAAGTCCCAGCCATCAGTTACCTCTGGAGGAAAGGGGAGGAGAGCACGGAGCCACGGGCAAGGGCGGCTCTGGTTATCACGTCTTTTTTACGCTGGACGCTGGGCAGCGGTGGTGAATATATATTTTCCGCATGTGAAATGTTTAATAGTGAAAAATAACAAAACTTTAGAAGAATCCCTGAGCATTTAATAAATAATTTTTGCGTAATGAAACCTTTCTAAGCATGTCACAAAAATTTATGTGGAAATACTGATAAATTTGATTACATAAAATATTTAAATGCCCATCTTGCAAAAAAAGCATAAAGTCAAGGTAACGAATGGGGAAATATTTGCAATGCATGGGGGCAGATAAAGGCTAATTTCCTTAGTGAGCAAACGGCTATAAATCAAAAGTCTTCAGCAAGAGGAGCACGACGTAGTAACGGCAGAGCCTGTGAGCGGGATCGTGGAGACGAGAAATGCGAGAGGCCAGGAAGAGCGCGCACGGGTTCACCCCACACGCAGACGGACAGCGAAGCGAAGCTGTTTGCGCTCAGAGGACGCGGAGCGAAAACCCGCTGTCTCAAACGCCCCCGGCGAACGGGACACGGGAATAGCCGTGACCTGTACGGGGCACGCGGCCTTGACCTGTGACGCAGCCTCGAGGAATCAAGTTCGCAGCTGCACTCGAAGGTACGCAGAGATCCGCGCCCAGGCTCTTAGCGCGACGCCGTTTACAAAGCAGCTGGAAAGGAGCACAGCGGCTGCCACGGGCGCCTGACAGGTATCGGTGGCATCAGTTTGAGAAGCTGCGAGAGTTAAAAGAATCAGCAATACAGACCGGTGTTCACGTTAGTCAAGTTCCACGGGAGGTTGCAGGACACTGTGGGGAGCAGCCCTGCCGCACGTAAAACTGTGCGTCCTCCCAGAAACGTTCGCTTAGACGCGGAGTTTGCGAAAGGGCGCAGGGAAAGAGCGGAGGTCACCGCCAGCGAGGGACAGGACAGGGCCCGAGCAGAGGACGGCGAGGACTTTACCGTTCACTCACACTCAGCCATGCAGTTTGAAAAAAATACCGGCTTTTATAATAAAGACGTGAAAATTAGTTAATAGAAGGTGACCATTTAAAACAATAAATTTCATAATTTAATACCATTTATTTAGAATTGCTCACGGAGTAATTAGTAATTGTTTAACTGCGATAAAGAAGAGGACGTACCGCTAAACCTTCAGCTTTAAGGATTTTAAAGGACCGCAGGCTTGCGGTGACGTGTTGGCGACCATGTGTGGCTGACAAGCACCGCTCCTGACACCTGAGCACCCCTGCGGGGCCATGGCCTCCTGCCCCGGGTGAGGCGTGTTCAGGAACAGCCTGCGGAAGGGAGGCGGGCCTTCCGCTCACGCATGCGTGCAGACGTTTCCACGGCTGCGCCCGCACCTCCCGCCTGTCGGGGGAGGGAGCCCGGATCCTGCAAGAGCTTTGCAGGAAGGCGATGAGCAGGGGTCCCCGCTGGGCTTCATGCTCCCGGGGGCGGAAGCCACACACAGTGCTCTCTGGTCCCCTCCGGGTCCTGCTCGGCTGCCTCCGTCAATGCTGCCCGCAGCACAGCCCAATGAAGCCGGTGACCTGTTTCTGTTTTTAAATGTTTAACGTACTCTAACAGATAAAGTGGATCGTAGTGAATAAATGATCTGAAACCTATGTCTTTCTTTGAAATGAGAACCTGGCCTTGACTATGGTCCTTCGAGAGAAAGGAGGGCTGCTTCCATCAGGGGCGCCCTGCGTGCCGGCTCGGTGGAGGCACCAAGCGCATTCCGGCCTCGGATGGCTGGGCGGGGGCGCTGGGGCACGGTCCAGGCAGGGAGACGCTCGCACCGGGGCCCTGTCCCCACGCGGCCTCCGCAGGCTGGCTCGCCCAGCACCGGGGCCGTCGCCGTGGGGCTGCCCGGCACAGGTGCGCGGGCCCCGATGCGGGCGGAGATGGCAAGTGCGAGCCACATGCTGCGGCCGCCTCCCTCTGCGTGGTTTATTAGGGTCCAGGCTGCGCTCCCAAGGGACTCAGACTCCCAAGCGTCCTGGCCCCACTAGGCCGGCCATTCCCGGCTGACATTGCAGATGAGGTTGTCCCTCGTCACAGGCGCGTCCCCTCCAGGGGTTCCTCCTCAGGCCCCCCGGGCACTTCCCAGAGACCTTGAGCATCACAGCTGGGCAGGGGTTGGGCTACCACCAGATGGTGGGCAGAGGTCAAGGGCGCCACACGTCAGGTAGAGTCCAGGACTGCCATCCTACCCAGTGGGTGGCCGCCAGTGCCCCGCGTGCCATGGTGGATGGAGCAGTCCCGGAGGGGCTTGCCTCTAGCGGGGGCCCTCGGAGGCTGCCATTCACCCCCCGTGGCCTGCCATGCCCCTCTCTGCCATGGAGCACCCCAAGGATGCTGTGGGGTACAGGCCCCCAATAGCCGGAAGCTGCGGAGCTGGAGACCAGTTTGGAAAGCTGAGGACTCTGCCTCGCTGTCCCAGGATGCACATGAGAAGCAGGGAAGGTTCTGGCCCCCGTGGACCGGGCAGTCCGTGGGGCCAGGGGGCACGAAAGAGAGAGAGCATTCGTCCCTAGTGTCCAATGGTATCACCGTTTCATTATTTTAATGACTCACCGTGCATCAACTTTGTATCAGAAATTTAAACAGTAACTTCTGATCCTTGGGAAATAAAAAGAAACATTTCAGCTCAAAAGACAAGACCTCAGAACCCACTATATTAAAATAAATTTCATTTTTTGCTTCTTTGTTGTTGGTGAGGCCTTGGGCCCTGTGCCTAGAAGGCAGTGCAGGTGACAGCGTCCGCCTTCCCCTGATAGTCATGCAGATAACGCTATGGCCAGAGTGTGGTCAGCGCCGTCGCTCGCTGAGCTGGGAGCATTGCGGGAGAGGAGCAGCGCGGAGCCAGAGCGTTGGTGCGCGGTGACTTCCCAGGCTGCGCCGAACCTTCCCCTGTGAGGGTCGAGGGTCAAGGTGGCCCTGCCCAGTTAAAGGCTCACGTTGCCCCTCGTGTCCCCAGGACAGGGGCAGTCTGCCAACAAGGAAACCATCTCCCACTGTGCTGGGGAGATGATTCATCCTGCTCTGTCCATGGGAGCCTTTGCTGAAGCCTTTTTACCTGTCCAGGTAACACGCTCCACCTGCTTGTTACCGGGGCTGGACACAGAAGCGTTGGAAACCCTGGAGCTCGCCCTCCCCTCCCTCCTTCAACAGCTGGTGCACCTTTACATTTTTTCTTTCTAAACAATACAACTAGTTTTTGTTATAAAAGATTCTAAAAGAAGTAGACGTGATGCCCTCAGCCCACACGCAGGCCCTCGCCAGCCTGGTACGGACCCTTCGGTGCCGTGCGCGGCCCGCTCGCACACGGGTTCCGCGGGTCCTCATTATGGGGAAAGCAGCGGCACTGGGGACGTGGTGCTTCCCACACACAGCTTTTCCATCTCTCCCCCGAGGATGGGACCATGTTACGTGCGTGGGTCTGAGTCTAGCATCTTTAAAATCACTCTGCCCCACTGGACAGAATTGGGCAGCAAGATCAGACTTCGGTGCGGAGAAGCTGGGACACATGCTGCCTGAGACTTCCGCTGACAATGAAGAGGGAGAAATAGGTATGAGACTGGCAGTCTCTCCCGCAGGGGCTTGGAGATGGCGTGCAGCTTCCTGTGAGTCAGCTGTCTCTGCACGTGCATCTCCAGATACCAACCTGAGTACGTCTGTAGGATGGACGTTTAGTGTTTACAAGTACGGCCAGGTTGCCTTCCAGAGAAGCTTCCTTAGTTCACGTCCCTCCGAGGATGAACCAGCCTCCCCTCTCCCCCCCGAACAGATCCTTGTCGACATGGATTACTCATCTTTCATATTTCTTTCCAGGTTGCTGGACGAAAGTAGGTAGGTGGGTGGGTAGGTAGGTGGATGGATGATTCTCATTGTAATTTGTGTTTCCGTGATCGATGGAGACTGTGGAACTCATTTCATGATCATCCATCCTTCGCTTCTGTGAATTGCCTCTTTGTATCTTGTTTGTTTTTTTGTTATTTTGTGTTTTGTTGATCTGAAACAACAGTTTACATACACATTCTAAATGTAAACACACACACACCCCCGCCCCGGTCACATATGTCATACCTACTTTATTCTTAAATTCCTTGTCGCTGGTATGTGTTTTTATCCAAATTATATCATTTTTATGCTGTTACATTTTTCATTAAGGCTTCTAGGTTTTTAAAGAAGACCTTTCTTACACCAAAATAAATAAATCATCTATTCTTCTTTTATTTTTAGTTTTAAAAATCTATCCTGATTTTTTGTGTGTAGGTCTCAGATAGCACTGAGGAGTGGTTCAGTGTTACAGTATCACTTACTGAATCGTTCATTCTCTCTTCACTGCTTTAAAATGCCACTTTCATTACAATTACACATGTGGGTCGCTTCATGGACTTTCCTGGTTTTTTTTGTCTGTCTCACCCTCCCTTGTTCCGTCCTGTAATTACTGTGGAGTTGCAGTATACTTAACATAGGTAGTGCGAGTCCTCCCCATTGTTCTTTATTAAAAAATTATTATTTCTTTGCTATTCTGGTGCCTCTCTCTTCTGCACTAACTATAGAACCAGCTGGCCAAACTCCATTGAACCTGCTGGTGTCGTGATGGGCTCGCGTCCACTTTGTAGCTTCATCACAGAAGAGACGACATCTTTAGAATTTTTCGCTGGCTTTATTCGGAGAGCACCTCCCCACATGTCCTCTTGCACGGTGCAGTGGTGACAGGCCACCAAACGAGGACGGTTCAGCAGCATGAAATGGCACAGCCTGGGGAGAGGGTGGTGCCTCCTGAGGGGATGGCCACAGGCCCACGCACTCCTGTGTCATCCACACAGCCTTATCCCTTCTGGGGGGTGACTCACCCCTGACGTGTTGCTGTGCATGCGGAGAAGGCCTCTGCCACCCGGTGCCCTGACAACAGACGTCCCCGGGCTGGTTCAGGCCTCCATCGTCTGGCCCTTTCCGCTGCTGCCTTGCAGACGGTCCTGTCGGCAGCCGGAACAGCCCCCTTCGCTGTGAGGGACGGTCGGCTTCTGCCAGTTCCACCTCTGCGGGAGCTCGCAGGAGAGTGAGGAGGCCATGCTTTCAGTGCAGAATTGCTTAAAAATGTCTCCTGTGGGCAAGCGCCGGCAGGCTCCCTAGGACGCGAAGGGCGCCTTCCATGTCCCCAGAACGTCCGAGTGTCTCAGCACTGACGTGCAGTGTATCGGGAAGGGCGCACGCCGCTCCACGCGTTTGTGTTCGTAGGTCGCTGTTCTGTGATTCGAAAAAGAGCTACAGGGCCGGGGTGATGCTCCCTGGGCGCGCACGTGTGGGTTTTTAATGACGTGCTCTGGGTGTCCGCGGGAGGAGGGGACCAGGGGACGTGCAGGCGCTCTTTGGAGCTCCTCTGCGAGCGGGATGCGTGGCGTTGTGTGACCCTGGGGAGGTTACAGAGCCAGCCGGGAGCCGCACATCCTTTGCGTTGGTGGGCGAAAGCCGTGCTTTGGTTGCAGGGGCGGGAGGCCCTGCGGTGGCCCGCGGGAGGGATAGCCCGCAGCAGCGGGAGTGAGCTGCTCCAGGAGGCAGCGAGCCGCTGGCCAGAGCGACAAGCGCAGAGCAGCTTTGAGGCTGGGGATCGAACTGGGACAGCCCTCCAGGACTGGCCATCCTGGGTCAGGCGGCACGTGGGTGGGTGGTGGTTAGGACAGCGTGTGCACCACAGCTCAGAGGCTCCCGCAGCCAGGCTCCCGCTGGACCCGCCCCTCCCCGCAGGCAGCGCTGCGGGCGGCACACCCTCCCGGGGCCCAGGAGTAAACGCGCACACTGTCTTGTCTTCCAGAACTACACCCAGTACATCCCTCTGTCTGTCTACGACCTGCAGACGTGGATGGGCAGCCCGTCCATATTCGTCTACGACTGCTCCAACGCCGGCCTCATCGTCAAGTCCTTCAAGCAGTTCGCCCTGCAGAGGGAGCAGGAGCTGGAGGTGAGGCTCCCCAGTGCCCACAGGGCTGCGCTTTGTGTCCCCCAGGGTGCCGGACCCCCGTGCTGCTCCCTCCCTTTCCCTGGGTGGAGCTTCGTCAGGTGCCATGGTGGTCGAGGCAGAGGACCCGAGAAGCCCTCGGGGCACGCGAGTGGGCTGCTGCTTCCTCTCACTTCACTTGGTGTCATTTCTAATCTGAGCGTTAATGAACTGACGACGTTAACAGGTTGTGCTCTGGTGGCCTGTTGAAATGAAGCAGACACATTTATTTTAGGCACATTGGCCCCATATCTGGGCACAGTCTTTCGTTTCACTGCCATCTCTGTAACTGCCCCAATTTCATTTCCTTTTGTGTTTCAAAATAATAACAACAAAACTCAACTAAATAACAACTAAGCCAAACACAGGAGACAAACCGAAACGGTGCCACCGTTAGTGTCCGTGTCAGGAGCTAGAGACCAGTGTGGTGCTCTGATCACCGAGAGGCCTCTGACTTGGTGGTTCTAGTTAATATTTGATGTTTGAGTAAACGGTGCATTCTAAAGAGAAACCGCAGGGGCAGCTTCAGTTGCGAGGCCTCCGTCCCGTGGGCTGCACGGGAGTGGGGGGTAAACCCCCCGCAGCCCGAGGGGCTCACGACTCTCAGTGTAGAGGCACAAACGGCCCTGAGCACGCGTGTCCTCAAGCCGTACCGGGCCCTCCAGCGCGTGTGTCGGCACGGGTTTCACGTTGCGTCAGCAGGCATCGCTGTCATGCGGTGTGACGTTTTATATTTATAAACTAAGTCCTTATACAGGACGTTGCATGAGAGTGACTGATGAATAAGCCCTTTGCTCTTGAAAATGGAATCAAGTGCCACGAGTTATTATTATCACTGTTTTCGCGTTCTGTAATAAGAGGAGGGGAAGATCGAGTTTTGCGCTGTCAAATTTATACCTTGCTTTTAGGCATTTCACGTACGTTTACCCAAGGGATAGGTTATCTAATGAGCACTAAGAAACTCAGCACCAAGAGGTAATTTGCTTTTCCTCGCATCAGATAATAAATATTGCAAAAGAATTTTTTTTTTTTTACATTTATAATGTGTAAATAAAAACGACAAAGAATCCTGCTGGATTTTTACACCCGATTTATGAGCTTCTGGGTGTGTGAGGGAAGACCAGAACCACCAGCCTTACTTAATGAAGACGCCTTAGATGCGGCCCCTCACCCCCAGTTCCGGCAGAAGGCAAGTGTTTCTGTCTCATGCCTGCGGCTGACTGTTACTTCTCAGCTCGTCGAGGATCTGCTCCATTGGCATGTCATGTGCTCTCGCCATGTTGCCAAGGATTAATCAGCCCGAGAAGCTGTTCATTTCACAGAGTGCGACAAAAAAGAGAGATCAAATGCAAAATATGTGATCTGAAGGGTTACGTAGACGGCAATGCAAAATTATACCATCTGTCTTATCATTAGCTCTGCCTTTATCTTCTTTATTTTTAAATTACAGTGTAGATAGTCTTGCGTTTTTCCGTCACACTTACTATTATTGGCTGCTGTTCAGGCCTCTTGCATAAACAGCGGAAATTAAAATGATAAAATTGGCTCCCAGCTAAATCTTACTGCTCACGTTAGTCGTTTTATTATCTGTGTGGATACAGCAATCCTTTGTGGCCTCTTAGGTTTACTTTTGAAAAACATTTTCCCTCTCTACAGTGGCCAGATTCTTTGTAAATTTACAACATGCTTTAACACTTCTGTGGAGTCGGTGATAACATGTGAGCTGACAGAAGTTGACAGTTGAATTGTTTGCACCGGGGTTTGAAAAATAAAGGGCAAAAAACTGATTGAATATGATGCAGGAAAATGGTTGCTTGGACCAAGAAGCATCCAGGTAACGGACCTCACCGGGACTAGGAGCGCATCCGTTTTAAGAGACGACCGGCAGCGTCCACGTCCTCAGGCGCCCGGGGTGCGGGGCGCGTGCGGCCCAGGCGGTCCCGCCATGGACCCAGGTCTCGGAGCGGTCCTGCAGGTGGAGGATAAGGCGCTTGCGGGGAGGCAGCATGCCTGTCACGCACGGAGGACCCTGCGTCATGGCTGCGATCCGCCTGTCTGTCACTCAGCCGTCCTCTCTGCACGTTCCACTGTGTCACGGTGCTTGGTAATTTGAAAATTAAGGGAAGTCTTCAAATTCCTCTGCTTTCGGTGTTCTTTCTAAGAGAAATGTTTTTATTTTTATCAAATGAGCACGTGCCACGATTCTAAAAATCCAGTAGTGCAGCGGGCTTGTAGTGAATGGCACAGGGCGCCCCCACGCCCGCCCGCTCCGCAGGGGTTCTGCTCCCGGCGCCTCCACTGAGCGTTTCTGGAAGCGTGAGTGACGTGCTTACACCGTTCCGTCTTGGCTCATGAGCTTCAGGCCATCTGTGGGCTTCCCGCTGACGTCCAGGCCATCCAGGGCTGCCCTTAGTACGCCTCGCTTAGAGAGTCGGAGAAAGTGTGTGGGACCCTGACAGCGAGGGGGCGCGCTGCCTGGTTGTTTTAAATTGAGTGTGTTGTTGGCGTCAAAGGGTGAACTCTCGAGGGCGAGGGCGACTGAAGAGGGCGGGTCACAGCCACCCCTCCCCCATCCCACGGCCGCTCAGTCAGGTCCCTGCTGGGGTTTTCGTCATCGCAGTCTTCAGTAATCCCGCCTGTTCTTAGTTCTGGTTTCGTCAGCACTCAGCGCCGTCTTGGTTTTCAGGCTCCCAGCTTCCCTGTGCTCTGTTTCGCCGCTGGCCCCCGTCACCAGCCATGCCTGCTCTGCCGCTTGTGTCCGGTCTCTGCAGAATCGAGCCCCGTGCCTCGTGCGTGGGTCGCTTCTAAGAAACGACAAGGCCTGAACTCCATGACGGCCAGTCGGTCTCGCTCACCGATGGCCGAGTAGGCCGCTGCCATCCCCATCCCCGTAGCAGCTTTGTCCGTCTCTGTGCTCTCCTGGAGATCGCCTCTCCTCTCGAACTGGATCTCTGACGTTCCCTCCGTCTCCGAGTGTGCGGGGGCGGCATCGGCATCGGCTCGC
>NW_024355990.1:1465895-1481608 GCF_902729225.1 Pteropus medius | reverse complement strand
GATGGACGGGAGCAACTTTTCTCAGGCCCTGAGCGTTTGCGTTTGGAGAGCTTTCGGCTGTGAGTAATGAAGACTCTTGGTTTCTAAACAAACAACAGTTTATCTTTTCGCCAAGGTCTTCGAGGCAGATGATGGACTTTTTTGGCAGTGCCCTTGGGGCTCCCCCACCCTCAGTGTCCTTAACCGCTCGGTGCCCACCCTAGCTCCAGGCACCTCGTTGTCGCAGAGGCAGGATGAGGATGGGCGGGGCAGTGCTGGCCGTCAGTGTCTTCCCAGGAACGCAGATGCAGGCTTGCCTCACGTCAGATGAGATGGGCTAGCGTCAGGCCACGTGGCCACCCACCTGTAGCGGGGGCGGTGGCAGAATGGACCACACTTGGGGGAATGCGTTGGGTCATGTGATGAGTGTCAGGCAGACCTGCGTGTGGAGTGTCTCGTTCCCGCCACGTGCATCACTGCTGGGTTGGGCATGGGATTTCAGGCTGTTTCCTCTTTCTGGCTCTTCGTGGGGAGCAGTCGCTCAAGACGTCCACCCCTCGGCCTCGCTGTGGCTGGGTCTAAGGGAGCAGGACCGCCACCCTTCGGCTAAAAGCCACGGGAGGAGCTTTGATGCTCGTAATACAGACTGCATGTTGAGAGTCGGAGAGAGAGAAACAGGATTCAAAGGTTTTTAGCAACGACTTTGATCTCAGAGATGAAGTCTTTGGTCTGTCTCTGGAAAGGAAGCGGACTCTTAAGCAGAGGCTTTGAAAGGCCTTATTAAGGTTTTCCTGTTGGCTCTGCTCCCAGCGGGTCCCCCGGTTGGTCCCCGCCCTTTCTCTCCCAAGAGAGGCAGGCACGACTTCGCCCTTTCCTGGAGGCCAGCGAGCTGCTGCTGCTGGTAGCAGCAGTAATGCCCTTCCTCACGGGACCATGTTCCCGCGCCTCGGTGCCCGTGCTGAGCTCAGCGTCCCCGGAGCAGCACGGGCAGCGGCAGGATGAGAACGGCCCCCAGCAGCGCGGTCCCCTCAGGCCGGGGACTCGCTCTCAGACAAGCAGTCTTCGTCCACTCAGCTCCCGGGTTGTAACTGAGATGGTCCATAAACGCCCCCTGAGCGTGGAACCCTCCACGACCTTGGCGGGCAGTTTTTACGCACTCACTTCACGTCCTGTCTCATAATACCTCTTCTTCCTGTATCATCCGCTCTCGTGAATCTGCTGTGGAAGACGGTCAGGGAGGCCTCATCAGGGGTGACGCTCAGAAAATATCTACAGATTTGGTCCGATTAATAAACGCGCATCTGAGTAAACTGCCTTTACTCATCTTCTTTAGGTGTATCTGTGATTTACTGAACTTGTTTGATCTTTGATTGATTTGTATGAAATGTAAAAAGAAACAAAGAAAAAATTATTAACCCAAATTCAGGAATATGAGACACCTATTTGCTGCCATCGTAAAACTGAGGGCTTCTTCAAAGTTAAGTCTTAGAGTTTAATTCTTTTTTCTAATTTCATCTCTTTAAAAATCTGCCAGAAATAGCTTAATATTCTGGGCACAGGTCATGGCCACCGCCATGGGGTGTGGTGCAGGGTGACCCTCTCCTTAGCCTCGCTTGCTGTCACAGGAGGGGCCCCCCGAGGCTGAGAGACTTCAGCCTCCCCCAGGCCGAGGCTAGAGGACACTGAAGTAGTGGCCAGATGTTCCCTCACGAAGACTCTGGTGGCACAAGGCAGCAGAGCGCCCAGCGTCAGCCAGGAAGCAGCTGCACCAAACTGGCCGAACACGGGGCCGTGCTGGGAAGGGCAGGGGGCTCCACCAGCCCACCCGAGGGGAGGGACAGGCGGGACAGTGGCTTTCCCTAACACTGGCCAGTGCGGCTTGGCAGCGGGAGGGAGCAGGTGGCTACGGGCCGGAAAGGAAGGGGCTAAGCCGTGGTGTGTTCTTTAACTCGGGTCTTTCTGAAGCCGAGACGGTCCTCTCTCTCTGTCGGGTCCTCTCTGTCGGGTCCTCTCTGTCGGGTCTTCTCTGTCGGAGCACGAGCGGCGAGGACCTGCTTGACGCTTACCGAGCACTCGCGCTGTGGCTGTACCGTGCCCCGTGTCAGGTGTCCACGGGGCAGTGACCAAGCTATGTTCCGGCCCATGAAGCAAACTGTAAATTACAAGTGACCGAAACCACACAGACTGGCCTTGGGCCCTGGTGGAATCAACCAGAAGGCTGTAACAGACGATAGGAAAGCCTCAGGAAAAATGGGCAGGAGTCTCAAGGGAAACGAACACATCGAACTGAATTAAAGAGGAATACAGCATGTCCATACTGATAATACGCAGCTAAAGGGATTGAAAGGGGTCTGCAGCTCTGAGTGCTTACGCTGGAAAACAGGAAAAGCATCACGTTAGTAACGAGCTCTTACCTGTTTGAGCAGCTGTAACAAAACAGCACAGGCCGGGTGCTTGTCAACAGCAAACGTGCCGCTCGCCTTTCTGGAGCCTGGACGTCCGAGACCGAGGCGTAGACGCGGCTGGGCAAGCCCCCCCTCCACCCCGCAGTGCATGGCCGTCTGGCTCCGCCACGTGCTCGCAGGGCTGAGGGGCTGCTGGGGGCTCGCAGGCGCCCTCTGTCAGCACTGGTCTCATCAGGAGGGCTCCACCCACGGCCCGCCCACCCCAGGGGCCCGCCCTCCCAGCACACCACCTTAGCGGCTCAGGATTTCAGCATGTGTGTTTTTGGGGGACACACGTGTTCGGATCACAGCATTACTCCAGGAAACTGGAAAGGGAGAGTGAAGTGAACCCAAAGCGACCAGGAGAAAAAATGATGAGAAGAGCAGAGATCGTCGGGGTCGGAAACAGAAAAACAGCAGAGAGAAATCGATGGGCCCAAAGGCGGATTCTCAGAAGTTACCAATAACACGGATAAACCTCCAGCAAGACTCACAAACAGAACAGCAGCAGCAGCAGCGCCCCACAGCCGTTAGGATTGTAAGGGGGTACGATGAGCAGCTCCACAAATAAATCCGACAACTTCAGAGAAACGGACCAGTCCCTCTAAAACCAAAGACTGCCAGATTCAGCCAAGGTCAGCTAGGTCACATGAACAGTGCTGAAGAACTTGAGTTTGGGTAAAAGTGTCTGAAATGGGGATCTTCAGGTCCAGATAGTTTCGCTGGAAAATTCTACGAAACACTCGAAGAAGAGTTAATGCCAATTTTATACAGTCTCGCCCAGAAAACAGAAGGGGTGTGGGGGGAACCCTTCCCACTTTATTTTATGTGGTCGCGCTTACCCTGACACCAGAGTGGACACAGTACAAAAGGAAGGAAACACTGCAGACTGCGGTTTCTCACACTCAGGTGCAAAGTCCTCAACGACACCTAATGGGGAATCCACGTTAACAGCTCGTGGAGTTTTCCTCCCTGACCGCGTGGGCTTGTTTCAGGTACGGAGGTCTGGCCTGACAGTCAAGAAAGTGGCGCAACCCACCGTTCCGACAGGTCAAAGAAGGTCATCTGACCATGCCAACCGACACAAAAGCATTCGACAGAATCCGGCACCTTTCTTACAAGCCGGGGGCAGGGAGCCACTTCAGCATGGCGAGGTCACCTAGGAGGTGCCTCCTGCTGCCGGCAGGCTTAGTGGTAAGGTCGGAGCGCTTCCCCCAAGGTCAGGACCAGGGAGGGACGTCTGCCTCCCTGCCCGCCCCCTCCCCCCGCATGTGTCCCCACAGCCTGGAGGCACTGGCCGGCGCAGCAGGCAGGAAAGGGGCGTCAGACCCCAGGGCGACGAGCCAAGCCGCAGCGAGGCGGCCTTCGCATCCGCCGCCGTGGCTAGAACGGCAAAGGCGGATGGAGGGTCGTAAGTGTTGGCCAGGCCGCGGAGGATCAGGCTCTGGCACACTGCCGGCCGGAGGCGCGCCGGCGGCCACGGCGGAGCACTGTCTGGCCGTTCCGCAGGCAGGGACGGTTGCCACAGGACGCGGCGAGCCCACGCTTACACCCGAGATGGCGGAGGACGTAGTCACGCAAAAGCTTGAGATGGCGGAGGACGTATTCACGCGAAAGCTTGCACGCAGGAGTCTGTGACATCCTTCCCAGCAGCCAGACGGTGGAAAGTCTCTTCTCGATGTAAAAGGTCACAGAATTCTTGAGTGTCTTCTTAAGTTCTTTAGTCATTGCCTAATAGTGATTGGGGAGTGGGGTTTGGTTTTCACTTCTGATGAAGCATCTTCACTGAGTTGCAGAATGGTTTTAGAGCGTTTCAGAAACTGTTCGGTCGCTAACGGCTAAATGGCTTTAAGACGTCGGCTGGTCGCTGTGGGCAGACTCAGGATAATTGTGACGATCTGTTGCTGTGCAGGCTCTTTCGCTGCCCTTTGAAGGGCAGTGTTGGGCGCTTTCTCCGAATCATGATGAGTCTTCCAGCAGACGGACTGCTGCCCGCTTGGCTCCGATTTCATAGCTCCCAGTGGGTTTTTAAGTTATTACTTCACATTTGATCTATAAAATTACATAAATCATTTTTTAAGTTACTGCTTCCACTTCGTGTCTGCTGTTTTGGGGACAGTATCTGTCACAGGATAGGTGCACCATGAATGTCTGTGGAACGAGCCGGGAAAGCAAGACGCCGGCTCCTTCAGAGAGGGCGGTCTCAGGACTTCGCAGACGCGTCTGGTTAAGTAGGTGCTGAGTTAGAATAAAAGCGGCTTTAAGCCAGAGGTGGGATTATTACCGAGCAGACGTCGTTTTCAGAAAGGCGCTTTCTGAAGTTACCAGCGCCTTCCTCTGTCGTCCAGCTGTGTCATCTGCTGTGTGGGGGGAGCAGGTATGCGAGGCTGAGCCAGTGATGCAGGTGCGTCCCTGCGCCCCGAAACGCAGCCCCTGCACCCCCAAACGCAGCCCCTGCACCCCCAAACGCAGCGCCTGCTAGAGCGGGTGGCTCACAACCTTCTCACAGGCGCCGAGCTTCGCACCAGTGGGACGCGGAGCAGATGTCGCTCTTGGATCTGGTCGCCGTGTATCGCATCTGATGGCTCTTCTGGATCCTTCCCAAATCTTCCAGAAGGCTCCAGTGAGCTTTTGGAGATGGGTTTTTTCCCCTGGTGTTTGAGTCTCTAGGTTTCCCAGGAGAACTCTCTCTGAGTACAAGTGCGTCTCGGGGTCGCCCATCAGCAGGAACAGCATCTCCCAGTGGGGACTGCTCACCGCCACGCCCGGGCACCTTCGAGAAGTCCTACGGGTCAGCAGTGGCCAACCTCACGGAGGCTGTCTCCAAAGGACGGTGTCCGTTAGGAGTCAGTGTCTTAGAGAAACGCAAAACTGAAGCAGTGCACGGGAACGGACTCATCCGTGACGAGGGGTGTTCCATACTGGCGAGCAGGCCTGCAAACTGACGATTCGCTGCCGGAACCCTTTGCCTTGACTGTCGCCAAAACCGTCACTGATGCTGATGGCCGCTAAAGCGGAGCCCTCGGTGCCTGCTCACCCAGCGCAGGGCGGGAAAGGGGTCGAACCCGGACGGCGAGGACCGTGCCTCACCTCGGGTTCTCTGCGGCTGGCTGGCTTGTTATGCCGGCCTCCGCTCCCGCAGACTGCCGGGGCCTGCTGAGCCGTCAGGTTTCTGTCAACGACATTTTGATCTAAGAAATTTAGGACTCTTGGAATAAAGATGCTTCTCCCTCTGCCTCTGTCACTTCCACCTGAGCCGTCGTGGACCGCCGGGTGTCCCCGGTCCTCTGCTAGGCTCAGGGCCGAGTGCCGCTGGGACCCGAGGTGCAGGCTAAGGCCCACGGCGCAGGGGCACCAAGTAGACCCACGCCCGAAGGACCTCAGGGTGCCCGCGGCATCTTCGCCTCTGCACCGGGCGGCACACAGACCCCGTGGTACCCGAGGCGGTCTTCTTAAAACCCACCCGCACCCGGGAACCGCCCTGCCTCCCTGTCCCCGGGGGCCCGTGGCAGACGGTGGCTTTGGCATGGCAAGCTGCCGCGCTCCCTGAAGAGCGGCAGCAAGAAGTGGCGTCCGGGCCACGGCGAGAGGCCCCGCGGGGCAGTGACCGTGACAGGCCACGGGCTGTGGACAGACGCACCGGGACCGGGCGCGTGCGAAGGGGACGCGAGGCGGCCGAGCCTCGTTCCCCACAGCGGCGGTCTCTTCCCGGGAGCTCAGCTCCGTTCCCTTTGACCATCTGCTGGCCATGCTGGCACTTTTGTGCCCAGCGGCGCTTACGAAAGGAACTGAAGTCTGCCATCGCCCTGGGGGACGCCGCAGGGCTGACACGTCCCTCCACTGAGGCCGCCCGCTCAGCATGGCGCCTGTCGCCTCTGTCACCCCCACGCGTCCTTCCTGCCTCTTCTGGCCGCCGAGGGGGACACCCACGGAGCGTGGGTGCTGCTGGCAGCGCCACATCTGTCAGCCTGCACGGCTGTGTGCATGACTCTGTGTGACGAGCTGCGGAGCCACAGCGCCCAGCCCGGGCACCCTCAGTGGGCTGTCACCGCAGACCGGACGCTCACATCCTGTGTGACCGCGTCGTCCGCGGTGCTGCCTGGCATGCAGAGCAGGGCAGGCTCGGGGTGGCTCGCTGACCTGTCCCTCCTCGCTGCCAGCTGCTGTCTGGCGACACCATGGATGGGCACACACTGGGCCCGCCGCTGAACCGCACACTGAACACGGAAAATTTTATGTATGTTTCCTCCCCAATTTAAAAAAAAGACTTTAAGAAACTGCATTTTTACTGCTGAACAGCTTAGGTTTCGCTTGCTCCGTGCCGGGATTCGGCGCGTCCGCGGTGGGACGGGCGGTAACGGGACCGCGACCTCCGCCGCTCCCTCTCGGACGCTGCACGCGGTTTGCCTGCAGTGATCCCAGCGCTTGCGCGATGCGGTCGGCGGACGGGAGCGACTGCAGCGGCTCCGTGTGCGTTCACTTCCAGACGCGGGGGCGCCCCGCAGAGCGCCGTGTGCCTCCAGCACTGGGCGTGCACTCCAGCCCCCCGAAAGTCAGCAGCCCCCCGTGCCGGCCGGCCATCAGTCCATGGCTGCTTGGGGCTCTTTCCTCGTGGTGAGAGAGCTTTAAAATGGAGGTAAATCTTCCTCCACGGGGATGTCGCGTGAACCCTGATGTGAAGCAGCCCCGTAAGTGACTGCGCCAACGGAGGGGCTGTGCGTGCGGCACAAGCACCGAGTCAGGAGCACGTGAGCGGCCAGCGGTGACCGACATCGTGCCCTCCGGCCCCATCGTGCCCCCTCGGGGCTCGTCGGCGTCGCGGCTGCTGCCACCAGCCCGTCGCGGCATCGTGGCGGCCTGCGTGGGAAGCGCGGTGCTGCTGAGGTGGCAAGTAAGTTAGAGGCCCTGGAGGCGGATTCTCCGGATTCCGTGACTGAGCCCCGGGCCCTGTCGCCGTGGGCCACGGCGCGAGCTCGCGTGTGGAGGGAGCTGTCAGCTTCGTCTGTAAAGCTGGAGCCTCGTTACGTCAGCTCCCGCTGTGATGGGCCGCGTCGCCCTGGGGCAGAGGAGGGACACCGGACGTGGTGAGCCGGGCTTGGCACGTGTGGTCAGTGGTTTCTGGATGGTTTTCACGATCGCAGTTACTTAAATGTCGCATCAAACGTAACGCGGGAAGCTGACCGGGGACGCAGCCTGCTCCCGCAGCCCGGCGTGACCTGCTCTGCTTCCTGCTGCTTCGCAGGCAGGCCTTCAGAGCACAGGGGACGTGTTTCCCCACCCTGACGCAGCCACGTGACAACCGAGCAGTGGAGGCGTCTGGTTAAAGCCGGAGCCTGCGTCTGAGGGCGCCAGGGCCCCATATGCGTGTTTCCTGGGGACTGTCGGCTCACAGCCTCACAGGACACGGCGATTGGCCTGGGGCCTGCTGCTAGGCCTCAGTGCGATGCCCTCCACTACCCAGATGTCACTGGAGGAGACGCCCACGGGTGTTACTGTCCCTGCTTTAGGGAGAAGTTTTATATCAGAACAAAGCAAAACAAAAGCAGCTTTCTCCGTGGTCACAGGGGGATGCTCGGAGGCGTCGGGTCGGGCCGGGGGAGGAAGCGGTTCTCCCCCTCCCCCCAGCACTGGGCTCGGCGGCCCTTGTCCTGGGGTCCAGCCGCAGGCTCAGTCCCTCGGTCCTCAGAGGTGGTGGCGTTTCCCAGTTCTGTACCCCAACCGTCAGCCCCTGTCACTAGGCTAAGATGGATCAAAGACTGAATTTTAAAATAAGAGACAAGGTGCCTCAGGGCGCCGGTGGCAGGTGCGTGGACACACGTATGATGTGCGTCAGGAAGGACCCGAGCACAGGAGATGCAGAGAAACTGGCCGCGGCCAGGGCTCGCGGTGCGGCCGTTGGTGACCAGAGCCGGGTCCCCGCCGCGAGGGCTCAGCCACGCCACCTCCGCCCCGTGGACTGTGCGGGCAGCGCGGCTCTGAGCCCGTCCTCGGTCTCTGTCCCCAGTCGCTGCGCGTGGCGGTCACTCTCTGCTTCCTGTTTCCCCGCAGGTCGCCGCCATCAACCCGAACCACCCCCTCGCACAGGTGCCGCTGCCCCCGTCCATGAAGAACTGCATCCAGCTGGCGGCCTGTGAGGCCAGCGAGCTGCTGCCCATGATCCCCGACCTGCCGGCCGACCTGTTCACCTCGTGCCTCACCACCCCTATCAAGACCGCCCTGCGCTGGTGAGTGGGCTGCTGGCCATCTGGGCCACCCCGGGGACCCGGGTGTCACGGGCCCAAGGGAATCTCAAACGTGACCCTAGCCTGGGGGTGCTGGGCCATCCTCGGAGAGTCTGCCGCGTCTCCCGCCGGCGCCGGTCACCCGTGTGCTTCGCTGCCATGCTCCTCGTGCGGGGGGCGTGCGTGGCACCAGGACAGGCCCACCGGGAAGCCCGCCTTCCTTCGAGAAAGGAAGAGGCCGTCACGGGAAACAAGTTGCGTGCTTTGCCAGGGTTGACATATAATCTTTCAGTTTATTCTTAGCAGTAGAGTTCGGCAGCTCAGAGTTCTTGCAGTCGGGACTGAGGAGATGCGCGGGTGTTCCCGGACAGTGGGGCCCTGCACCTCTGGCCAGGCTCACAGCGGGACACGGACGCTCCCGGCCCCCGAGCCCACTTTCCCACGAGACCACCCTGTGCCTCTTGCGTTTTGTCTGCGCTGCGGAGCGCGTGTGCACTAGCCAGGCCGGCCCGCGGTGGGGCGTGTGCAGGCCGGGGCCGCTGTGCTCTGCATTCCGTGTTGTCCGGGCTCCCACGGGGGGAGGCCCACCAGTGCAGACTCCTGCACCCCCCAGGGCCCCGGAGAAACTGCCGAGGGCTCTGCTTGGACAGTGGTCCCCGACCTTTGTGGCACCAGGGACTGGTGTTCCTATGAGCATCTAGCGTGTGACGGTCCGAGGCGGAGCTGAGGCAGTGATGCCGGCGCTGGGAGCGGCTGCAGACACAGATGCAGCTTCGCTCACTCGCCCACTGCTCACCTCCTGCTGTGTGGCCAGGTTCCTGACAGGCCCTGGACTGGTACCGGTCTGCGGCCCGGGGGTTGAGGACCCCTGTGCTTGGAGACCCGCCTGTCCCTAAGGATAAGGACATGCTCTGACAACATTGGGCACAGTCACTAGCGAGTGCTGCGTAGACATAATACAAACTTGCTCTGTGTGTGTAAAACACACATGCATGTAATTGATGGCGAGTGTATTTGTGACTCTTAGTAGTTCCTGGAAAACACTGTTTTTGATTTATTTTTCACTTTTGCTTCAGTCTTTCTAATTTTCAGAAACCGATCATTTCAGTAATTTTGAAATGAGCAGTGACATCACTTTCCATGGAAGCGATTACCTTGCCGTGAATATGACCGTTGTGTAGGAATCCAGGAAGTATTTTTTTCTTTGAGTGGAGAACGCTGTTTTAAGTTTACTGTGGTGTATTTGTGTATTGCCGACAGTGAGAACTCTCTGGAACTAACGTGCTGCGGGGCCTGCTGTAAACAGGCGGGTGCCTGTCGCATTCTGCAGCCGTCACACACCTGGTAAAGGACGTGACGGACGTTAGTTCGGATTGAATAGACGTCAGAACGCTTGTTTTCGTCCTTTCGGTTAAAGTGAGGAACTTCCAGGAGCTTAAATGTCGCTGACAGAGCATTGCCGCATCCTTGTCAGCATGGACAGCTGTGCCCTCGTGTTTACCCGCAGGAGGTGGCCGGCGCAGGCGTCCCACGGGGCGAGCGAGGTGGGGCGCCCACCCCATCTCAGCGGCCGTGCCGCCCGCCTGGTCCCTCGGCCCCGGGTCGATCAGAACGGCCTGTAGAAACATGAATTATGCTGGTTTTATCATGAGGTTGACCATTTGCTCTCTGCAGAGTTTTCAAAAATATAATTTCTTCACTAGAGAACAAATTTTCTGACTATTTGTTCAGTGCTCCGGATGTTGTGAACTTTTTCTGCTTTTAACAAGGTGAGGAAGGTGACTGCCTTCTTACATCTGCAGGCAGAGTCGGTTGGGGGCCTCTCGGAGCACGAGGCCATCCTGGCACGTTCGAGAGTAAAATGGTCTCACCAGCCTCCTCCACACCAATGTCACACTTGTGTCCTCGGCCGCAGGCGTGGGTGATTTAAATTGGAATTTGTTAAACGGCTTTCTCCTCCGGTGGCCTTCACAGTGTGGCTCCAGCCATGGTCTGGTCCTGCGTAAACCCCAAGTGGCTTCGGTGTAATTTCCGAAATCGGTCAGGTTATGTAATTTGTCATGTGCCACCTTGAGGAAGGTACTTTTTCTCCCCACTGTTCCAGCCTCTTGACGTGAGCTCGATTAAGATGAACACCATAATGTATTATAACAGAGCTCCTTTCAAACGCACTGACGTGCGAAAACTTGATTTATGCTGCTGGGAAGGAGCATGGAACCAGAGTGGCAGGGCTGCCGACGCCCTCCCCCGACCCGGGTGCCACAGGAGAGGGGGAGATTGGCGAGTCCACACAGCACCAAAGTCGGGGACGGCGGAGGCCATGGCGGTGGGCAGGCGGGGATCGCAGGGGGCGGCGAGGGTGGGCCTCTCGTTGGGCACATGGCCCTCCCCCGTTGCCCTGGACGGGTCCAGCGTGCTCTGTCGGATCTGCGCTCGGAAGGAAGGACAGAAGGTGTGCTGCCTCTTCTTCGTGGAGGAACCTGCCCCCAGGAGAAGCAGGTGCCGCACAGGCGGAAACAGGGTTTACAATGGCGAGAGCGGCCATGCTTAGAGCCGCGAGGGAGGACGCTGGGAACGGAGAACGAGGCAGCTGGGAAGAGCCGTCCGCTGGCGACACGGAGCACGGAGACTGTGACGGGCGAGATAAAGGCCTTAGGAGTGGAGTGAAGAACAGCATTCTGGGTAGAGGCGCAGGACGACGCGGAGGGGTGACGAGCTGGGGCGAGGACTCTCCACCCAGGAGACAGGCAGGAGGAGAGACCAGGGGCATAGTTCAGGCTCGACTGCCTAAGGTCTCGGTCGTGGGAAATAGTGAAAGTGTAGGTTTCAGTACGTCAGAGAAGCAGCAAAAGAATGAAAATAGAACATTCAGTCTTCACTCGAGGAGAGGGAACTTCTTTTCAAAAAAGGACGGGGAGAAAGAAAGGAAAGCATAGTAAGTAGAGAACGCGAAACACGGTGGCCAAACAAGTTTTGAAGTAAAAGTGATTCCCTGACTGTAAACGAGGTGAATTCATTTCTCAAAGGACGGCGATTGTCATGTTGGATGACGCTCAGTGGGGTACAGCGGTCTCTCGTCTGTAGGACACGTGTTTAAAACCAAATGTCTGAAAGGTTGAAAAGCAAAGGACGAAAGAGGAGGGACAGGAACCAAAAGAAAGCCAGCATGGCCGTGTCGGTGAATCAGAGCAGAACCTCGGAGGAAGATGTCGGACAAAGAAAGATGTTTCATCGCGGTGAAGAGCAGGTCGGGGGCGCTCACGGATCCTGGCTCTGCGCATCTCAGTGCGGCCGTGGGGCGCGTGCGCCGATGCCGAAAGACCTGCTGTTGGGAGCAGGTGGCGAATCGAGAACGTGGCAACTGAGACAACGAGCAGATGAAACGTGAGCAAAACAGGACCCGGCACAGGGCTGGGCAGCCCGAGGGGGTGCGCAGGACCCTGTACCCAAACGAACGCAGGATACACTCACGAGAGGAAACCGCCAGGTCACTGAGGGAGCTCTCGTGATCCCAGGGCCCGACGACAAGCCCGTGGGACCGCGCCTGCCCGTAGCCTCGCTGTCGGGCTGAGGGTGAGGTCACGGGGCAGGGTGTCCCTGGTCGGATCAGGATCGAGCCCAGCGCCCCGGCCCCAGAGCTGTCTGATGCCGGGCTTCTGTCGTTCGCGAGGTTTGCCGTCCAGTACTCGTCGTCCTCGTCTTACTCTCTTCCTCTCGCCTTGGCGGAGTCGTGGACGGAGTCGAGACCCTCTGCGTTTAAGGAGAGGGCATGGGGACCGACTGACCGACCTGGGGGAGGACAGACCACGTGCGCCCTTCCACGCACTCGCTCGGTAGGGAAGCTAGGGACGCGTCCTCCGGGGCTGGGAACAGGGCGAGGAGTCTCCCTGGCGTCTGGCAGTCTCAGAAGTCCTGGCCATCGCTACGACAAGGAAAACGAAGAAACGGTAGAGGAAACATAAGAATTCATCATTGTCTGTGTGCAGCATGGGTCACACTTCACCGACGCCGGGATGCGTGTCCGCACGTTCGCACACATCCGGGATCCCGTGCATCGCGCAGCGAGCAGCGAGTCTCTTAATTGGCAGCACTTCGCTGTCTCGGTGTGGTACATGGAAGTGCTCGCAGAACCCATTAGAGATGCACTGTACCCTCTCCTGCACTGGTTGTGAGGTCACTTTTTATCACGAATCATGGGTGACGTGTCACAAAGGCAACAGGTAGTTCCTGCACCAGCTTTACGTATGCCAACAGCACTTGGCCTCAAAATCATAATGGTTATTATAGATTTTAATTAGAAAAGTCTAAAGCTTAGGGATTTTCTCTATAAGACCAGAAAAAGAGAAGCACGTTAAACTCTGACTAGAGCAAAGGAAAGAATCGAGAAGAGCCAAAATAAACAAAACAAAATAATCTAGAAAGTTCATGAAACTAGCTAATAGGTTTTGAAAAATCCAGTGAAATTGTTTAAACTCTAGCTAGAATGGTCAAGGAAAACAGAAAGAAGACACAGATGGTGTCAGAAATGAAAGAGGGAGCATGGCTACAGACCCCACAGGTGTTACAAGGATAAGAAGGGAGGTTTTTTTTTAAGTACGAAAGACTTCATGCTGACCAGTTCTACATCTTAGGTGAAAGGGACGAATCCTGTGAAGGGCGCAGATTACCGGCCTGGCACAAGAAGAACAGGAAAATCTGGATCGTTTGTATCTCATCGAGAAACTGAACCCCCTGGTTTAAAGCCTCACAAAGAAAAGTCCAGGCCAAGATTCTCTCTACCATTTGAGAAAGAACTGACACGAATCGTCACGCAAACTCTTTCAGAAAACAGAGTTGGGGGAACATTTCCTGTCCCTTTGTAAGAGGCAGACTGAAAATGAGAATCAAACAGATTCCACAAGAAGAAGAAAAAAGCAACATATAGATCAAAATCCCTCATGAACACGAACAAAATTCTAGACAGAATATTCTCCCTCGAAGCCAAACATCGTAGAGAGAGGCTAACGTTACGATCGGGTAAGGTTTATCGCAGATGCAGTGTCTTTGACGTGTGAAAATCTGTAAATAAATTCATTGTATTAACAGAATCAAGGGAGAAAAACCACGATCATCTCAACAGATGCATAAAAAGCCTGTGACGAAATTCAACACCCATTCACCACAAACTCAGAATGACGAGAACGTTCTCAAGCTCACAGAGGTGCCTGAGGAGAGCCTGTAGCTGTTGCTGTCCGTACATGGTGGCGGCTGGACGGTCCAGGAGGGGACAGGGCGGGCGTCCCCTCACACCGCTCCTGCTCCGTGTGTGCTGGAGACACAGCGCAGCGCGGCGGTGGCAGCTGGCACAGGAGTCCGGCCGTCACGGGCGGCGAGTCGTCTTCGTGGAAGAGCACGCAGAGTCCAGCCAAAGGCCAAGGGCCAGGATGGCTTTGGAAAGAGGCGCACGGGTCAAGATCCAGCACAAACTACAGTCCCAGGACACTGGTGTTCGCACAAGGATGGCCGAGAGGTCAGTAGGGTAGAAGGTACAGCGGAGAAATCGACTCTCACGTACGGTCACTGATTTTGGACAAAGGCACCAGATGACTCGGTAGAGAAAGGATTGTCTCTTCATCAAATGGCGTTGGAACAACCGGCTATGTCCACTCAGGAAAAACAAAAATGAAACCCCAGCCCTTATTTTATACTAAACAGAAAAATTAATTTCTGATTTTCTACGTGTAAAAATAAAGCTGTAAAAGTTACACACGAAAACATAATGTTTCTTAGACATAACAGCACAAACCATTAAAATTATCATATTGAGGTTCATCAAAATTGAAAACTTGTGCTGTTTGATGGACACTGTTGAAATAAACAAGCCACAACTAGTTGAAAAGGCTTACGCTACGTGTGTCTGAGAAAGACCTGTGTCCAGAACGTGTCAAGAACTTTAAGAACGCAACCATAAGAAGACAGCCCAAACTTTACCTGATTGGCCAAATGAGCGGAATCTACTCTTTGTGAAGAGCATGAGTAGCTGGCGGACACGAGAGGCGCTCGGCGTGCTGGCCAGAACGTGGTCGCTGGAACCGTCACCCACTGCCGGCGGGGACGCAGAATGGCACAGCCCCCGTGGAAGACGTCTCTAACATCGACGGCGCATGGCACGCGGCCGCCAGCTCTGACCTGCTATTTGCCTGAGCACAGAATCACGTCCCCGGGTGTGCGTGGACGTTCGTGCAGCGCCATTTGCCATGTCCGATTTCGAAACCTCACGCAGGTCGACAGGCAGCCCGTTGTAAAATGCCTGTGCTGTAAAGCCGGGCCTCCTTAAATTTATTCTAAATGTCAGCGGACCCTGTTCAAGTGCTGTCCCAAGGCTCAGTGTAATCAGCAGAGGCGAAAGCTGAGAAGTGACGTTTACAGAGGTACTGCCTAAAACTGACCGAGACCAAATTTTAGGCACCGAGGGTCTTTTGAAAATCAGCTTATTTCCCCTAAGCAAAAGTCTTTTCTTAAGTGACTTGTTTTTGAAGGCGGGTCGCCTGTTTACTTCTGGTTGGTGCTGGGAGTCATTTATCTTCCAGCGGTGTGTGTGTGGGCCCACGTTCGGTCTCCCCCAGTGGTTCTCGGTGGGAGAACTGTGGGGTGCATTATCTCAGACGGGGTCTGCAGGTAGTCTAGGGTCTCCTGTCAGAGCCTAGTGCATCAGTGTGGAACGTGCTGGAAGACTGAAGAGCAGCAAGCGTGAACAGAACATTGTAACGGAACAGGTGTTCGGAAGAGAACGAGGATGTGTGCAGTCGAGCTCACAGCGGGCTCCCTGCCGCCGAGTGAGCGTGTAGTGCTCGACGTGGCGTCCACCCCCGCCAGCCTCGCTGCCCTCCCAGTCCTCCTCACTGGCCAGCGGGACGAAAGGCGCTGTCCACGGCTGTTTTGGTGGCCTCGCCACTATGCTCCAAATTAGTTTGAAACCCTGTTTGCATCAAACCTGCACAGCAACTGCACTGCATCACGGTTTTGCGAAACAGTTATGGTGCTTGGACTTCTTGTCTGATTTGTGTGTCGAAATAGACACGTGCCCATG
>NW_024355990.1:1444904-1461683 GCF_902729225.1 Pteropus medius | reverse complement strand
GCCCCCCAGTTAGGCAGCACCCCAGGCTGGCCCGAGAGCTCCTCGTTCATGCGGGAGCTGCCGGCCCCCCGACAGCCCCCACTCTCCCACCCCCAGCTCTCCTCGCTGTCTCTGCGGGACCGTCGCGTTGTCCTGTTAACTTCCCGCTCGCGCAGTTCACTCTCTCTTTCTTTCCCCGCAGGTTTTGCATGCAGAAGTGCGTTAGCCTGGTGCCTGGAGTCACCCTGGATTTGATCGAAAAGTAAGTGAGGTTTGCGCGGGTGGCTGTCTGCATCTCCGGGCTGCGTCCCGTTTCCCCTGGGCTCTCAGAAGCACCTCTGCTGGGGGACGCTCCCTTTCACCTGGGCGTGTTCTGGCTCCTGGTTTAGGCCACGTTTGGGTGGTCGCCTTGGCGCTTAGCGTAGGGCTCAGCTCACTGCGGGCCACATTAGAAGGAGAGAAAAAAGCCGACTCCTTTTACAGTTGGAAATACCCCAACATGGAGCAAAGCGGAGACGCGACGCACGGCCGGGCCCGGCTCAGCACCACCTGGCCCCCTCAGCCTTCCCTCAATATCCTGCCACTCCAGACATGCACGCACACGTTCACACACTGACACGCACGCACATGTGTGCGCACAGTGACAGTCACGCACGCACACGCGTGTACACACTGACAGTCATGCTCACACGTGTGCGCACACTGACAGTCACGCACACGCGTGCACACACAGTCACGCTCACACACGTGCACATAGTCACTTGCATGTGCACACACACTGACAGTCATGCATGTGCACACGTTGACAGACATGACGCACAGTCACACGCGCGCACTCACACTGACAGTCACGTGCGCGTACAGACACTGACATACAGTCACACGCACACACACTGACAGCATGGCCGTCGCCGTGGGCGTTAGCTACTGGGGCCGCCACCTGCAGGCAGCACGGCAGGCACCTTCGTGTCCAGGACCCAGAGCCGTTGGCCATGGGGGCTGGAGGGTGGTGCCAGCCCACATGCCCACGCTGCCTCCCCTGGGCCAGCGCCCCCTCTCGCTGCCACCACACGGTCAGAAGTCCAGCCTGAGCCGTGTCGTCCTCTTTGCCACCAGTGGAGACGTTGAAGAGTGTCGTCCCTGAGAATTGCTGCAGGGTAATTTCATAGTAAGTGTGGTTGGTTTCAGACAGATGCAGGGTGTCAGGCGTTAACCCCTTTCCGCCTCTGCCACTCTGTCCCCTGAGCTAAGCGCAGTCGTGTGGCGTCTCAGCTCGTTCCGCAGAGGAGCTGTGGGCGGTGTGTGCATGCGATGATTGTTCCACAGTCTTTGAAGCTAGCGAACGAATTGTTTTCTAATTAAGCTGCGTGCCTGGAAGTGATTATACTGCACCGTCCTTGAGCACCCCGATTTCTCATTATCTGCGCGAAACCAGCAGCCTGATGGATAAGCGTGTCGCCACTGCACAGAGTGGCAGGAGGATCCATGTTTGGAAATTAAGGAACCTTTTTTAGCCCTGAGACAAAGTCATAAAGCACTTAAGCGGGGCTGGAAACGCCGGGGCGCTCGGAAACGCTGGGAACTGGCGGATGCGTCCACTTCCCACCGAGGTTCCGTGAGGCCGCTGGTCAGCGTTCCAGTCACCGGAAGCGCAGGGCACACCAAAGACTATTCCCGATTAATGCCTCATGCGTGGATGGCTATTTTAAACGGCTGACAATCCAGAGTCTTGAACACAACGAAACGCGGCATCCGTACCCCACCGAGCCCAGGCCACAGTGGAGCCCCCATTCGGGTGGCGGAGCCCCGTCAGGGAGGCGGCACAGCCGAGCCTGGGTGTGGGTCATGCTGGCGTTGAAGCCTTGAGCGTCCTGTTCGCTCAGCAGAGGTCTCCACCTGTGAGAATCCTGGTCCCTTCGGGGCCCTGGGGCGCAGTGGAGACAGTGGGAGAAGGTTCCCCAGCTGCCACTGGAGGGCACAGGTGACCCTTATGCTCTTCTGCTCGGGACCTGGGAAGCAGAGTGACAGGTGACGTTCGCTGAGCACCTGCTGGGTGCCAGGCACTGTGTCCAGGCTTCAACCTCTGAGCTCTTCTAGTCCCGCTGAAGGCCGTTATCAGCCACAGTCCGAGATGGGGAAGCTGAGGCACGGGCGGGCAAGCAGGCTGCCAGTGTCTCACTGCAGGGCGGCTGGAGCGGGCCCTGCTCCGTGGCGAGGCGGTCGGGGACCTTCCCCGGGGGCCTGTCCCACGGCCTCTGGGGGCTCCATGCCGGGATGAGAAGTTTCTCCACGTCAGGTCGGGATTGTCCTCTGCGTCACGTTTGGAAGGAAAGCGACCAGGGGATGCTCCCAGCACGAGTGTAGCACGTGTAGCACGTCGTTGCTTGAGGGTGGGACGTCAGCAGTGACTCGTTAACGCCGGACAGTCACTGATGCGCCCTTACTTGTCTGTCTCTGTCTCCTGTGGGGCCGCGTGGCACAGATGAGGGGACCAGGCCTCAGGGTGGGAGGTAATCGGCCCGAAGTCACATGGCGAGGAGGGTTCCCGCGGGGCTGCTACCCCCTCCCATCCCCTCATCCACCTGCAGCTGGACGTTCCGAGGGAGGACGGGCTCGTTGTGGTTGGGGACGCGCGGGAAGGGGCTCGCGAGGGAGGTGGTGTGAGCTGTACGCGTCAGGCGTCTGGTCTCCAGGGCAGGTGAGGCGAGGACCCCAGGGGACGTCTCTGGCGTGGGAGGGGCTGGTCAGGTTGGCCTGGCAGCAGTACTGGGGAGCGGAGCCGCTGGGGTCTTTTAAATGCCACGGGGGCCCGGGATACCCCCCCAGAGCGGGGACAAACAGCCGCTTGTGCTGGGAGACTCGCCCCTGTGCTGCTTCGGCAAACCCGCGGGCGGAGGCAACCACGCAATGGGGCGGGGTGGGCACAGGCAGCGGGCCCCGAGCCCGCTCTGTCTCCGTGGGCCAGAACGGTGGCCCGTGGGGACGGCGCAGCGAGCTCCTCAACCCGTGGGGTTCCGCTCCCCACCACCCAGGGCAGGGGCACCTCAGCTCTGGAGGACACCTCAGAGATGCGCCCGAGGTCCCCAGCACCTCTGCACAGAAGTGCTCCCAGGATGGTCTGTGAGGGGTGCTCCCAGGACAAGTCCAGGCTTGAGGGGTGCTTTCCAGGATAAGTGTGGGTCCGGGCGCTGCTCCCCAGGACAACTCCGGGTCCGGGTGCTGCTCCCCAGGTGCGTCTGCGTCCGAGGGCGGTGCTCCCATCCCGTGTCTTCAGGAGCTGTCTCTCCTGAAAGACCCCTGCAGGCTTGCTCACAGCTTCTGAGTGACTGTGCTTGTTGGGGACATCGCAGACTTGGCCCCGTCACCGTCATGCCCAGGAAAGGGTCTGTCTGAGGGTCCATCTTGATTCTGGGAAGTCCGAGGAAAATCAGCCATTTCAGGAAGTGCTTCAGAAGCAGGCGTAGGCTCAGCTTGACCTCCTGAGGGTTTTGGAATCCGCCCTGTTTAATAAAGTTCTGTCTCCCTCGCGTCCTAAGCCTGTGGGGCGCGCAGGCAGGAAGCTGCTCCCTCCCTCGGACCCGGTCTCCCTGCCAGGCGCCGGTGGGCGGCCATTGCTGCCGTTCTGATGAAGTCCACAGCAGGCAGACCACTGTGGTGGGGCGTCACTCCGCGCCCCAGCAGCCGTGGGATCGTCGCCCCTGTTCCTCAGAACGGAAGGTACGGGTTCCCGCGTTGGCTTCGCCAGTCAGACAAGTGGGTTCCTGTCCCCGGGGCGCTCACCGTCCCCGCGGGACAGGGTCGGAGGGCAGCGGTGCACTCGCAAACCCTGACTCGGGGACTGCACAGGGTTAAAGTCATTAGGAAGCAGCAGCCCGGTGTGTTTTAAAAATCAATCCGCTCGTTTTAAGTTAGAATTGCGTAGTTTCCTACTCTCCAATGTTACTCAGGTGCCACGTTCACCACCAAGCAATCTCAGTAACCCAGAGTCAGCATCTCCCTGGAGAAATCAGCACGAGCTTCATTTAAGTCCATGTGTTTTAAACTGCAGGTCATGGTTTATTAGTGGCTGGAAAATCAGGTTAGTGAGTCACAGTCCGCATTTCAAAAAAAAGGGGATAGAAAATCATTTGTCTTCCTAGTCACACAAATGCTCTTGCTTTTCTTGTTTAAATATGTGTATTTACACACGGCCTCACGTGTGTACATGTCAGGTCGCCGTGCAAAATGCATTTCTCACGAGGAGGTGTGGTCAGAAACGTCGGGAAGCCTCTCGTGTCCACTGGGGACGTGGCGCACTGACCCTAGATGTCCATCTGTTAGTCGTCCTCAGTGCGGCCGACACAGCGCCTCTTTCCTGTGCGCAGGCCCGGACGCCCGTCCTGCCACCCGCCTGATGCCGTGTCATGCTTCCCTGTCACCTGCCCCCGTTTCTAGAGACGTTGCTGACACGTGATCTCAGCTCCCTCCCCTCTCGTTCAAGAAATAGTTCGTTTCCATGGGAGCCCCTTCCCCTTTGACCCCGTGCTCCGCCCTTCAGCAGGACAGCTCAGCCATGACTGTCCCCCCACCCCTCGTGGAGTGGGTCGAGCCTCGTGTCACCCCCATCTCTGATAATGCCCTCGCCACAAGGCCCGCTCCGTGGGATGGCAGCACAGCTGTCCACCTGTCTTTTGGTCCGTGTCTTCATCCTTCCATGTATTTAAGCAGAGACCTTTATACGTATTTCTGTATCTGTGTATATCAAAGGTGCGTCTCTTTTTAGCAGTATACCAATGACTTTTGTTTTTAAATCCAGACTGAAAATTTTTGTCTTTAATTAGAATATATAGTTTTTTACATTTAGTGGAATAATCGAGATATTTGGGTTTAAATCTGTCTTTTTGCTCCCCCCCCATTGTTTTCTACTTTCCTCGATTTCTCCTCCGTCTCCACCTTTTCGATTGACTTAGCAGCTGGGCTCCCCCCTCCCTCCTCCTGGCTTATTCTCCCCTGCAGTGGAGTGGGCCCCGGCGGTTCACTGGTGTTTTCCGTTAAGGGCCAGAGAGCACACGCTTTAGGCTCTGCCAGCCACATTAAGTGTCTGTGGTGTATTCTTTATTCTTTGTTGCAACCCTTAAAAATTATAAAGACCATCCATCGTTATCCTCAAGCCACACCAAAAACAGGCTACTGGCTGGATTTGGCCCTTGAGCAATATTTTTGTGCCTTGGCTTGCTCAAGTCCAGTGCACATTAGTGCTTTGGCCACCTCCAGGCCCCGCGAGGGCCTTCGAACACGCCAAGTCCTCCCCACTGACGTGGGTACGATCGTGGCCACGTTCTGGCTCTCCGTACGTCGTCATCTCCATCGATGTCAGTGCCCTCTGGAGTGGACGTTCGCTCGAGTCCACCCTCACGTTTACAGCTGCCAGCGTCTTTCATCCCCTCCTGCATCTCAGAGCTCCCGGCTAAGGTCGTGTGTCTTCACCTAAGGAACTCCCTTTAGTGCATGTTCGCCAGTAAAAAATTCTGTTTTTATTGTTTGAAAATGCCATAAGTTCCTCTTCATTTGTTTTTACATTTTTAAATCAACATTGTTGAAATACAACTTTCATTCAGTAAAATGAACTCACTTTGTGCAGTTCGGGGAGTTTTGACCAATCTGTACTCCCCTGGAACCACCTTCACAGTCAAGGTCTATCCCAAAAGTGCCCTCCTACTGTCCCGCCCAGCCCCGGGGCCCAGCCTCGGGGCCCAGCCTCGGGGCCCAGCATCCACAACGTGCTTTTCTCATCCTAAAAAAGACTCATCAAAATGCTGAGGTACTCTTTCGTGTCTGGCTCTCTATGCTCGGAACAAGGCCTCAGAGACTTGTCCACACTGGGTGTGTGAGCGGCGGATGCTTTTTGCTGGCCGTGCTCCACTGCACATGTCACAGCTCGCGTGTCCATTCACCTGTCGGGAAACACGGGTGGTTTCCGTTCGGTCGTTATGGAAGAGCTTCTGCAGATGTTCAGACTCCGGGCCTTGTGTGGAAAGCATGTCCATTTCCTGGATGAGAGCGTAGAGCAGAGTGGTGGTCACACGGCAGGCGTGCGTGTGACTCGTCAGAACCTTGCCAGCTGTTCCAGGGCGGCCTGCCACCCTGACGCCCCCACCGGCTCGCGTGACGTCCCCGCCGCTCTCCGCCTGTGTCAGCACTGGGTACGCTTCGGCTTTGCAAGTTCAGCTGTTCTAACAGGTGTGTGATGCTCCGTCCTTGTGGTTTTGTTTGCATTTGCCTAATTACTGATGCGAAACAGTAAAATGAATGGTGCTGTCGGCCATTCATTTATTTTTTTAATAAAACGTATGTTCGTGCGCCTTGCCAGTGTTTTTGTTGTTTGCCCGCGAGTCCTTGGCGTGTTTTGGTGCCGGTCACTGTCGGTCAGTCTGGCTTCATTTTCACAGCACTTTTTCTAAAGAGCAGAAGTTTTTCACTTTGATAAAATCTGATTTCGTAGTTTTTTTTTTCTTTCACAATTTGTATTTTCTGTGTCCCACGTAAGAAATCTTTGCCTACCTCAGGGTGGTGAAGATTTTTCTCCTATTTTTTTCTAAAACATTTATAGTTTTAGCTTTTATGTTTCAGTTTATGGCCCGTTTCAAGTAAGTTTCCGCACGTGGTGTGCGGCGTGTCGTGGGTCATGTTTTCCCACGCAGTCGGGGCCTCCGGCCGTGAGCAGACGCGTCCCCCGCGTACTCAGGCCTCGTCCGTTACCTCCGCGGTGCTTCGCCCTTTGCTGTTGCCGTTTGTTGTTTCTTCCCTTGTGCTCATCCTCGAGTCCAGCCCGCGGCAGCGGGCGTCTCTGGCTGGGACAGATGCCGTTGTGCCCGGAGTGCTCTGGCGAGCTGCGTGGGGACGGGTGCCACAGGCCGGTGCATCTGCCAGCCAGGAAGTCAGAGGCAGGTGTTTGGGCCGGGAGGTCGGCCGGTCAGTGGGATGGGGTCGGGTTTCCAGCGAGGGGCTCACGGTCATCGTGCTGGGACATGGGCCCACACCGGGGGCCCTGCTGAGCCAGGCTGTCCTCTCGCACTGCCGGTGGTCGTGAGTCAGTTCCGCGTGTTTCAGTGCTCTGGGAAGGGACAGGGGCTGGACAGGGGGGGTGTGGCCCTTGCGGTCCACTGAGTGCCGCTAGGCTCCTGTGTTGAGTCCATCTGCTGTCACAGCTGCACGAGCGCCCGCACACGTGCCTGCGTGGATCGGCACTGTGTTTCGTGTGCATCACCTCGCTGAGCTCGCCCCATGAAGGAGCCTCATGGACATTCTACGAACGAGGGGACTGAGCGCGAAGGAGGCCGAGCCACACAGCAGCGAACGAAGGCCCAGAGCGAGGCCAGGTGTGCAGGGCCGCAGCTCGCGCGTGCAGCTGCGGCACGTTTTCCCCTCCCCTTCCCGGTTCTAGGCCCCGGACGAAGTCACACGCTCTGATGTGCTTCTGTAGTGCCTGGCGGGCTCACGTATCCTCACCCGACCTCGTGACGATTCCGTCGTCTCGATGTTCGTGGTTTCACCTGCTCATACCCTGCAAATGTTTTGTTAATTTCAGTTCTTTAAATTGTTTAGCAATAGCATGTAGCAGTGTAATTGCTTTTTATTGTAAAAACCTCATTTCCTATAACCTTGCTAAACTCCCTTATTAGTTCTCGTAGCTGTTTCGTAGATTTCGTCAGGATCTTCTGTGCACATAATTACATCGTCTGCGGATACACACAGCGTCGCCTCCCCCTTTCCGACCTCTGCGGCTTATTCCCTTTTCCTCGCTTCGCTGCGCTGGCTCCTGCCTCTGGCGCCGCGTTAGCTGGAGCTGCAGAACCTGGGCGTCCAAGCCCCGATCTCAGTCAGCGACCCGTCCACGGGGTGGAGAAAAGGCCGCCCCTGCGGGATGAGGAAGTGACCTTCCGTTGTCCTTGGGCGGGGTGTTTCCGTGGAGACCTCGTGTAAATGCCGGAACCTTAAGGCGAGTCCCGTGCGTGACCTGCCAGCGCT
Source organism: Pteropus medius (assembly GCF_902729225.1). Lineage (NCBI taxonomy): Eukaryota > Metazoa > Chordata > Mammalia > Chiroptera > Pteropodidae > Pteropus > Pteropus medius. Next base: position 1,453,697 of record NW_024355990.1, on the reverse strand, counting down.
GACGGCCGCGTGAGCCTTTCGACTTGGCGACCCGAGCCCACCGTGCCCCCTGTGCCCGCCGGCCTTCCTGGCTTTGGAAATCCGCGCGTGACTCCTGACGCTCTTTGAGCAGTAGCGCCTTTTTCCCAAGCGTTTTACCGACTCATCTCCGGTTATTCCTGTCCTCTCGCGAAGCCTGCGTGAGGAAGTAAAATGTTTCGTTCCTGGAGAGACAGGCGTTAGGTGGACGGGAGCCTCCCCGTGGAGGCGCAAGGGGGAGTGGGCTGAGCCCGCCTGCTGCCGAGGCTCGTCGCTCCTGCGGACACAGTGCCGTCAGAGCGCCGCTGTCGTGGGCACCGTGACCTCGGAAGCCTCACAGAGAGCAGAGCTGCCCTCGGGTCTCTGTGCCAGACCCGTGAGCCTGCTCCTCTGGTGGGCGGAGGGCGTTTTCCACGACACGGAGCGCAGCACGCTGGGCCCTGGTGCAGACGGGCCCACACCGGCCCGGCACGTGCGTCCGCCCCCGCGCTCCTCCCCCGGGTTTGGCCCGGCCCACTGCCTCGCGTCCTCCAGGGCTGTCCGCCCGGTGAGGCCTTCTGTCGCCCGTCCTGTACCACTGCTCCCTTCCTGCCCGCTCTGCGTCACCGCCCCTCCTCCCAGAGCCTGTGCCGGTCACCTGCTTCCCGCATGCCCTCCCTCTGGACTGCGGCAGGGCCCTGGCACGTACCAGGGGCGGCGGCCACATCGGTGCTGGAGTGGTGCTCACCATCCCCGTTGCAGACACTCAGAAATAGGTGCCGGGCGACAGAAGGCAAGCTGGCTCCTTGGAGGACACGCGTGCCCCTCGGCTCCGGGCTGGGAGCACGCTGTGCCGGCAGGGGCCATGGCGGGGACGTGGGAGGTGGAGGCCGAGTCCTGAGCTGTGAGGACAGGAGCGTGTGAGCCTCGGACACCCTGGAGGGGCGGCCCCCGGCATGGCCGGCCCTTCCTGCCTCCGGTCCCAGGCTGCTTGGCCCTCTCGCGCCTTTTCTTCCTGGTCCCCTCCCTCCACCCTCCCGTTCTGGTCGCGTGAGGGTCTCTGACGGAGACGCGCCATGTCCCCTAGGATCCCCGGCCGGCTGAATGATAGGCGGACGCCCCTGGGCGAGCTGAACTGGATCTTCACGGCCATCACGGACACCATCGCCTGGAACGTGCTCCCTCGGGGTGAGGCTGCCCTCCGGGGCTGGGGGGCTGCTGCCGGAAGCCGGGCGCCACTGGCCCTGGGCGGGACAGCAGTCGGGAAGGGTGGCTCTCCTTGGCAGAGGTGACCGAGGGTGACGGAAGGCAGGGGACGCGGGCAGTGGTGCGGTGAGTGCACATGGGCACCAGTGCCGACCTCGTAGGCAGTCTTCCCGGCAGCTCCCGGGCTCATCTGTGTTGGGGTCACTGGCGCCTCCCCACTTCTCAGACCAGGGCTGCTGCCCTGACTCTGCCGTTGACGGTGGGCCTGGGCGTGTGTCCACGCCTGTGTGAGTGCTGCCCGCGGGATACGTGCGTGTTAGTCCCAGCTTGGTGGTAGAAATTCTGGCGGAATTTGTATGTCGGGCTGTAATGCTGGGCACGAGTCACTGACGACACCTTTTTTTCTCGTCTCTGCCCTCAGATCTCTTCCAAAAGCTCTTCAGACAGGACCTGTTGGTGGCTAGTCTGTTTCGAAATTTTCTGTTGGCAGAGAGGGTCATGAGGTCGTGTAACTGCACCCCGGTCAGCAGCCCACGCCTGCCCCCCACCTATATGCACGCCATGTGGTAAGTGTCTCATGCCGGCCTGGCGGACGCACAGCCCGGCTCTCTAAACGGTGCGGGTTTCCTCATTCCTGCGTAAGCACAAGGCCGATGGCATCCCGTGAAGCGGGAGAGGAAGGCTCGTCACCAAACGCGGAGACGCGGGAGGCGGCAGCAGGGGGACAAATCACTCCTGCCGCCCTCTGCTAGCAGGAAGCCGGGGGCCTTCTGGGGCTGGGCGGGCCCGTGCCCCAGGCCCCCACAATCCTGTGACCTGGGCGGGGGGTCGGAGGACACCAGTGCTGAGGACAGAAACCTCCAGCTGAATTCACAAAGTGCCCCCAGGACGGTGCAGAGAAGGACCGCTGTGGGTTGGCGAGCCATCGCCCTGCACGCCGGTCCCACACGCACGCGGCTGTGGTCAGGAGTGGCCGTTGCTGGCGGCTTTTCCCATGACCCGGTTGCTGCTGCTTAACACCGCTGGGGACAGCAGGAGCGGTGGTCACGGCGTACGTTGTCTGCTTCTCCCCGTCGTGTGCGCAGCTGTCGGCTCCTTCCTGTCCCGCGCTTCTGTCCGGCAGTTGGAGGCAGTGCTGGGAAGTGAGCCTGTCGGTGGGCGAAACCCAACATAAACGTCCAAGAAGAGCGACTCGCTCACGGTCAGCCAGCCTCCGCACCCGTCTCACAGCATCTGGTCGTGGTCAAGCTTATTTCGGCCAGTGATTTTCTTACTATATTCGTGATTTACTTACTATACTCTCCCCGACCCTGCAAACCCAGAGAACCACGTGGGGTTTGCAAGCTCCTGTCCCTCATTCACTCAGGGAAAATGAGAACTGGTCTCACCGCGAGATCGCCCAGGGCGCGCTGTGTGGGCCGCGGCTCCTCCGGCCAGCGGGAGGGGCTGAGGCGCGCACCGCCGAGTCCACTCTAAGGGTTTACAGCGTCCGCCGGAGCACGACGCGGAGTGGCACAGGGACGGGAGCTGGGCCCCTTGGAGGGACCGGCCCCGCGGCAGCAGAAGCCCCGTGTGAGCCAAGCGGAGCCACCGCAGACTCGTCCCCACCGCTCCGTGAAGATGGCGTGGGAGGGAGAGCTGCTCGAAAAGCCTTCCTGAGACTCAGCGGGTAACGAGGACGGAGACCCGCCTTCGGGATGCGCTGCCTCACGTCCTGCTCCTCAGGAGCCAGGCTGTCACACAGCATCCGTCAGACACAGGGAGGCAGAGGGCAGAGGGCTGAGCGGGTTCGGTGCTGCCCGCGCCCTGGACAGGGGCCTCTGAGCTGCGGGGGATGGGCTATGCAGCCTGCAGGGCCGGCCACAGGGCAGACACGCGACTACCCGTGTCTTTGGCCCCTTCACCCGGTGCCGCGTCCGCAGAAGGCTTCCTGTCAGCGTGCGTCCCCTGAGGGGTGTGCTCGGCTGCAGAGCAAGGACAGACGGCGGGACAGGGGCAGCAGGACGGGAGCCAGGGAGGAGCACAAGGAGGTGGCCTCTTGGTCGCCCTGGACGGCTGTCCCTGGCATTGACCCCCAAAACGTTTCTGAGCTGCAACTTGGGCATGTTCCATGGGGTATCAAGTCAAACTCTAGGCACAGTGGCCGCGGCCCGTGACCCCACCGGCTCTGTGCCAGCCTCGGGGCCTGGGGACTCGGCCTCTGCCAGGGGACGCGGCTCCCGGAGTGTCTCATAAATCACCTGCGTCCGTGTCTGTGTGCTGCACGGGGAAACATGCAACGACAGGCTGGCACATGTCCCAGGCACATGGCCTGTGCGGGGGCTCCGTCCTCCTGGTGCCACCCTCCCTCCGTGCAGGGCCCCTGAGACTCCGGTGCCGCCTGAGGACCTGGAGACGGTCCGGTCGCTCGGCCTGCGTAGCCCCTGTCCTGTGGCCTCATGTGTCCCCTGCTCCCTTCAGACAAACTGGCTTTTGGGGGCAGGCATGCACGGCGACACCGGCCCCTGACACGCATGGGAACCGCGGGCGCCTGGGGGGAGGGGCGCATGGCGACGTGTCTCTGCGGTTTCCTGGGTCCTGGCCGAGTCTGTCCACTTCCTGGCCCTCTCCAGGCCTGTGGCTGAGCATGCGAGGGGAGTGGCAACCTGCCTGGCCCTGGGGAAAGCCGCACATGCCCTCTGGCCGGGGCTCTGCTGCCGGCCGTGCCGCGTGTGTCTGCAGCTGCAGAGCAGGTGCCGGTCAGTCCTGCAGGTGCCAAGAGTCAAGCCGTCGGCCGATCTGGCTGGAATTGGACACGGTGTCAAGCTCTGGATTTCGGGAAGGAACCTGCTCACGGGACGTCAGGAGTAAAGGGAGGAGAGACTGACTTGCCGCCGGGTGGGAAGCCTGGTGGGTCCCGGCCCCGTATCTGGCAGCCGTGCCCTCAGCCGCCCCGGCCAGTGTGAGCTCCTGCACGTACAGGAGATCCAAGGGGGCAGTTTAGTGGTATGTAGACCCCCCTGAAATCACAAGGGATTACAGCTTTTCAAATGCTGTCCCCACACTCTCTATCAAAAGTGACATAAACCTGGGCTCCTCACATTGAGTGGCTTCCACGTCCAGCTGCTGCGTGCCCGCCAGGCCACTCGGACAGGCCTTCCCTTTGTCCACGCCCCAAACCGTCTGGAACGTGGCAGGTCCGACCCTCTCCGCGAGGTCGTAGGTTGTAGATGGGCCCGTCCCAGCAAGCATCATCTGAAGGAGTCTGCGCTTCCCAGGGGTGCGCCCACAGTGACAGGGTCTTGGTCCCGTACACGCTTTCCACCCACAGAAGAAGGTGCTGGTCATGACCGGTACGAGGCGGGCCGGAGACCCAGGCGCACGGCCACCATCTCTCGGCCCAGAGAAGACTGTAGCGAGCATTCCCGAGGCCGCCCTCCTCCCCTGCCTGCAGGCTGCTTTCCAAGCAGCCACTCACCCAGGAGGCGCTTGCGCCCTGTGGGGGGCGCGAGCCTGGGATTTATCTCATGCTGCCCAGGGACAGTCAAGTTCAAGTCCGACCCCAACTTCCAGTGGCCTCACTGCGGTCCTAACAGGAGGGAGTTGGGCACGGGTTGTTCTAGAAGACTGGAGCCCAGGGCCCTCCTCGAGCGTGGGCGGCCACCGAGCATCCTGCTGGGCTGGGCACGGTAGAGGGGCGCGAGCGAGCCGGGATCGTGGGGCCCTGGCCCTGGGAGGCTGGCGTCCAAGGCTCTGCTAGCCAGTGCCTTCCACCAGGGGGGCAGATGCACTTCCCAGAGCGTCACGGTGCTCGATCTGAAATGTCACAAGGGGCCACCAGCCTGCGGATCCAGAGAGGAAAAAGCCACTCAGAGTCGGAAGTGACCTGTGTTTCTTCGTGAAATGCTGCCCCAGTTGGCACAGGTGCTGGGCAGGATCGCCAAGTGACTCCCTCCTCTCGGGGCTGGCCCGTGGTGGTGGCGGACATGCAGGCTCCTTGTGACCCAAAGTCATGGCTTTGCACACGGCCGGTTTTTACTCCTCCCCATGTGGCCTGAGCGAGACCAGTTGGGGGCCCAGTCCTTTCCCGAGCTGGGGGCTGGCCACCCCGAGGGCTCACCACTGCTCCCCGAACAGCATCTAGCATGCCTATCTGGGGGCTGGCATGTCGTCTCTGTTCCGGGGGGCAGCTACGAGGGAGTAGGCTGCGGCTGGCTGCCCGCACGGGAGAACAGAGGCCCGGAAACCAGCAGGGCCGTGCTCCCTGTGCTGTGGTGCGGGCTGCACCGTCACGGCTGCCGCAGGCTTCCGGCAGAGCTCATTCCTGTGATGAAACCCAGAGCTCTCTATTAGGTAGAGGCCCACTGCGAGGCGGCAGAACTCAAACCAGGAATAAATAACTTTCCATCGGGTCGTTACATTCCGAGGGTGGTAATGGAAACAATTCTTATGGGAGGAAGAAGGGAAGAAAGCGTAACAAAAATCGAGGTGACAGCACAGACTGACGTCCGTCCGCGTGTGGCCTCGGGCGGGGGTGCTGACGACTGCTCAGGGCCCCTCCTCTGTAATGTTTGATGGGAAGCCGTGAGCGAGTCGCTCAGTCACTTCCAGTGTCAGCCGGTCTGAGCCCGGTGCCCTGAGCTGCTTCGCACACTGCGGCAGCGTGCTCGCTGATTGGCAGGTGCCGGCGGGGGTGGGGGGAGGCTCCTGGGGCGGCCACCCTCTCGAGAGTCTCCCAAAAACACGAGCTCCAGCCCCAGTGGCACATTTTCCAGGCCTGACGCATCTGAGCAGCCCACAGCCGAGAGCCCTCCCTCCAGGCCGTGGCCGTGGGCAGACAGACACCGGCCCGTGTCTGCCTGGGGCCAGAACGCAGGCCTGGGCTCCAGCAGCCCACCCCACAGCCTCGGGGTTTTGCAGGGCTCACTTTCCACGTTTCCTAGTGAGAATCCCAAATTAAGACCTGAGTTCCTTTTGATTCCGTCCTGGAAAACGCAGCCTGTTTGAGTCACCGACAAAGCTCAGCAGGCAGCACTGTTGCTGTGCCGTGTGGTCTAGAGCTTAATGAGGCTCAGAGGTCCCCTCGTCTCCCCTTTTCTGATGTAAACACGAGCCGCAGAGGGTGTCCGGCGCACCCAGCGCCAGCCCGCGCTCTCCCCTCGCCTCTGCCTGGGCTCGCGGCACCTCCGTGCGTGCCGGCGCCACGTCTGACCCTGCGGCTTTCGGCAGGTCGTGGATGTCCTCACACCTCCTGCCCCTCCTGTCTCCTGCGAACCCTGGACTCAGTGCTTTTCTCTGTCACTCAGACGGCTGTGCCCTCTCGCCACTGGCCCCGAGCAGCTTCTCTGCATCGCTCTCAGTGACCTAAGTCAGGGGCCCCAGGCCGTGGACTGGTACTGGACCTGGCCTGTGAGGACCCGGGCCGCACCGCGGGAGGTGAGCACCAGCAGGCGAGCGAAGCTTCGTCCGCAGCCGCTCCCCAGCACCGGCTTCACCGCCTCAGACCACCAGGCATTAGATTCTCAGGAGCACCGGTCCCTGGTGCCAGAAAGGTCGGGGACTGCTGACCTGGCTCCCCTGTTCCATGGCTTCCCGTCACGTGGGCCGTCTCCCCTGCGCCTCTGCACAAATACACAGCCGTCCTGGGCTGCTTTTCTGCATGAAAATGGGCAGCTGGTGGAGGACGCGACGCCCCAGTGGTTGGGCCCAGGCGGGGGCCAGCCCTTAGGGGTCATCGAGCCAGACGGTGACAGTGGGTCAGGCCTCTCAGGATGCCCCCCAGCCCTGGCTGCTGCAGCTGCGTCGCGTTCTGTTCCTCTGTTAGAGAAGAACAGGGAGGTGCAGTGGACGGTGCTGAGGCCACTCCAGGCCAGCCCACTCTCGGATGCTTGTCTAGAACCCGCAGGACCTCAGGAAATTGCGGTGCCGTGTTTCCTGGGCTATAGTTCTCCACCCTTGTGGTTCCGAGGAGACTGGCTAAAGGGAGCATGTCAGCCTGCAGTCCAGGAGGGCAGTCCCGAAGCTCCCGCCGACCCCCGCCCACTTCACACCTCCTCCGGCCACGCGCACTTTCTCCTGACTCCAGAAGCTGAGACTTTTTGTCGGATTAAATACGAGGAAGCTTCGCAGAGCTTCGCTGCAGTAACTGGCTTTGCTCGCCGCTGGCGCGAGCGCACTGTGCCCACAGTCCGGGCGTTTAGTGAGCGCTGGGACTGCTGACTGCCCGCACCGGGAGCTGACTCGATTATCTCCTGATTGCCTCTTACTTAGGTTGGTGGGGGAGGGCGTGTGGGGAGACAGCCACGTCCGCCTGTGTGAAGACGGAAGCCTCGTCGCGTCTTCCTGTCCGTCTTGAATCGCCCCCGTGTCCCATGCTTGTGTTTTCCTCCTCGTTCCCACCCTCGACAGAGGCATTCTGGGAAAGCGCCCTCCCCCACACGCGGTCTGAAGGACAGTGGGGGACCCTCGCGCCCCAGGAAGTGGCCTGGCAAGGGGTGTGATGCTGGCCCTCGCCTCGTTCCCACGGGGACCGTTTCTGAGAGGGCGGGAAGTCGGGGTGAAGGGCCTGCGCTGCCCGCCCTGGGCGCAGGGAGCACGAGGCGGCCGTCCGCACCCCGCTGGGAGCCAGGCGGGGACGGGTCCCTGTGAGCGGCCTCACCCTGCCGTCGGCCCCGCCGAGTCTCTCCCGTCGTGTTGGCCCTGTGAGGGGAACTCGCGGAACTGACCCTCGGGGGATGGTGCCCGCAGTGCCAGGCCCCAGAGCCGGGCCATCGAGTCAGAGACTGTCACCCAGACGAGCACCACCTGCCTCGTCCCCGAGGGCTTCGTGTTGGGCACAGGTCAGACGCTCTGGGAGGGGCGCCGGGCCGGCAGTGCTGCAGCCTGAGGAGTCGGGGGGCTCCGGGGCACAGCGAGGGGCTCTCCGGGCAGGGGTCCACGGGCAGACCCCTTTCTCCTGGCCCCACACCGATCCGTTTCTGACGAAGCTCCCCTGCCTGACCCTGGCGTTGGGTGCCACGTCAGCACGTGCCGCTGCCATCATCAGCCACAGCTGTGCCACAGTGTGGACCAGCGTGGGCAGGCGCGTGCTGCACGTGCTCGGGGGCAGAAACTGCGTCACAAGGTGGGACGAGGCCCTTTGCTGTTCCCAAACTTGTCTCTCAGTTTAATTAGAAAAGGCCCACACAAAAGGCTGTGGCATGCTGCCAGCCACGCGGTCCTGCCCTCGCTGCCCTCGGCGTTTGCCCAGACGCAGCCGCCATGGGCATGGCCGCTGCTGTGCGCGGTCCGAGGCGCCGCAGTGGGGCCGGTCAGTGATGCCCAGGGGGCGTCCTCTGTTCTCTCCCCAGGCAAGCCTGGGACCTCGCTGTGGACATCTGTCTCTCCCAGCTGCCCACGATCATCGAGGAAGGCACCGCGTTCCGGGTGAGTCTGTCCGCCATCCGGCGTGCTCTGCAAAGCACCAGCCGGGTGTGGGGCCCGGGGCTCTGGGGTGTCAGAGGCTGGCGCCCCCACTGCACGTAGCACATGTCCACAGGTGTGCCAGCCGGGGTCACAGTGAGACTTTGAAGAGGTCCGCTCCTAGGAAGTACCTCCTGTTAACCCGTGCTG
>NW_024355990.1:1352826-1444808 GCF_902729225.1 Pteropus medius | reverse complement strand
GCCATGCCTGGGCACGCCAAGGGGCCGTGCTCACCCCAGGGGACGTCTGGCCCCGGCCACAGCTCGCTGGTGGGGCCTGGGTCGTGGATCGTTTTCCCCGTGTCACCTGAGGGACGGACCCAGCACTTCCCGGAGCCCTGCTTGCTGCTGCCCATGCAGCTCCCCACTGTTTGGCTCAGGATGCGTTTCCCAGTGTTTTGTGTGCTGAATGCCAGGTCTGATGCCCGGTCCTGTCCTCGAGCCCCGTGACAGGAGAAAGCACACCTAGGGCACCCTTAGCAGCAGGCAGAGGCTCTCAGGGCAGGGTGGCCAGGCGACCGGCAGGAAGAGGTGGCACTGCGCCCCGCTGACCAGGCAGCTCTCCCCCAGAGGACACGGTGCGGGAACCCACGGGACCCGGCTCCTGGGTGCCCGTCGGGGCTCTGAGCTACCCGTCATGGGAGGTCGGCCGGTCTCTCTGTTAGTGCCCGCCCGCTCCAGTGCCGGGTCCCTGTCACCAAGGTTAGGGTCTGCGAGTGATCGCTGCGCATCGTGGCAGGGAGCGGCTTTTAGTCCCGTCTCCGCGTTTTTAGGAGCGTGACATACTCAACCTCCGTGCGTATGTTGCGGAAAGTTGCACGTGTCACAGTCGTGCAGCTTGGTGAGTTTTACAAGGGAGGGGACGCGAGTGGCCCCCACCCGGGGTGGGCAGCGAGGGGCTGCAGCCCCCTCCCTGCTGCCCTCAGGCCACCACCTTCCCGGGGGCAGCCCCGTCCTGCCGTTCGTACACGCTGGACGCAGCGCCGTGTCCCGTGCGTTGGGACATGCTGACTGTGCTGGTGGTTGTCGCTCCCCTCGTCACAGCTGGGGACCCTAAGGTCCTTTGTTGCACGGCCAGGGGCGTCTTGAGTCTCTAGGCTGCAGCTTCACAGGCCGTGCTGGCCGCGCCAGGCAGGGCATTGGAGCCGAGGCAGGAGAGCTCAGGATTACCGAGCCCCACTTTGTCTAAAATGTTGCTATTTTGTTCATCATGAATTTTTGCCTTTTCATTTTTTTCCATATTGCACCGAAGTGTTTTTTAATCTGGACTCCTGAGTCTTTTGGTGCCTGAGGCAAACGCCTCACCCCCCCTCACCTGGTGTGGCACGTGGAGTGAAGGCTGGTGACAGCACACGTGCATTCCCTTCAGTCCCCACGGCGGGCCCCCCGCCACTCGGCAGACCCCCCCCCTCCATCACCATGAGAGATATTTCCCACCTTTTCCCCTTTGGGCGGTTCTGGTTTAGCACGGAAAGGCATTTCTCTGGGATTGCATCTTGGGTTTCGCTGTCGGCTGACAGGCCCCTTCTGCACGTCGCCTGGTGAGGTCCCGTGGCCGCTGCCCTCCGCTGGCATCTCTTCCTTACTGATGTGTGGCATGAGGCTCGGGGGCGTTCTGAGTGCAGATCTCGTGTCTTTGCAGAGTGGGGTGGCTTCCTCCACTCCACGGCTTCCTCTCCAGGCCTCGTCAGCATGACGGGTCGGTGTTTATGTACAGTAGGAAGTGGTCACCACGACAAGTCAGTTTATCTCTGTCTCCTTAGAGTTATTACAGTATTACCAAGTATTTTTTCCACGTTGTTCGTCGCACCCCTGTGGCTTGTTTGTTTATAACTGGGAGTTCGTCCCCCGTAATCTCCTCCACCTGTGCCACTCACGCCCAACCCCATCCCTCTGGCCGCCACCTGTGTCCTAGTCCGTCAGTGTGGCTGTAAATGGCGTCTTGCTAAATTTCATTTTCATTCCATCTTTCTTTGTTTATATTGTGGTTGCAGGTAGTTTTGTACGATGGCTTCATTAAATTCGCTTCTTTGGCCTCACAATCTTTCTATAAATTACTGGCTTTGCCTTAAAACTGAAGGAAAACTTAATATATGTGTCAGTCTCCCAGAGTGAGCAGTCGGAGGTGACAGCTTTTATTTCACAGTGGGAAGGAGCCTTCGGCGTCGGTGCCGGCCGGTGGAGGGGGCGGGGAGGCAGACTTGCAGCGTTGGGTTCTTCTCATTTGAGACTCAGGGACAGCAGGACTGTGCACTAAGTGAAAACGAGGCTCTAAGATAAGGGGACGCAGCGGTCCCTCTGCTCGGCCTCAGTTCCCAGACTTCCCTCCACAGCCTGGTGCCCCCGCTCCCGGAGCCACCTCTAGTGCGGTTTGCCTGGTCCTTGTCTTTGCCAACAAAGGCGCCCCGTCCACAGTGCCGGCGCAGCCCCTGCCCCCGTCCAGCCTGTCCCTCCGCCACTCCCGGCCCCCGTCCCAGGTCCGGCTCTGTCTTCCCACATGCCCGTTGCTCCCTGTGCCCCGCTCTGCGGCCCGAGCACACCACCTCCGAGTAAATGTGCACCTGTTCCCTCTGAGCCTGTATTGCTTTCTGTTCAGGACTACTGGTATGAGGGGCCTTCGACCAGAATACCCCACCCTCGCTCCCAGCCCAGAGACACAGCATGGACCAGAGCCTACACCGGTTCCCCTACACCTTCGGCTGACCCGCCCCGGCCATCTGCCTCCCGTCTCCCATCCTCGGCCAGCCACCCGCGCCCCAGCAGCACCCACCCGCCCCGGACGTCGCCCCCAGCCTGCCCCTCCACCGGCCTCCGCTCCGCCCCGGGCCCCGCTCTTCAGCTTGCAGATGCTCCGTTCTCCCTCCTTTAGACAAGAGCCTCGGCGCGCGGCCGCACCGCACCCTCCTGCAGCCTCTCCGCGGCCAGACGCCTCAGAGAGCTGTCTGCACTCGGGGCTCCTCTGTCGCCCATCCTGAGCCCCCCGCCATGCCCCGCCCTCTCCAGTGACCCCACGCCACCAGTTGGATGAGTCGGCTCTGGACCCGTGTCTGGGCTGACCCAGCCCCGGGCCGCAGTGTCTGCGTCCAGACCCCTCCCCTCAGCGATGGCCCCCCTGGGGCCACTGCCCGCTCGAGGTCCTCACTCAGGCGCCCAGGAGGCAACTGGAGGTCAGCGCGGCCGGGATTCCCTGCCCACTCCCACAGCACAGGCTTCTCCATACCCTTCCCGGTGCTCCGGTTGGGAGCCCCAAGGTGTCCTTGGCTTGGGGCCTCGTCCCTCCCCACACCCGGTCGCACACGTGTCCTGCCAGCTCCACTGTCTAGCATCCCCAGGTGTGACCATCTCTCGTCACTTCTTCTGACGGTGGTGGCCGTGCAGAGTGGTGACTGAAATGGTGGGTGGGCCTGTGAAGGCCGGTGGGATGCAGGAGGCCGGCCCTGACCAGTGCGCCTCTGCCCGCCCCACAGCACAGCCCGTTCTTCGCCGAGCAGCTGACGGCGTTCCAGGTGTGGCTGACGATGGGCGTGGAGAACAGGAGCCCCCCCGAGCAGCTGCCCATCGTCCTGCAGGTGAGCCCCAGCTTGGCCCCGCCGGCCAGCTGCACCCTGCCCTTCCCAGGATGGTTCATCCAAGGACACATGTGCGGCCGTGGGACTCGGCCCTCTCCACCACCACAGCTGTGCCTGGCCAGGCGCCCTGGGGGAATGAGGCAGAAGTCACGCTGGTTCCCGAAGGGCTTTCCAGGTGCAGCTGGCGCCCCTCCCCCGCCCCCATGAGCCCTCACTGGGGTTGGGCCAGACACCCCGCCTGTTTGCCTCACACTTCGGGGGAACCGATGGAACGCGAGCCCAGCGTGGGCTCTCCCTGTTAGAAGCACACGGGGTGCAAACCACCCAGGAGGAAGGGGAAGGGGGCCTGTGCAAAGGTACCAGGCCAGGAGCCATCGCCGCTGCCCCTGGACATGTCCCCATGTCCCCGCTCCGGCGTGCCGTTACGGGCCGTCATGCAGGGGCCTGTGTCAGCGTCCACACTGCTGCCAGCCCGCTCGCGGGCTGGGGGTCAGATGGCATCTCGCCCAGCAGCGTCTCTGGATGATGACGGTGGGGCAGGGGGCGGGCTGGGAAGAGTAGAAAGGCTCCCATAGCCTCTTTTCCAGTTAGCACGTGTCCCTGCAGAGGCGCGTGCACTGGGCCGTGACACGGGGGAAGCTAATTAACCCCGGGACAGCATCAGATGGGTTTTAAAACCACTGGTCGGTGGAGACTCCAGGGTTTGACAACTCACTCTAGACCCTGGAAAAGGTTTTCTGCAGGTAGGGAGGGCGGCTGAGCTTGGGGAGAAGCGGTGACAGCTGTGGGGGCCCCAGCAGCAGCGGGGCGAGTGTCTCCATCAGCATCGGTTACAAAGTGGACGGGGGTGCCCGGCCCTGGGCTTGGGGGTCTTCGATTCCGAGAGTTGCCGCTGGCATCATCGCCTGCCCCGGAGGCTGCTGGGGTCGCTGGCTGCGTGAAGGAGCTCGAGTCTCCTGGTCACCTGTCCAAGGACATGGCCTCGCTTCCTTCCAAGAAGCGCTCAGACTCTCTCCGTCAGGCCGCTGACCACGTTGTGACAGAAGCACCCCGGCCTCGCTCGACCCAGTGCTCGCTCGGGGTGGCTCTGCCTCCCAGGATCATTTGAAAACTAGGTGAACAGCTTCCCTTCATCCCCCACACTCGGTCCGGGTATGGGTCCCCTCTGCCCCCGTCAGCCGGACACGGACTCAGAAGGTCGCTTGCAGCGGAGGTTTCACCTGGCTAAGGACCGTGTGGGGCCAGAATCTCAGCAAAAAAACGGGTCAAGAGAAGTGGGCACGAAGTCCAAGTGCAGCCTGCGGCGTCGGCCACCGTGCGGGCGGCAGAGCAGCGTTCTGCGCTGTGTCTCCGGAGTCGGCTCGGGCCTCCGTGACGCTGCTCCCTGACCGACCCTGTGGCAGCAGCCAGCGCTTTCTTCTCTCACGAGTGCAGCAAGGTGGCGGGAGTGACAAAGCCAGACGGGCAGGAGCGGGGACGGCAGAGGCACGGGCCGGTCGCAGCAGAACGTTTATGGCGCAGCCCGTAGCGCCCCCACCCCGACCCCAATCTCCTGTGCTTCCCGCAGCGGGGTGCAGCGAAGCCAGGGTGCAGCAAAACCGTGCTCCCCGGGGCAGAGCAGAGGCGGAGGCAAGCGTGCGAAGTCCCCTCTCTCGGGTCTGGTGAACGTCCTGTTGTAAACGGTCTTCCATTAACGATCCACACTCCCCGGGGCACAGAGAAGGCCTAACAGCCGCCCTTCTGGTGCTGAAGTAGGGGGAGTGACCCCGTGACAGACTAGGAGGGGCGTCTGCGTGGCCTTCGCACAGACATGGCAGAGGCTCTGTGGTTCTGGCAGGCCAGTCCCAGGGGTGGTGCCCAGTGGGATCAATACGAACCTTTCCCGAGAACACGAGACCGAGTGCCAGCGAGCGCGTGCTTCCCCGCGGTGGCCGCCGTGCGGCTTCTCCCCTGTTAGCTCGCTCTGCTCCGCCGCACTATCTCCAGGAGCTGCACCTCTGCCGGAGCCTGGACCCAGCGGGGCCCATGAGCAGCCCCCGGACCTCGGGAGTGAGAGCATGTGCCTTAGAGAAAACGAAGTTGAACGCAGAGACCCTGGAGCCTTCCCATCCCTGCCGCCTTTGCTACGAGCCGGGGAGAATTTCCTGCACCCAGAAACTCGGAGGCCGCAGTGCCGACCGTCGAGGCCAGACGCCGTGTCCCCCGGGCCGGTGGGTCCCAGCTCCTTGTGCAGATGTACGTGTGAACACGTGCTTCACCGACCAGCCCGGCAGCTTTTCACGCCTTTTAAAAGTAGAGGTCCGCAGCAGGATGGGACGGAGGCTTGTGGAAGCCACAGCACTGTGGGCCAGGCACACATGTCCCCTGGGCTTGGGCGGCTCGGTCTGCGCTGGCTGTCACCGTTTGCACCCCGCGTGGTGGGAGGGAGCGGCTCCACGCTGCGGAAGGAGGCGGAAGGGGCTCTGCAGGGCGCGGCGTGCCCGCCCGCCCCAGGCCTCGCGACTCAGAGCGGGCCTTTCACCGGCGGAGCCAGCGGCTTCCCCTCCGCCGTCTCGTGTACGTGTGGACGCTTGGGTCTGAAAGAGCGGGGCGATGGTTACGGCCAGGACGACCGCTGGGCCGCGATCATCGCACACGTTGCGGCCATCAGGGTTTCAGGACCGTGCTCCTCGCCTCCCGGGCGCCGGGCTGGACCGCGACCGTCCGTGTTCCGAGCGGCAGTGCGCCGGGCTCTCCGTGCACGAGGCGCGCGGGGTCCCTGCGGCAGGGCTCTGCCTTGCCCGGGGCCGCGTCCGTGTTGGCCCTCAGCCAGGGCCGGTCCCGGCGGCCCCGTCAGTCCCCAGCATTTGTCTCTAGTTTCCACAGATCCGGGCCAGTCTGAGGCAGGAATTTTTTTTAAAAAGGATAAACGCAAACAAACAAGCTCGTTATTTTTGTAAAAGTAACTTTATTGCTGGGTTTCACTTTTTTAAAAACATAAATCAACGGAAGGAATCGGAAAGAAGGTGTCGTTTTTAAAAAGAACAGTGCTTGACGTCCCCAGGACTCTGCTGACGACATTCACTCTCTAAGGAAGCGGTCGTGGTCACGCACGAAACCCTGCGCTGCCCGAGGCCCCCGCGCCGGACTGACACGGGCGGCCGTCGCCACCTTCGGGGCGCTTCACAGCACGCACGGCGCAGCAGGCCTGGCGACCCCGTTCCCCTTGCACTTCGCATTCGTAAATGAGACCTTCGTTTCCTGGTTGGCGCCACGTGAAGCAGGCGACGGAGCTGGCCCGGTCAGGTTTCCTGCCCCGTGCTGCGTTTCCCCTTTGCGCTCTGCCGCTTCCCTTAACGAACAGAGCCTTGGTCCTGTCTGCACTGCCTGCCGTGGCAAAGGGAATCCAGACGCAGATCTCTACAGGCTTTAGGGGCATCCGACATCCGACTTGCGACAGCCGCAGCCTCTCTCACAAACCCGGTAAACGGGAGGCTCAGCTCACCCCGGATGGGCTGGAAACTTGGACCTCAAGCCGGTTCGCTTTCTTTCAAAACAAACGCAGTCGCTCAGGACAGTTCTGAAAGGGAGACGTCCTGACTCTGCGCGGAAGCCACGATGGGCCTCACACTGGACCTTGGAGAATCGGCCCCAGTCAGATGTTTTCTGCACTTCTGCTGAGGGAGCTGTCAGGGCGAGAGTCAGGCCAGCTTCGCGCCAGAGACCACTCTCTGTCCACCGGCCGCTTTGCCCCTGCACCCCTAACTTTCAGGAGGCAGTGGGACGTCATAACCCACAAGTCAAATATGGGGTGGCAGGCCCTGATCCAGCTGTGTCCCTGGAGTCCCCCTTCATGACCCCTCCGCTTCCAATGAGAGCGTCTCCACCTCCCAACACAAAACCACTGTTCAGACACCCATCACGGAGCGGTCACGTGGGCGTGGGGACCAGACGCCCGCCACGGAGCGGTCACGTGGGCGTGGGGACCAGACTGGAGGGAGATGAGCCAGACGACCCCAGGTCCTCTGTCCGCCTCGCGATCCTCCCTGCACCCCCCACCTGCTGCGTTCAGCCCTCCGCGGGGCAGCTGCTCTGGCCGCCCCATGCCCTCTCCCCTACTCCCCTACTCCCACCCTGCTGTGCCGTGCCACCCGTCCCCACACCAGTGTGTCCCTACGAGCCCTGCTGCTCAGCTCCCGGAGCCAGTGGCATGGTGGAAACGCCCCGGCCTTCAGAGTCACCCCCTCTCCTCCACTCCTGCCACCCGCCTTGGCACACCTCGCCCCGACCCTGCTGGCCTGTCCCCATTCCAGACTTCTTCCCAGCCTCCTTGCTGTGACTCGCCTCCTTACCCTGTGTGTCACCCTCCCCATCGGTCACATACGTTATGTTTTCCCATCGTGTTGATAAGTGACCGTGTAACACGGGCTAGTATTGTCCTGGGAGCTCTCATATGTTACTTAACGATAAAACCCTTGTTTTATGAATTGAGAAATGAAGGTTCAGAGAAGTTAGGTACTTTGCCCAAAGTCACGTCACCGGTGAGCACCGTGAGGTCAGTGTCCCACGGCACCATCATCAGAGAAGGCAGGAGGGGACCGCGTGTGCATGCTTCTCACTGGCCTTGCAGGCCGCCCGCCCGGAGGGCGACACGGCGATGCCAGGCCGTCACTGACCTCCTGGATTTGTCCTGGGGAAGGAGCCACGGAGGTGTGTGCGTGTCTCAGCGCCGTGGTGCCGGCAGGAGCGTGAGGACGGTCACGCCTCCCGCAGTGCGGACTGCGTAAGGGTTTACGCGCCTTTACGTAAGTGAAGCGTGGTACTGCCGTCGGGGACGGCCGGCGTCCGTGTCCGTGGGGCATGAGATGGACAGTGTGCTTAGAGGAGACGGGGGACAGTGTCCGCAGAGAGCAGCGTGTGGCGGTGCACGCCCCAGAACGTCATCAGCGAAACGTCCGTACACGCAGCCGAAAGGGTCCCAGAGCTGCCTGCGGCACACACCTCGCCTGCCAACGGAGACGCAGGGCGTTTGCTTAGCCCGTCCGCGCATGGACGTGGGGGGCCTGCCTCGGGGCGTGGGTGCATCCGAGCCTGCCCACCAGACCCCCAGAGTGACGGCTCCGGCAGCAGCTTGTCCAGGGCTTCGCGTCACAGGCCCTTTCGGTGACGCCATGTCCTTCTCTCCTCAGGTGTTGCTGAGCCAGGTGCATCGGCTGAGAGCCCTGGACCTTCTCGGGAGGTTCCTGGACCTGGGCCCCTGGGCGGTGAGCCTGGTGCGTGCTTCTGCGCGGGGCCGGGTGGAGCGGGCCAGTGAGGGCGGCCGTGGGGACGCCCGGCAGCCGCAGCGTCGGGGTCGGCTTGTGCTTCGCCCCCCTGACCCGTTTGCTGTTCTCAGGCGTCACTTCTGCGGGACAAAGTGCCACCAGCCTGCTGCTCTTCAGGGAGTGGCTCCGCCCTGCCACAGCCCTGTCCCCGGCCACACGTGGCCTGTCTCCTCCCGGAAGCCCCTGCAGACCCTCATTCGCCGTCTTGGCTCCCTGACTCCGGGCACGATCCCGAAGCACTTTTCCGGCCACTCGCTCTATAGCAGAGCAGGAATGGCCACATGAAACAGGAGGGGCTGACGGGAGGAGACGGCACGACTCACGGGGTCTGCCGGTTAGAGCAGGTCCGAGACGCCTGTCCATCAGTTGCAGTACGGGGACCTTATTTGGTTCTGTTTGCAAGTAAACATTTGAAAGTTCAAGTTGGAAAAGTTAATGCTCAAGAAACAATTAGGAGTTTAGCTGGATGTTTTCTTATTAAAGAATAATGGTTTATTTTCTTAGATGTGGTAATGGTCTGTGGTCATGTTTTGATAAGAAACTTCGTTTTTAGAAGTAAATAGTGTTTACAAATGAAGTCATGTGATAGGACAGGGTCCCCCGAGGCTCAGGCAGCTAGCCCGTGGGCATTCAGATGCCATTTCAT
This sequence comes from Pteropus medius, assembly GCF_902729225.1. Classification (NCBI taxonomy): domain Eukaryota; kingdom Metazoa; phylum Chordata; class Mammalia; order Chiroptera; family Pteropodidae; genus Pteropus; species Pteropus medius. Next base: position 1,435,491 of record NW_024355990.1, on the reverse strand, counting down.
CTCCACTTAGGACTACTTAAGTCTTTCCACAATATAATGTCACAAAGAGAGATAATTGTCCCCAGAAGGAAGAGCGAGCCCGAGGCTAGGAAGAGGGGTCAGTGCTGGCCACTGGCACTGACCCTCCCCGGCGCCTACAGCCGTAGATCCTGCGGCGAGGTGAGGGCCGTGTGTGGTCCTGTGGGACGGCGTCACCCAGACGTCCTGGAGGAGGCTGGGGGGACAGGAAACGTACAGTCGCGCCCTAGAGCCGCTTCCGTTCACATCGTTAAAACCTGAGTCAGCACCCAGGGAGGCTGCCGAGGTCTGGTCTGGGGCTGGGTAACGATGGCGGCAGGTGCCGCTCTGGCCCTTGGTGATGGCCCCAGTGCCTGAACCGGAGGAACGAATGTTTGTCCCTCGTTAAGTGTGGCCTGTGACATGAAAGGGACCCGGGACCTGCCATCAGCCAGGTCACCCCCTGGCACCTGTCCTGGGTGGGGGCGCCCTGGGAGAGCTTTGGGATTGCGACAAGTCTGAGACGAGGACAGAGCAGACTGGGAACCTGGTGCAGTTGTCCCGGCGGCCTGCACGCTGGGCGCCATCCTGTCTCGTGTCCCTGCAGAGCAGCCCTGGAGACGAGTGGCCGGCAGAGCGTGGGCACGGGGAAGCCGAGGCGGGTCCCTTGTAGCCGCCACAAGCCGACCCCCGGGTGCTGCCTCCAGAGCACCCATGCGCATTGGGGTCGGCTGGGTGGGTGAGGTGGCCCCACGAGAGTCTCAGAGTGGGCCTGCATTGTCGCTGAGAGCAAGCCTGGCCACCAGGCGAGGGCAGTGGGGTCTCAGGCACGAGGGCGTGGCGCTGGACCCATCCAGGTCTAGAGCAGAGCAGCCCAAGGCGCCCTGCGGTCAGTGGGATTGGGGAGAAGACCCACAGGAGGCGAGGCCATCGGCTCCCGCGCATTCCCCATGTGGCTGAGGCCAGCGCCACACCGCGTCCCACACTGCCCGCTGACGCCACCCTCTCCCGCAGGCCCTGTCCGTGGGCATCTTCCCCTACGTGCTGAAGCTGCTGCAGAGCTCGGCCCGGGAGCTGCGGCCCCTGCTCGTCTTCATATGGGCCAAGATCCTCGCCGTGGACAGCGTGAGTAGTCCCTGTCCCCCTGGGGCCCAAGGCCACCTGGTGGTGGTGGGTGCTGAGAGCAGGCAGCATCCCCAGGGTGCAGTGCCAGGGGCCAGCTCCTCCCTCCCACGCTGGCCCCGAACTTCCCGTCCACCCGCCTCCCTGCACCAAGGGCTGCCGGCCCTTCCTCTCGGCCGGAAGGGGCCAGCACTCCCCTGTCGCCCTGCGGTCAGCTCGCCCAGCCACGCACTCTCCACTGCTGTCCCTCGCCCCGCACACCGCTTCCTCCCCAGCTGCGCCAGGCCCGCAGGGCTCCTCCGTCCCCGCCCTGGCCGTGGGAGCAGACACGTGGAGGCCCAGGCTGCCCCTGTGAGGCTCGGCCCTGCCGCACTGGCGGTCACTTCTCAGCCGTGACTGCCCAGCCCGCGTCTCCCTACCAACCCTTGCTCGTGCCTGCCCGGCCCGCAGTCACCTGTCTCTGCAGAGATCTGGAGCTGCGCTGAAGGCTGTAGGTGGCACAGAGGTCAGCCTTCTCTGCCCTCGACAGGGTCACAGCCCAATGGGGACAAAACTCTGTGCTGGGAGGCCAGATGTGACACATCCCACAGGTGGCGTGGGCCATGTCTGCGCTGGATGTGAACGTGGGAGGCTGCTGAGTGTCAGGCGTGGGAGGCAGGAGCCTGGGACGGGGGCCCAGCACAGAGGACATTCAGGGTGGCAGCCGGCGTCGGCGTGGAGGGCCCTTCAGGGCACAGGCGCTTCCTTCTGGGTTTGGGCCTCCGAGCTTCGCTTAGCAAGAGTGAGAAGCTGCTAGAGACTTTGGACAGAGATGGTGGGAACCAAGTTGTGGTTTTTAAAGTGCCTGGACTTGGTGTGAAGACTATGAGGTTGACCACGGGGGCGGGGGCCACTGGGGACATGGGGGCCGGTGGGCAGGGGGGCCAGGCGGACGTGGGGGCAACGTTCCCGAGTTTGAGCCTGGGTGGTGGTGACAGAGGCCAACAGGCGAGGCAGACATGGTCGGGGAGCGTTCAGAAGACCGTGGTGCCGAGGCAGAGGTGGACACTGGGGACCCGTCCAGCCAGTGACGATGGCAGGCGGCCTCGGATGGGCCAGGGGCAGAGCCGAGGGAGCTGCTCTGGGGAGTGAAGGGGAGTCATGGGAGCGTTCTCCAGGGCCCTGACAACACGCAGGAGGGCGCCCGGGTGCGGTGGGTCGGGTAGCGGCTGTGGGGACAAACAGGCAGGGCTCTAGGCAGGAGGACTGCATGGTGGCTGCACGTCTGGGAGTTGGTGGGTGAGGACCAGCATTGGAGCAAGCTGGGGGCTCGAGCGGACAGTGACCTGGGCGGTCTCTGTCCAGGAGGAAGGAGCCAGTGGCGGCAGGGTCCGCGACTGTGCGTACGTGTGAGCATCACAGCATGGCAGGGCTCGTGCGTGGCGCGGCCTCCATTCTCCTGCACACGGTGCGGGACGTGTGTGTGCAGTTCCTTACGGACAGGACCGTGCTGGAAGGTGAGCTGCCGGGACCACGGCCTGGCCGGAGCTCAGAGCCTCGGGCCACGTGGGGTCCTTGCAGCTCAGCGGAGTGGCAGAAAAGCTTGCAGGGCAAGGGCGTCCACTCACGTCCCCGTGGGCAGAGGCAGGAGAGGAACTGACCTCAGTGGGCCTCTGTCCTGCCGGCTCCCCCTCGGCCACAGCTGGTGTCATCAGGGCCTGTGTGCCCATGAGCTAGCCCAGCAGTCCGCGTGACTTGGGGCTCTGGTCAGCAGGATCCCCTCGCACGCTCTCTTCTGCACTGGCCGGCCCAGAAATGACAAAGCAGGTCGAATCCAATCCTGGCACTGCCCGCCCCTCTGCTCACAGCGAGCCCACCAGGAAGCCCCAGGCAACTTAGGGCAGCCCGCCCACCATCCGGCCTTGCTCCCCAAGCCCCGGGCCCCCTCACCCTGCAGTGGCCAGAGCTTTGCTGTGAGGGGCCAAAAACAGGGTCAAGGCTTCATGAGCGTCACGGGGTGTCCCCACGTGTGTGTGACAGCACGTTTGCTTCTGCGTGAAGGCGTCCTGATCTTTGGCTGCTGTTCACACGCTGGACTCTCGCTGTTCCCTTGGCCATCCTGCAGCCACGGTGCTGAAGCCAGAGAGCCAGAAGTGGCCCTCAGGCCCCCCGCTGGTTCCCCCGCAGCCCGGCCCTCAGGGTTGTCACTGTCCCGCCTGGCCATGTGGACCGGGACACTCTGGTGCTGGCTGGTGGCGGTGATCGGCGCACCCTTGGGCGTGCCTGATTTTCATGCCCTCGGTGCTGGGAACAGCCTCCTTCCTCCTCAGGGCGTCCAGGCTGGCCTTGACCTCGGTTCGACCTTGACCCGTCTTGGGCCCAGTGCCCGCCATGTCCAGTGAGTGTTCCCTTGCTTGTCTGTTCCAGAATGAAGACTAGGTACTATGAGGTATCATATTTGTCAACAGAAGATCTAACTTTCCTTTTCTTCAAACCCTCCTCAAACGATGATTTCTTTAAAAGATCGTCCAGAACATTGGATTTGAAAGTTTAAAAAAGAAAGCTAAATTTGAGTCCTGCTGCCCCCGTGTACTTCCACAGGCCATTCCGCCCGCCGTCCCCTGCCCCTGGACCCCTGGAGAGCTGTGGCAAAGGCGCCTCCGGGCCTGGGCACAAAGCTCGGGGCCATGTGCGGGAGCGCTCGTGGATTCAGTGAGGGGATACAGGTGTGAACGCAGACTCTGAGCCGCTCCCGCAGGTTTAAAGCCTGGGCTTGTGGGTCAGGCAGCCGTACCTTTCGACTGTTTCTATTTTGCCTTTTTTCAGACGTCCTTGAAGAGTCACGTTATGTTATGGGGCTCTTTTCCCGGGGAGACTTGAAACCGTTTCTCTTCTCCAGTGCTCTCTCGTCCGAGTCACAGTGTATCAGCTCTGTCCTTGGTACCTGGCCATCAAGGACCCGCGTAGGGCTCCTGGATGCACAAACCGTGATGCAGAGCCAGGGCAGGAGGCGGCAGGACAGGTGGCACTCGGCACCCAAGTCCCCCGGCCGGCGCGCGTCGCCCCTGGGGACAGGCTGTCTGGTTTTCGGAGCAGCGCGTCTGCTTAGACTTCTCCTTGCGTGGAAAGGGACGCCCTTGCAGAACACCTTTCACTGTTCCGTTCTCGAGAGTCGCAGCACTGGGGTTCCCATTTCAGGGCGAGGAATCCCGTTCACCGCCGAGCCTTGCTCCCATTTGTCCCCAGTGCCTGACGCAGGAGGCTCCATGCCAAGTGCCCCCCAGCCCACCTGGCGTCGACCACCTGCACGACGCTGGAGCCGTCACGCTCGACAGCCCGCGGGCAGCGTTCCAGCAGATGCCACGGGCGCCGGGCCCCCGCGCATTCATTCCCAGCCAACGTGTCGCTCCTGCTTGCTTAAAGGCAGCCGTCCCACCGAGAGACGTTTTGAAGTGTTTCAGTGGGGACCGAGCCGGGGCTCCCCATCCTTCCTCCTCATGGCCATGCGGCCGCAGGTCCCCAGGGACCGGACTCCGTGAGTTTAGGGACCTCCCCGACCCCTGTCTGGCGGAAGTCATGCTGCCCTGCTGGCCTCCCCACAGCCGGCCTGCGCTCACACGTGAGGGCCTTTTGCAGCACCCGGAGTCCCGGCGAGGGTCAGGGCTCCCGCTGCCCACACACAGTGACGCCCAGGTCGGGATGAGAGAAGCCGCTACGGTCAGACCGAGGCTCGCCCAGCCCCGCGCTCGGCTGCCCCAGGCAGGGCCTCCACTCAGGCTGCACCCTGGCTGGTGGGGAATCCGGGCCCCTTCACCCCACAAGCGTACGCTGAGCACACACCACGTGCTGGCACGCAGGGCTCGTGAGTGGCTTGGATGGGGGTAGGAAGCACCTCGGCCGCAAGACAGGAGGGTCCATCTGGCAGGAGGACGGAGAGCGGTTCTAGGAAGAGGAACAGGCTCAAGACCCGTCTGACTGAGGAGCAGGGGACACTGTGGGGACACTGATGTGGCCAAGAAGGCATGACTCGGGGCAGGAGACCCAACAACAGCACGTCAGGAAGGCCCTTTTGTCTCATTTCCGACTCTAAGAAGTCTGCCCCTGGGGGTCTTGTCAGGGTCACCCAGTCCCCACGGTATCTGCACTCAGCGCCACCTAGCCAGAAGTACTAGGACGTGAGGAAACAGGCCAGCGTGACCCACACCGAGGAGGGGAAAGCAGCCTGTTCAGAACTCTCACAGACGGTGGAATCCGCAGACGAGGACGGGAAACAGTTCTGTTGACATTTGGGAGATGTTAAAAGGACTCACCTCGGAGAAGGACAGTGCTCTCTGCCTGCCCCACAGCGGCCGGGCGCCTGGCCCCACTTCTGTCCCCAGGCGGGTCCTGCACAGCCCCCAGGGTCCCGTGATGCATCCCTCCACCCTGCCCGGTGGCCGAAAGCCGACCTCCAGCTCCGGCTCTGTGGCCTGGCTCTCCCAGAGCAGCCACATGGGGCGGTCGCCCACTCCCAGGCCCACGGACGTCTCCTGGGGGGCCTTTCTGCCCCGGCCGGGGTGTCCAGCAGTGGGGAGCCCCCTCAGACTGCAAACATGGGGGAGCTGGAGTCCCCAGGGGTGCCTGCACCAGGGACGCCCACAACTGGCTTAAGCGAGGGGGCCCATAGCCCCCGCCTCCATGAGCGCACGGCCTTCACGGCGGAGCAGCTCAGCACCCTAGAGAGCTCCTTCCAGCGCCGCTGCTACCTGGGCCCCCCGGAGTGCCGGGTGCTGGTCCAGAAGATGCGGCTGTCCCAGGTGCAGATAAAGCCTGGTTTCAGAATCGGCGTGTGAAGCACAGACAGCAGCCGCAGCCCTCGCGGCCCCACCCGCCCCTCCCTGGAGCTCTCGTGCGCCCTGGGTTCCGTGCCCCACCCGCTGCCCTGCACAGCGGCCTGCCTGGGCACTGGCACGCCCCCTGGCTCCTTCTGGGACCCCTGCCAAGCAGAACAGTTCCCCCAGCCTTGGTGCGGGACTCGAGCAGCAGACCCTGGGAGCCAGGCGCACACGCTGGGCCCCGCCTGTCCAGGGGGCCCTGGGGCCCATGTGCCCTGCCAGAGACCGGGAACGCCTTTTGCGGAAGTACGGCAGCCCAGAAGCCCGCAGCTGGGGTGTCACATGCCCAGTCGCCCCACACACGCTGGGTGTGTGCAGAGCTGAGCCTGGCATCCAGACGTCCCACTGGTTCCCTGGGGTGGGCCTTGTGCCCATCCACAGGTGGGACCTGGGACCCTGGCCCACCTTAGGATTCTGGAAGGTTCCGAGTTAAAGATGATTTGAAGCAGTTTCTTCACTGATAGCCGTTGCTGAGGGAACAGAGTCGAAAGCCAGAAGTGGACTCGTTCTGTGTTGGGCTTTTAGCATGCGGTAAAGGAGAATCCATTCAGTATGTGCTAGAGAAACTGGCTTCCAGTTGGGAAAAATAATGGTGGACCCTCTCTCTCCCAGAGGTAAAAAAAAGACTCAACCCAAACTTCCCAAGACGAAAGCTCCATGTGGCGGCGGGTAAACAACCCAGTGAACGCTGCAGGCGAAGGACCAGTGAGCTTACGGACAGCAGCAGAACTGGTCCAGACAGCGCTGTGGGAAGGGAACGTTCAAACCATGAGTCGGGACGGTGGCAAGCGGCCTGCTGTACGAGGACCTGGAGCCCCTACAGGGGGCTGGCGGAAAAGGGTATTTGAAGAAACGATGGCTGGAACATTTCCACATTTGATGGAAACCGTAGACCCCCAGACCGAGGACACCCACAAACGCCAGGCACGAGCCGCACGAAGCAAACCGCCCAGCACACATTGGGACCCAGTCACGTAACAAACAATAACAAATTCTAAAACTCGAAAGCAGCCAGTGAAAAACAGAATGGAGAAGCAAAACGCGGGTGACAGGGCTGCTTGCTGGACGGGAGCTGCGTCCTTCGCGCTCGGGGAGAGCCGCCCGCTGGCCCGCCCTCGGCCTCGGCGTTTGTCCTGCCTCCCTGCAGCGGCCTCACCACTCACCCGCCCCGGCAGTGCTGGCCTGTCCTCTCCGGGTCTCGCTGTCCCCACTTCCTCCCGCACACACAAGCGAGCGGGGTGGCCTCCACCCTCCAGCCACGACCCATCACCAAGACCTGAGTGTGGTCAGGTGGGCCGAGAATTTGCAGCCCCGCAGAACAGCGAGAGGATAACACACCGTGGCCGGGTGGGGGTTCTCCCCGGGGCGCGAGGCCCGTTCACTGTGAGGAGAGCTATTGAGATGATGTGTTAATGAGGAGAAGACGGCTAACATTGATCTTCTCTTAGAGAAAGAAAAACACTCAATAAAACAGGCATCAGTAGTTACTTCTCAAACGTTTGAAATATCTTCCTGTCCGCCCAAAAGCCAGGATGTCACCACCAATGAGACCAGAGAAGGAAATGAAGAGCGTGAACACTGGGTTAGAAGTGAAACCGTACGTCTGCTCAGGGCAGGAGGCAGCCCGCGGGGGCCGTCACCCAGGAGTCAGACCAAGACAAGCCGGCGAGGGGATGATGCTCCGTCCGCGAGGGAGGCCTGGGTCGAGCAGACGCGGCCTGGCACACGAGGGGAGTGTGGGGCGACTTGGAGGCGCTCCTGGGGAACTCGGACGACAGGCCCTGTCCGGCGATGGGAACGGGAGCGACGGGCACAAACATGTCGGCGTTCTCCACGGCCGTTTAAACCACAGGGCAGGCCCAGTAAGATGCCGCGAGCTTTCTGTTCATGAACCCCGAAACTCGACAAGCATGTTCTAAACTTCCCAGGAAAAATAAAGAGCATCCAGGGGAAATCCTGGAGAGGGAGGGCGGGGGGCGTCATCCTGCCAGCCGTTAAAATGAACCGTGACGCCGCCAGGAAAGGCCTCGTGGCCCGGGCTGCCGACAGGCCCCCCGCGGCTCACGGGGCTTCGTGTGCGGTTTGGTCCGTGGGCCCCTGAGTTTTCGGCGCTAAGATAGGGTGTCTCCCTGCACGCCCCCAACCTTCAGAGAGAGGTTGTTACACAGGACGAAGCCACAAAAACGCTAGGAGGGGACCAGGCCCACTCTGCTTCAGCCTCAGTGACGGAAGCCTCTGCAGCTCTGGCTCCAGATCCAGGCGTCCGGAAAATTAGTAAGCTTGATTGTGTGAAAATGCAAAATTCAGCGTTCTAAATTTTATAAGTACCATGAGCAGAGTTTTAGAAGGAGGATCTGGCGGGGGTGGGATTTAAACTCCTGCCGCGGGGGGAAGGCCGGCCTCCCTGACACGCAGCTCCTGGAGAAGGACAGCTCCAGCCGTCCAGCAGAGCAATGGCCACAGGACGCAACCGGCGACTCAGAGATGCGAACGAAATGCTCCGTCTCTTCACAAGTGCACAGTAAGAGACACCGAGATGCCACTTTTCGCTTCTCAGACTGGCAGAAATCCTCACACTGAACAACACGCTGTGCGGCGAAGGTACAGTGCGGTGACGTCTAGCAAAACCACAGACGCGTTTATTCCCCATCCAGCAGTGCTGCGGCTGGGGACTCGCAGCTGGACCTGCTCACACGTGCAGCAGCATCTTACTTCTGGCCGCGTCGTTCATAGTCACAGAAGCTCGTTTGCACGGGACAGTGCAGTGGTCCCAGGCTGGCCCCATGAAGCCCTCCCCAGGCCGATGGGCAGCGTACCCCGAGGTGTAGAAAAGTGGGTACTGCACGTTCGTCGAAGGACAGGGTGCCTCGGTCTGTATGGTCACAGTCTCTGTTCACACAAAGCGTCGGAAGGAGCAGTGGGACGCTGACGAGGCGGTGCGTGGTGGGGGAGGGGCCGGGGCCGAAGAAAACCCTGCCGTGTGCGGAGAGGTAGAGCGAAGGGGTGGGAGCTCAGGGACGCAGCGATTTTCCCGTCGGGAACGAGCGTCTGACCTGAGGCCGTGTAAAGTGATAAACCGTGCGTGGGAAATGAGCATTTACGTTTTGGCAACTGGGAAGGCGGCCGTGCTGAGGGCTCCAGCCCATGGGGGCAGAGCGTCTTCAGCTGCTGGTGACGCGGAGCGGGGTCCTCCGGCACGGCCCCGTTCCTGGGCGCGCACACCCGCACAGCCCACGCCGCCCCGGTGGCTCCCATAGTGTGTGTGTGCCGGCGATGGTCCCGAGGCTGGTGCTGTCACCGCTGATTGTCCCCCCACACCCAGCACCACCACGTCCTTCTCACAGTGAACTCTGACCGCGGGGACAGGAGACCAGCCCTCCGCCACGGGGCTTTCAGAACGTGCGCCACGCGTCCCCAGGGGCCCCGCTCAGGACCGGCCCCCAGCTCACCCTCGTTTGATCCGTCACGCTCAGCGGCTGTTGGCCTCTGTTCAGCTGGCATCTTCCCCACCGCCCGCCCCCCAGAACAGACTTTGTAACCTGTGCTAAGAAGGACCGAGGGGGGCTTGTGCCAGAACACTGCAGGACAAGCCCTCACCTCATCCAGTCACCCCACGGGACCCAGGGTCTGGCGGCACCTCCTGGTCTTCCTCCATCCTCGTCACTATGCAGAGCGCTCGTGCAGCACCGCCTTGCTCCCCGCCTCGCTGTTCGCTTCCCCTCCCGTCCCACCCGCCCTGTCCCAGCGTCTGGTCCCCTGAGGTCCTGGGCAGAGGACTCCGCGTCGGGAGCCCCGGGGGAGTCAGAGCCGGTTTCCGTGGACGGGCACCGCATCGTCAGGCTCTCCCTCTGCTCCACCCTCCTGTGCCTGTGGCCCGAACGTGTCACACCGGTGGCTTGACCGGGGGGAGGAAGGGGGCCCTGGAGCGGCTGGGAGCCCGCTGCCTCTGCGGGCTCTGCCACGCAGCCCGCCTGCCCGCTCTGTGCCGCCTTCGCACTCAGCCTTCTTGCCGTTCCATGGAACGAGGCGGTCTCCCGAGCCGGGGCGCAGGCGCGTGCGGGCGTGGACGGGGGCGGGTTGCAGTCTGAGCAGTGCTCACCCTATGGTCAAGTGCCGCGGGCTCAGGATTGCAAGTGAACTAGACACGTGAAAAGACACGTGGTCAGTGGTCACCTGCGCCTGACACGCTCGTCAAAGCAGCTTTGATGAGTGGGCAGCATGTAGACGACTGGGTTTCGGGGGCCCTGGCGCCCACGCCCCATCAGGCTCGGTCACAGGCTGTGAGCGCTCCCCTGCAAGCGTGCGGGGAGCTCCCCGGGGCCTGCAGGCCTTGGTCTGACCTGTCGCACTTCGGGCTTGAAGACAGACGGGGCCTTGGTGCTGAGTCGGGGCCGGCTGTCGTCCCAGCCTGGGCTGTGCTGTGGGTACCACGCTGGCCCCTTCTGGTTCTTAGGGCACAGCCCTCACTCGAAGCCAGAACCCAGGGGCACCAGCAGCACCTGCACACAGGCCGGGCTTCCTCACTGACCCAGCCCCTAGAGCCCACAGTTCCCGACATCCGCCCTCCGCCCTCCATCCTGCTGATTCCCACCCGAGAGCTGAGCTCTTGTCGGCTTATTGACGTGAGGAGGATAGCTCAGCATCGAGCCCCTCAGACACGGGCCAGGCGGGAGGGGCGCGGGGCTCCGGGCCACAGGGACCTCGTCCCGTGAGACGGCTTCGCGGTAGAGGTGGCCCACGCCAGCGGGGCCTCTGGGAGCCTGTCACAGCGCGTCCCCTTTCCCCTTGGATTCTCTGAAATTCGGCTCTGAGGGTGCTGAGCCTCGCCGCTGCTCTGATGGCCCCGTCCTCGGGCGTGGAGCGTGCCGGCCACTACTGGACTCGACATCCACCTGTGGCCTCGTTCCCCCGAGTGTTGCTAATCCGTTTGCTGGCTGTGGCCCTACAGAGCCCAGTGAGCTCCTGCCCACACCTGTGGGCCAAGGAATAAGGGTGTCTGTGATTTGTGTCATGCCCTAATTTGCAAGTCGCTCTGACATGGATCTGGCCTTTGAATCCACTTGTCGAGCACAGATTCCTTAAAGTCTCCTGGGGTCCCCGCTGGCCGGAGGGAGCCTAGGCGTGCGGCCTAGTCAATGCTGGTGCTCCATGTCCTCTCCGGCCAGACAGAGACCTGTCCCTCGGCACATGTGCCTGAAACCTCCCCGGCCATGACTGCCCAGGCAGAATCGCTCACGTCCCTGGAAGAACCAGCGACTGCAGAAATCCCCAGCCGGCCAGCCGTGTCAGATCAGGGCTCCGTGGTCCCCGCCCCCAACAGGCCCTTCCCCCAAGCCTCCCGACTCCACTGCTTCGGGTGCCTGTCAGCCTCCTTCCCGGGCGCCTGCCTCTGTCCCCAGGGTCTGCCCCCCGAGCTCTAGAGCACCCTGTGGCCTTGGGTTCCCACACGTTTGCGTGTGACTTCCAGGCTAGAGGCAGGCCTGCCTCATTCCCTGCATGTCACACCGTGCCCCCACCTCCCTCCTGCGAGCTAACATAGTGCACCCTGAATTAAACCCCTCACCCTCTGTGGCCCTGGAGAAACGGTGAACCAGCACCCTGCCTCCTCTGCCCGGCCCTCCCGCTCACGCCCCCCGTACCCCACCCTCCTGGTTCCGGTGTGGTCCATGCAGCCCTTCAGGGCCTCCATGCTGGACATCAGAGCCCAGCCCCCTGCCTGCGCTGGCCCTCGCCTCCCACCCGTCCCCAGCCGCCCGGCCGTCCCCCGTGGTGATCCCAGCCGCTCCCCTCCTTGGGCGTCTCCAGAAGCACGTGCCCCCTTCTCTCCAAGCCCCCCAGCCCCGGTGCCTGTTCGCCATGTGCTGTGACGCTGAGTTGTGCCCTCCTGGGCCCGAGCAGGCCACAGCTTATGTCGCTGTCCCCGGGCCCGAGTCAGGCCTGGCACCTGGCGGGTCCTCGAAACGTGCTGAGCGATGAACACACCACCGGTGCTCACAGGTGCCGGGGCCGAGCAGCCAAAGGAAGCACGCCCCTCAGCTCCACACCGCTGAAGCTCAAGTCCCCGCCTCAGAGCTAGCTCTCCTCTGGGGCAGGGACTTGGGCCTCTGGGAAGTGGCTGGTAGAACGAGCTGTGTGACGTGCATCGTCTGTGAGTCACACAGGCTGTGGTGTTTTGGTTTTTTGGAAGTCCAGCCCAGCGAGACCCTAGGAGTTTCCACGGGGCTGGCTCTGCGGGAACCAGGGGTGGTTGCAAGTGTCGAGTGTGTCCAGCTCCGAAGGCAAGAGGCAAACGCGTGGGCCCCAGGATGACAGGGGACTTGGGCAGGGCTGCGGGGACGGAGGGGCCCTCCAAGGGAGCCGGTGCAGTGGCCCGGGTGCCCCACCCAGCCTTTTCCCACAGCCGAGGGAAACGCATCTGCGAGCGACCATTCTCTTTTTTCAAATGAAATTGGACTTGAGAGGAGAAAATGATGAAGGCATAAAACATCCCTTGCACGCTCATTGGTTCACACGTGCTGGGAGCACAGCGAAGCCCCTTCCCGACACCGCACTGACTGTCTCCCTGTGTCTCTTCTCTCCCCAGTCGTGCCAAGCTGACCTGGTGAAGGACAACGGTCACAAGTACTTCCTTTCGGTCTTGGCAGACCCCTACATGCCCGTAAGGACCAAGCGCCGTTCTCTCCCGGACGGTCTCGAGATCCGTCATGTCTCCCTCTGCTCACACGTCACGCTGTCGTGACACGTATGAGGGCTCTGGAGAGGGGTGCTCCTCGCCAGCCCCCACCCAGGCAGAGGCCACGACACGGGTGGGCCGTGCTCCAGGGGTCACGTTTACACGTTCAGCTGCCGCCCGCCCCCCCGCCCCCCGCAGACAGCACTCTTCACGCAGCACGTGGCCCCGGCAGCTCTCCCCTGTCTGAGCGGGAGGTTGCCGGCCGTGATGTGCTGTCGGTTTGGTTTACATCGGTCCTTTTCCCTGGCACATCTGCATCGCGGTAGAACCCGCTCGCCCCCACGTCCTGTCAAGTGGTCGTATTTGTAGGCGCTGTACACCTGTGACGTGACGCTCTGTGGCCAGTGGAGAGGCAGGAAGGTGACGGGCTGACGTGCCATGGGAATCAGGAAGGGGGTTGGGAAGGGAGGAAGCGCTCGAAAGTTTCCACTTTAAATATAGTAAATTGCTTCAGAAAGTAGTAATCCACGAATAGTACATACAGTGACTCGTGTAAACATTTGAGAGTTAACGTCTCCGTCCCGTCCCCCCAGCGCCCAGCGGAGTAGAGAGAACGGGGTCGGCGACCTTGGCCTAAGGCAGCGTAGCAGCCCCTCTGCGGTCTCAGGCGGCTCCCGGTGTATAAGGGACGTCATTTAACCCTCTCTTTGGTTTTCCAAAGTAAATGAAGGTTTTTCGAATGACAGGAAGGTAGATAATCCTTGTGCTTTAACCTAAGTGCAGCATTTAAACACCGTCAGAGGCAGTTAAAGTCATGCGCTGAGTTCTGGAAACAGTCGCTCCCCGTTGCTCAGGGTGAGCAGGAAGACAAGTGAACGGGAGGAACGCTCAGTGCTGAAACACGGTGAGGCACCGCGCCCCTCGTCACCTGCAGACACTGGAGCTTGAGGACAGCGCCAGATGGGAAAGAAAGGGAAGGACACCCCCAAACGCCGAACCCGGCAGGGCCAGAGAGCAGCCACGGCGGGGAGCAGCCAGGATGCCACGGAGGCCCTGGGGCCCCACAGCACGCGGACCGCGGCCTGCCCACGGGCACGGGCCTGAGCTGGGGCCCTCTCGGAGACCGGTGCCCCGCATAAAGCCAGGAGCCCGTGAGGCCTGCGCCCCTCGCTGAGCAGAGTGGGCAGAGCCCCTCGTCCCACATGTCAGAAAAGCCCCGGGGCCACTGCAACCTCAGCATCCGCGCCCAGGCGGGTGCGCGCCAGCGGCCGAGAACTGGACGCGAAGCGCCTGGGGCCTGAAAGAAGCCCAGGCAAGGCCAACCTTCAGGGACAGGTCCATGCCGGACCCACGAGACACGCTGGGAATGCTGCCTGCTGCCGATCCGCAGCCAGGGGACCAGCACCGAAGAGAGCTGGCACCCCCAGACTAAAGCTAGCAGGCTTACCTGAAAAGGACCAGCGCCAATGTGAACGTGCGTTTAAAACGAGTGGATGACGTTTTCTCATCCTCCACGTCAGCGGGCTCTCTGAGCAGCTCGGCAGGGGGGCCGGCACCATCACCAAAGCCTCCGTACGTGACTTCGGCAGGACGGACCCCGCCGGTGAGAGGACCGAGGAGGAGTCGCCTGGAGCGGTGAAAGGTCACTGAGAGACGGGGGTCGGGGGAAGCAGCATCCGGACCAGTTGTGGCTGAGAACTCCCCACATCTGCAGAAATGAGTTTTCAGATCTGAAAAGGACAACGAAGCTCGAATCCACACACAGAGTCCCCACGGCCAAAGCAGGGATGGTCAAAGGCAGAAGTGACGGAATCGGGAGGGGGAGTCTGCAGAGGCGGAAAGGTGACCCCGCCGGCAGCAGCGACCAGGCGCAGGGCGCTGCCCGTCACCCCAGGGTTCTCCGCCCAGCAGAGCTGCCACGACAACGAGGGTGGAGCCCGCACGTCTCCGGAGAATGGGCAGCTCCGTGGCCGCCCCCGCTGCTCCAGAGGACGGGGAACCCAGGGGCAGAGCCGCACGCGGGCGCAGCTCAGGAAGCGTTGGCCTTCGGCACGAGAGTAACCGTCGCCAGCTGGAGGGGTCACGATGCCAGGAGGGGTGGCGGAGTCAGGGTGCCATCGGCCTGCATCAGTCCAGGCAGAGGGAGACGCACAGAGAGCTCAGCCCAGACTTTGCTCAGTGTGCGTGCGGAAAATGCCAGGCACCAAGCCGTGGGAGCAGACCGACGGGCTCACAAACCCGTGGAGGACGGGGAGGAGGGAACGAATGTCATCCCTCCCAAAGACGACCGGAGAAAAGGCAGCAGCAGGCAAGGGGGCGCCGGGTCCCTGCGTGTTACCGCCTCGCGCTTGACCGGGGCGACCGGGAACAACACAGCCTGTGACGGCGCACGCAGCCCTGTACCGTCCCCTAGTGTCAGTAGTCTAGTCGGACCGTCTGTCCCCCAAGGGACCAGCCAGAGCTGTCACACCCTCTCCGAGACAGGGGAGCTGGCCATCACTATAATTCTGGTCACGTGCGTTGGGAGGGGGTGTCCCTGTTGTGCTTGGGGACCTCGAGCCCCGCGGGAAAGTGCGAGACGGGGGGGTGACATCTGTTTTCCAGGCTGAGCACAGGACCATGACGGCGTTCATCTTGGCCGTGATCGTCAACAACTACAACACAGGGCAGGTGAGTGTCAGCCACCCTGTGCCCTTGCAGAGGCGCGGCCCAGGCCACGCGCGTGGGGGCCAGGGCACTGCTGCTCCGAACGTCTAAAGAAACAGTCCTCCGTAGAGGGAGGGCGACGAGAGCACGCCGGTGCCGGGGGAAGGCCGCGGAGGAGGGGGCCTGCACCTGTGCTGAGCCAGCCGGGCGCAGGCTGAATAGAAGTTGGTGGGACTTAAGACGTGGAGCATCGTCGGGAGTCCAGCCCGCACCGCTCCCCACGCCCTGGCCGCGGGCAGTCCATTGTCCACCGCCCACCGCGTGCCCTCTGCCCTCTCCAGGAAGCCTGCCTCCAGGGGAACCTGATTGCCATCTGCCTGGAGCAGCTCAGCGACCCCCACCCCTTGCTGCGCCAGTGGGTGGCCATCTGCTTGGGGCGGGTCTGGCAGAACTTTGACCCGGCCCGGTGGTGTGGGGTGAGGGACAGCGCTCACGAGAAGCTCTGCAGCCTCCTCTCAGACCCCATTCCCGAGGTGAGTCGGTCCACCCTGGTGGCTTCCGGCCGAGTGCGGTGCTGCTGACCGCCACCTCACTCCCACAGACCACCGTCCCCCGCAGCCTGTCCCGGCCCAGCCCTCGTCCCCTGACCCCCCTGACCCCGTCCCGCCCCCTGATGGAGGGCGGGGTGCCTGGCTTGGTCTCTGACTCCAGAAGTTCCCACCTGTGCAACCTGTCACCAGCCCCTCAAGCCAGGGCCACGAGACGCCCAGCCCCCATTTCCGCTCCGTCCGCGAGGGGGACCACGCGTGCGTGCGGGGCTGTGATGTCGTGCGTCCGTCTGCAGGTGCGCTGCGCGGCGGTCTTCGCCCTCGGCACATTCGTGGGCAACTCCGCGGAGAGGACCGACCACTCCACCACCATCGACCACAACGTGGCCATGATGCTGGCCCAGCTGATCAACGACGGCAGCCCCGTGGTCCGCAAGGTGCGCTGCAGTGCCGGGTGCGGGCCTGGACTCTGGCCTGGATGCTGGCTGCCCGCAGCCCGCGGCCCCGTGGGCGGGTGCTCCGATGTTCGCTTCTCTCCAAGTCAAGATTCGCCCGGTGCCCGTGGGTTTGCTTCCCTGAGGGCAGCTTGAGTGACAGGCTCCTTCCTGTCAGGCGACACGTTCGCATCACCGAGACTCAGACAGCAGTGGGCCACAGATGGGTGTGTGGGTGCGCCCCCGCCCCGCCCTGTGTATGTCAGCGGCTGAACAAAACCGTCGATGAAATCGAAAATTTCCTTTTATTCGTCTGAGTGCAGAAATACCACGCGTGGCCCGCTGGTCCTGAAGGCCGAGCAGCCAGGAGCTGGGGAGCAGGGGCGGGGGAGCAGTGCGGGGGGCCAGGTGCGGCTGCAGCGTGGCGCGTGGGGAGGCGGAGGGGGAGGCCGCGGCCCAGGCCGCTGTGGGGAGCCTGCCTTCCCTGCAGCGCCTCGCACTGCACTCTCCGCAGATGCTGAGCGTCTGGCGTTCCCGGAACAGCTGTGTCAGGCCCCGGGCCCTCCCCTCAGGGAGCTTGTGCTCCAGGGGGCGACAGCCAGCAGCAGGCCTGGTAGATACAGTCAGTGGGTGACGCTGCTAGGGACACGCGAAACACGGAGGTTTGGGGAGGGCAGGATGGCAGCGGGCGGAGAGGGGTCACCGCCTCTGAGCGGGGGGCCGGGACGCCGCGCTGAGACGCAGGCCCTCGTCCTGGGCAGAGTCCTCGTGCCCCTGGCAGCTCATCTTGTTCAGAGCCGCAGGGTGACGCCGTCATGGTCCACGGCACGCGGACACCAGCGCCGGGGGCCCGAGGGTCCTGACCTCAGCTGGGCAGGGACCAGGCTCTCAGGCCTGCCCGCACAGCTCCTTTTTCACGTGCGGCCCGTTCTGGACGCCAGCTCTGACCGGTAGCTGGGGACCAGCTGCCGATGTTCACCAGCTTGTGCAAAATGAGAACAGTCAGGCGATCGTGGCAGGGTTTCCGTAAAGTCGCTTGTATCGGTAGGAAGAGGGTCACGGCCACGTGTGTGTTAGTGATGACAGCGTCCTGTCCTAGATGAGGCGGCGATGAGGGCCGAGGCAACGGTTTCGTCTGCTGACTCGTTTAATGAGCTCACTTGATAACATCAAAGTCAGCAGATTGCTGTCAGCCTCCCCAATCGTTTTGAACTTGACCTTGTCCACTAAGTACAAAATCCACACCGTCCTGTCAGCAGCCACACTCTACTCATCAAGCAGGGCCAGGCTGGAGGTGCAGGCTCTTGATGCCCCGTTTCCAGCCCCACCTTTCTCGAGGCCTGAGTGGGGGAGCGACAGACAGCTATGGCCCAGTCCCACACCCCTAGTGAGGAAGGCAGGAGGAGCCGGAGCCCTTTGTTCTGAGGCCACGGTCATCTGCGTCAGTAACCGGGGACCACAGAGGTGCCCTTCTGCTCTGGGGGGCAGCGCCGGGCGCCCGCCTCCCGCCTCCCTTTCTGCTCACCTGGCTCAACCTGAGGCCAGCGGAAGCATCAGAGGCCGTGCCTGGCCGTGCCCAGGGCGGGTCTCTGGCGGAGAGGGTCGAGGTCGGGGACCGTGCTTCCGCCTGGAGGGTGTTTGCGCTGGGACATGCACCAGGGACGTTCGGGGTCCCCTGGCACTGTTGTAGCATGTGCCGCTGCCCTAAGGGAGACGTGTCTGTGTCCATCCCCTGAGACTGTGGCGGGCAGGCCCAGAGACCCGGAAGCACTTCTCGTCACCTCCGAGAGATGGACTAGCAAGTCTGGACATCTTGCCCGAGTGGAAGGGCATCTGTGCTTGTCAGACGGGACCCGCTTTCCCGTGCCCCGAGGCCAGAGGGCGTCAGTCACGTGCATCCTCCCACGTCTCCCGTCGTGGCACTGGTATCCAGCAGTCAGCAGCCACCGTGTCGGGTGTTCTGGTGCCCGCCTCTGAGGTCCCTCGTAGCCGGTGGCCCCTGGTCCTGGCCTCGCTCGCTCATTCAGAGGCTTCTGCTCACACTGGACCCCCGAGGGCTGCAGCGAAGGGACAGTCCCTGCTGCTGGCACCTGTGTTTTCTGCGGTGACTCGAGCATTGAGCGCTAACTTGTAAGTGTCATGGCTTTCCCCATCTCCCGGCCTCCAGTAACTGTTCTCGTCCCCTGTCCCCGGCAGGAGCTGGTGGTGGCCCTGAGTCATCTTGTAGTCCAGTACGAAAGCAATTTCTGCACGGTGGCCTTGCAGTTCATGGAGGAGGAGAAGAACTACCCCCTGCCCTCGCCGGCCACCACAGGTGCGCGTGGCCGCGGACGCCGAACGGGGGCCTCTGGGCAGAGCTGGCGGCGGCACCTCCACTGTGCCAGACGCCGGCTCAGATGGGAAGTGCTCGCCGTCTCCTGGCACTCGGCGGAATGGAAGGGGCAGGGAGCGGGGCGGCTCCGGCCCCCGCCTCTCCTCCGTTCAGCCTGGTTGGAAAGCAAGTTCGCGGGGGGTGGGGGGGGCAGTGACGGGGACTAGAGGACAGCGCGTGGCCGCGTCCCGTGGCGAGTCACGGTGTCACGTTGCCGTCGGTTTCACGGCTCGGCGAGTCACGCTAGGCAGCGCCCTCTCTCACACCTGCCGTTTCCCGGGTTGGTGTTCCGTCTTCTGGGGCCGTGCCTGCCCCCGGAATGCAGCTCCCCTGCAGGAGGGGGGCCGTGATCCGCGACGAGGGCCCTGGGCGTTAGAGCGTTGGGGGAAGCGAGGGATGAGCTCGCTCAGTGCGAACAGCCAGCACGCGGGAGGGGACATGAGCAGACGGGGTCCTGCCGGTGCCAACTCGGAGCGCCTGCTGCTCCCGGCGAGGCCGGTCCTGCCGTGCGTGGTCTTCCATAGCCAAACGCTCAGAGTGACGAATGTGGGTTGGGTCACCTATCCTTTAGCCAGCCAGGCTATTCTTTGTCCAGCTACCCCAGCGCCCATGTGACAGAGACCCTTGCTGAGTGACACTCGTACTTGGGGAGCAGCCGCAGTCACCTGCCCTAGCTGCCAGCTGACAGGGAAGGTGCTGTCTTGGCCAAGCCCACCACAGACCCTCTCCTTCCCCACAGAGGGCGGGAGCCTGACCCCCGTGCGGGACAGCCCCTGCACCCCCAGACTGCGCTCCGTGAGCTCCTATGGGAACATCCGTGCCGTCACCACCGCCAGGAACCTGAACAAGTCTCTGCAGAACCTGAGCCTGACGGAAGAACGTGAGATGCTGGCGCTGGGCGTGCGGTTCGGGGGCGGGGGTTATGTGCTGACGCTTTTCAGCAGGCCTCGCCCTCCTCTGCGGACAACGTGTGCCCTGCAGGGCTGGAGATTGTCGCGGGCACCCCCAGTCACCGTGGTCCCCCATGCAGGAGCCAGCCCGGCACTGCCTGGCAGGCCGGGTCCCGAGGCCCCGGGGAGTGAGGGCTCAGTTGCAGGGCCAGTCGGGGTAGGGGGCGAACCCTAGGTTCCCGTCGCTTGCTGCCGACTGTGAGACGGGGAGGGGGATCTGGCATCCGCGCTGACCCCTCCCTGTGGTGTCCGGCCAGCCGGCGGCTCGGCAGCATTCTCTCCTGGGAACCTGAGCACCAGCAGCAGCGCCAGCAGCACGCTGGGCAGCCCGGAGAATGAGGAGCACATCCTGTCCTTCGAGACGGTGGACAAGATGCGCCGCGTCAGCTCCTACTCGGCCCTCAACTCCCTCATAGGTGAGTGCGGCCCCCACCGCCCCGGCGTCCGCCCAGCCGCACCTCGACGGCAGAACCCGCCACGCAGAAGTGCGGGGTGGCTCGCCGTCAGCGGCGTGAAGGTTCACGCACTCCAGTCTGGACCCGATGGCACTTGACAGGTCTGGGCCAGCAGCTGCGTCGTGCTCCCTCCTGCGGCCCTGAGGTGGTGGCTCCGCCACAGGAGACGTTTTGGTTGTCACAGCGGGGACAGAGCAGGGGCCACCGGCACCTGACAGTCAGTGTCACCCCCAGTACACAGGCCCCACCCCAGAGAATGGAACACCTAGTGTAAGACGAGGGTCGCGAGTCCCTCAGGTGTCTGGGTGCCGCTGGCCCGAGCCCGTGGGCCCGGCGGGGTTTCGTATGGGAAGGTTTCGATTCAGATCCCGTTTCCGTGACGGCGACAGGATTTTCAGGCTGTCCGTTTCTTTGTAAGGTAACTTCGTTCGAGACGTTCTATTTTCCTAAGATGTCCGTTTCACCTCAATGCTCTCATTTATTTCCATAAAGTCGTTCAGGACATTCTCGTGACCTTAATCTCTGCTGTCTCTGTGGATTTGTCTCTTGTTTTTATTTCTGTTACCTGTTTGCTTTTTTTCTCCTTTTTCTCGGTTAATCCTACAAAACTTTAATTTCTTCGGCGTTTTCAACTTTCGCTTTGCTGACTTAGTTCGTCGTTAGACCTTTGTTTTGTGTTCCGTTTTCGTTAGGTTTTCTCGTCGTTTCTTTTCTGCTCCGGAGCTGGAGCGGAGGCTGGCTCGCGTGCGCCCCCTCCCGTCCCGTGGAGCGGGGTCTAGGCCTGCGCCGTCCCCTCTCCGCGCACTCGCTTGCTTTCGCCGTCAGCTCTGAGCTCCGGCCCCTCTGCCTTAGAGTCCACTCTGTCTGCTTCGTGTGACAACGTCAGCGTTTCCTGCCACGATCCTCCGTGTCGATGTCAGGGTCTGAGGGGGGAGGGCAGCCCAAGCGCGCTGGCCAGTGGCCTGTGTGAGCCGCAGGACACCGGCCCCTGCTCCGCTGGGAGAGGACCGAGGACGTCTGCTTAGGCCCCGCACCGAGGGTGTCGGGCGTCCTGAGGTCTGCGCGGGCAGTGGTCTCCAGAGGCGGCTGTCACGCCCCCTCCCCAGGTCGTCAGGACCAAACGCACCCGCATCACAGGACTCAGCTCAAAAAAGCGTGAGTGCGGGTGCTCGGTCACCAGTAAAACACGGTCTCCGTCCGTCGCAAGACGTCTGCTTCGCGCCGGAGTACACTTCCAGCGGCGTCAGCGTCGAACGTGGCGGTGAAGGCCCAGGCCGGCCCACAGCAGACTTTGAACACCTCAGTCTGTGCGACTCTGCGTCCTGTTCCTACTGAGATTTCCCGCGGTAAGAAACGCCAAAGAAAAGGAAGTGGAACGGAGCCGTGTCGAGAACACGCTTCCCCACGAGCCCCACCCCCACGTCGGGATGACCCCCGCCCCAACTTCCACGATAGACCCGGCCCACACTCCGTGAGGCGCGAAAGTGCGTGACTTCGGCGTGGCAGGGGGCAGAAGCAGCCAGAGACGGCGGGCAGACGGACGCGGCCATGTTCCAGCGGGACTCCATTTACGAGCCGGAGTTTGAATTTCATAAAATGCCCACGTGTCACAAAATATTGTCTTCCTTTGGATGGTTATTTAATACTTTAAAAAGTAGAAAAGCCGTTCTTGGCAGGCAAGAGTACAGAAATGAGCAGCCGGCCCCATTGGGCCAGGCCAGTTTGCCAGGGGCTCCCGCGCATCCCGTGTCGGGCAGCCCCGGGCGGAGGAGGCTGAACACGCCTGCCCGCCCTTCCCCGAGCATGAGGCTGGGCCGTCCAGTCGGCACGTCTGCATGAGCACCCGGGCACCCGCACCAGAGCACACAGGTGCAGAGTAGGCATCTGAAGTGCCACAGACTCTGAAGCTGGCGTCCACACCAGGAATCCCCCTCACCCAGCGGTGAGAGTGGAACTCTCTGCCAGTGTCCAGACATCAGGGTCCGACCATCACGTGCTTCTCACCACCCTCCGCCCCATGACCCACCCTTCTTTATGACGTCATGCTGCACAGCTCCTGGCCCTGGTGCCAGCCGAGCGCCTGCCTCTCAAGGGGCAGTGGCGGCCTGTGCTTCCATCCGCTCCCCGGTGGGAGCCTCGCCCCAGCCATGCCGAGGGAGCGAGGTGGGACTTAGTTTCTGTTCTGGGGACTCAGGACCCAAGGGGCATGATGGCCGGTGAGTGCACTTCCTGCCCAAAAGCACTGGGACCAGCGCATGTCAGAGGCCAGTGTGCACGTTTCTGCTGTGCCTGGTGACAGTCTGTAGCACTAAAGTGTGTTACCATGGCGATGGGTCCACGATGGAGCTGAGGCCAGGAGGCAGGGTCAGGATCCAAGCTCGGCGGTTCGCCCAGTTGTGTATTCACTGGACGACCAGACCTAGGTTCAGGGACCGACGACACCCCGCCCAGAATCGGGGGCCTGGGACAACTCCCCTCAGAGAAGAGACCAGAGCAGGGACCCGGCCGAGAAAGCAGGCACTGCCCGGGGCACCGAGGCGCCAAGCGGACCCGTCTCCAAGCGGGGATTCCGGGAGCCTCATGCGTACGGTGGCTGAGCGCGTGTCTCCATCGAGGATGGCGTGACCCTCAGGAAGCGGCGTGGACCCCTTCTTTCTCTTCCTCCTCGAGGCACCAGGAAGCACCGGGGCGGAGCCCTTGGCGGGGCCTGCAGGGCCGCTGAGTGCCCACTGCGAGCAGGGTGGGCTGGAACCACAGTCGGTCCCGCCCCGTGGGAGGGATGAACAGCGCTGTCACTCGCTGGCCCTGGATTCTCACGTGCTCCTCGTCACTCTGGTGTCTCTTGAACACGTGAGGAGGGTCACTGAGGGCTTTAGGCAGACACGGCGGGGGGCCCTTCCTGAGGGTTCCCCGTCCCTGGGTCCTCAGCATTGGGACAGGTCCCCACCTCCAGCAGGCAGAGGGGGCATGTGAAGGCGTCCTCCTACAGGGGCCCAAGGGCATGGGCACTGCCCCTGGGGAGGCCAGCGACAGGAGGGCCATCACAAAGGGGCAGATGCAGAAGCCGGCCAGGGACTGGGTCCTGGAGGGGCTCTCAGCCCCCGGGCCCCCGACAGTGACGGAGCAGGGGGCCCATGAGAGCCAGGACAGGTGGCAGCTCCCGCCTCCAGGGAGACTTTGGGCTCCTTCCTCCGAGCCGCTCCACCAGCAGGGGACATGGGGACCCAGAACTGCCGCAGAGCTCTGAGCAAACACCCCTTCACCTCACACTAATCGGGACGCTGTGGCCGTCGCTCTGAGGAACAAGCCCTGAGACCATTAGTTACCGGCTCGCACTGCGTTCAGTCTAGACACGAAAATGGGTTCCCGGCACGTACGGGGAGCTCAGCAAGCGCCAGGCAGGCGCCCATCTGAGCAGCCAGAGACCAGAAGCCTCCCGTGTCCTTGTCCCTGGGGGGTCACTCCGGGGCCTCCCATGTATGGGACACAAACGTCTGGACGGGCTAGTTATGTAACGGAGAGGCCGAGGGGATTGTGGCGAGGGGCGACCGCGTGCCCTAGTTTGCTCGCCGGTGCGTGCTTGCACCGTTCCTTACGGTCAAGGGCACAAACAAAATGGGAAGTTTTAGTTCCGTTTCGAATCACGGACGGTGTTACATCAGAGTTGAAGTCTTCTGCAGGAAAAGCAGCGGTAATAAAAACAGCCTTCCTAAGTCAACGGTGACAGCAGCACGTCCCCCACGCGCCCCACCTGTGGTGCCCAGCACGGCCCACGCCTTCACCAGGGAGGTCCCAGCGTCCAGGACCCAGAGACCTCCCCCAGGCCTGCACTCACCGCCCCCACCGTATGGGCCAAGGTCACAGCCAGGAGGGACTGCCCCGCGCCCTTGCTCCCATCCAGCCCAGGGCAGCGCCCAGGAGGGGTCTGTCCACTGGAGTTGCTCTCAGGAGACCAAAGGCCAGCGGCTCCACGCAGGTGCCCAGCCCGCCCTCAGCGCCAGTGTCCTGCCCTGTCCCCGTCTGCCATCTGCAGCCAGGCTGAGGCTCGCTGCATGTTCCCTCCGCCCGAGTGTCCTGCCACAGCTCCCTGTCGCAGCCGGCCACACTTTGGGGAAGTTGCTGCCACGTGTCGCTCAGAATCCAAGAGCCATGGAGGGAAAATCTGCCCCGAGGCCATGAAGAGCTTGAGTCGTCGTGGGCACATCGAGCGGGCTGGTGACGGCGAGGGACGCCCCGCTCATCCCACCCACGTGGGCTCCTCTCCCCCGTCATGTGCCTCGTCCCCACAGCTGTCCCAGAGCGGACTCAGCCCACCCTCCTCCTCTTTAAAAGAAGCGAGACGGGAGATCGCCTATGAGGACAGGGAAGGAGGTCGGAGGGACCCCCACCCTCACCCCGAGGGCCTAGCCCGAGCTCAGCAGCTTGTGGGGACTTGGGTCCGAGTCTGGACAGTGGCCCAGGGTCATGGAGTTTGGTCAGGAGGCTCCGTTCTGTCTCACGGGTGCAGGAGAAGGCGCGTGGCTCATGTGGATAGGTCACCTGCACACGGTTGTCTCCAGGTGCGAGTGAGTTTGCCTGACACGTCCCACCTCCCTGGCTCCAGGCCCAGGCTGGCCGGAGTCCTAGAGGGTGCCACGTCCACCCTTTGTCACCGTGACGCTCTCAAGCCCCTTCCTCATGCACGGAGCACCAGAGCTGGTGCCACGCACACGGGGACAGTCCCTGGAGGGCCCTTCTGGCCACAGGGCCTGCCCTCACCCCACGGCACTATCCCGGGCTCCCCTGGGCGGCCGTGTGCCGCAGGCACCTGGACACCGAGCAGCTGCCAGCACCTGTCAGCCATGGCTGAGCCAGCAGTGTCCCCACGCTGTGGTGGCAGAGCCGCTGAAGGACAGTTGCGCCTACTTCTTGGGACATGTCTGCAGTGTCACCTTGGGAGGGAGGTTTGTGCGCAAGAGGCCAGGCTCATTCACCTCCGTCACCCTGACAGGTGGAGTGCGTGCCAGGCCGGCCACCGTGTACACCAGAACCCACTGTCCCAGGCCGGCCACCGTGTACACCAGAACCCACTGTCCCTGGTTAGTGGGAACGAAGGGGCGCCACCTGTCCCCTGCGGGTTGGAAGGTGTCAGCTGAGGTGAGCTCACGTGTGGCTGTGGGTGTCTCCGGACGGCCCTCGCACAGAGCTGGCTTTTACTGCCCGGTCTCCTTCCTCATCCGCACGTGTCGCGTGAAGCCCACTCCGTCTGAGCTGTCGCATTCACCAGGCGGGGAACACTTCACCCCGACAGCGCTGCTGACGTTCAGGCTCCTCAAGCCACCCTGGCAGGCTCACGGGGAAGGCCAGCCAGGGGGGATGGGACCCGGCAAGCTCACGGGGAGGGCCCGCCAGGGGACATGGGACCGTGACTTGGTGAGACCCTCCTTCAAACTCTTGTGGAGCAGGCTCATGCTTTTTAACCAATTGTCCAGCCTCCCGCAGAACAAGGACATGTTGCAAGTGGCGTGTCCCCACCAGACTTCCTGTCCTGGGGAGTGTGGGCCACGCCTGCCCGGCCCCCAGGTGCACCCCAGGAATGAGTGGGTGCCAGGGCAGCACCCGCTCTGCTCCTCCAGCCCTGCCCGGCCTCAGCCTTGGCCAGCTGCTGTCTCCACCCCTCCCTCACCCGCCCCCATCTCCGTCTTTGCCTGTCTGGATCCGTTGCGGTGTGGACACCAGACCCACAGCTCCGTCCTGGAGGCACGCACTCCGGCCTCAGCCTGCACTGTCCCCACGCCCGGGCGCCGCTCAGCTCACTGCCGGCCACTCCAGCATTACCTTTGCTTGACATGCCCCGGTGATGGCCGGGCTGTTTCTCCCATGCTCCAGCGTCCTCCGACATGGCTGGCTGACTGTCCACCCTGCCAGGGCCTTTCCGTGCCCCGGGCTTCCTGGCCCCCGCCATCCGGCCCCCCGTCTCCCACCCGGTGCTGTAGCTGCCCGGGCGGCACGGTGTCACAGCTTGAAGAGCAGACGGCGCCCACACCCTTCGACCTTCAGGGTCTGGGCCTGTGTCCCCCCCGTGGGCCCGGCTGACAGCCCTGAGCTGCCCTCGCTGAGCTGGCCCTCAAGAAGCCACCCTCCCTCCCTCCACGTCCACAGCTGGCTGCACCGCCGTGCAGGCTATACCCGTGGAGAACACACAGGAAATGGTGTCCTGGGAGACCTGGGTGCCTCAGATTACGTCATACACACTCTCGTGGTCCCCTGGGAGCTGGGCGCCCACCGGGCAGCTCAGGCCCGGGGTGGACATCCTGCTCTTTCCCAACTCGCTCTTCCTTCTGGGAAGATCCCGCCTCCGGAGGCAGGCCGAGTGGGAGGACGCGGGGCCTCCCTCCCTGACCGTGGGGACCGGCGCTCGGAAAAGGAGCCGCCCGGCGGCCGCGGCAGCCGTTGCCGCTGAAACCTGTCCTGTTTGTCTTTCCTAGGGGTGTCGTTCAACAGCGTCTACACCCAGATCTGGAGGGTCTTGCTGCACCTGGCCGCTGACCCCTACCCGGACGTCTCTGACCTGGCCATGAAGGTGCTCAACAGCATCGCCTACAAGGTACGTGGGGGCCGGGCTCCGGTGTGACTCAGAGTTCGTGTCCCCTGAACCACTGACGTGTGGCCTTGGCTGGGGCGCCCTGCACTGCGTCTCCACGTGCTTGTCAGGGCACCCGGTGGCAGGTGACGCGCAGACCCTCTCGGTGTCTGGGTGACCTACGGTGATGTCCCCTCTCCATTCCTGGTGCCAGCACCTGGGGGTGTCTCTCGCCCACGACCACAGGACACGTAAACAGCCACCTCGTGGTGCTCCCGTTGCCTGTCCCATCAACGCACTCGGTCTCCATCACTCCCGTCTCTGCTTGCCTTGCATTTAATTTGCTCTTCCGATTCGATCGTTGAGATGGAAGCTCGGGTCACAGAGCCCCCATCAACCGCAGGGCACAGGGAGCAGAGGCGGGTGACGTGTGTGTGTGCGCACACGCACGCACATCGTTACTGTGTTCACACTGGGCTAAGGGTACATCTGACCCGAGATTTCAATTTCAACAAAACGGTGTGTGCTCCTCTGAACAGCTGGCCTGCACCGTGCACACAGCTGCCCGCTGTCCCCTCTGACTGGCCGGTGAGGAAGGGACCCCCCGCAGGCCGCTTCCTGGCGCGTTTGCTCTGCCAGAGGTTCAGTGCAGCCAGGGCGGTGGGAGGGTTTAGGGTGTCACACCCGAGGGGGCTCGCAGCGGACCCCAGGGCCCCACAGACCCTGCTCGGTCCCAGACCCGGGCGTCCAGTGGGCTCACCATCGTTTTCTGTCTACTTTTCTGGCGGCGGCTCCTCATGGAAGCAGCAGCTGGGGCCAGCACAGAGAGGCCACTTGCTGGAAAGCTCCTCACCCAGCCGGCCACCTGCCCCCTGAGCCCCCTGTCCCCACACAGTCCCTCGGGGAAAGGGGGCCCGCTTGGCCGCCTGCCCGGGGTCCCCTCCCACCCCGTTCACACCTAGCCCACACCCAGCCAGGATCAGCGAGTAAATGTTTGCTGAGCAAACAGCAGTTGCTGTGCTCAGACAGCTCCGTCTGCGCCTGGAGCCCCAGTGGCCAGCCTTGGGGCTACAGGCGTGGGAAACCCCTGAGCCGGCCGCCTGCCTCAGCACTGAGGGTGTTGCAGCTGGGACGGTCAGACAGGCAGCCGCCGTGGCCGAGCAGCACGTCGAAGCCCTGCAGGGCCACCCACCACCCCGAGGGGCCCCGCTGAGTCACCGCGGGCTCCCACTCGCTGTGCTCCCTGGAGCCCCCCGAAGGGGCACAGAGGTAGCAGGCAGCGTGGGAGGGCCCAGGAGACGTCCCCAGCGCAGAGTCGCGCTCAGCCAACGCTCTGCCAGTGTCCTCACTTCAACCCCGAAAGCTCCGTGCTCGCCGTCGCCCGCCCCTGCCTGTCGGGAAGCCTCTAGGGGACGCACGCTGAGTTTAGAGTTTCTTGGCTAAAATTCCTCTTCTCTTTTCAGACTTCTCGAGGGATGGTTTTGCTCTCAGGTTTTGAGTGTGTGTGTGTGTGTGTGTGTGTGTGTGTGTGTGCTGGCCGAGTGAAACACCACAGCTAAAGGAAGTTCACAAACTAGAACTTTTGTAATTCAAAAACTTTTTTCACACTTAGGGCTGGTTGTGGTTCAGTTTATCTCAGAGCGAGGGGCATCTGGGAAACCTGCCGTGGTGGCGTTTGCGGTGTTGGTTTCTGTGATTTCGTGTCCGTCGGCCGCGCGTAGCTGCGATGTCCCATAGCTGAGCGAATGAGCACAGCCTGCAGGTGGCCACCAGCGGCCAGGCCAGCATCCCGCTGGCAGGTCAGCCCACCCAGGCCAAGGTCCTGCCTGCTTCGCTGGGGGGCTCCCGCACCCCGGGAGCCGTCTGCACCCACCACTCCACGCGAGGGGGGCGCCCACCTCCACGGCATCAGGCCCTTCTGACCCCTTCCCGCGGGCATCCGTCGCCAGCAGGGCCCGTCCAGATGTCCAGTGTGCTCCAAGCAGAATGTTGGAGAGGGGGCGTGGCAGGCGGCCAGTCCCTAGCGGAGGGGCAGAGACGCCTTGTGCTTGGCGCCTCCTCGTCGATACCACCCCAGCGGGCATCCGGTCTCCAGATCCACCCAGAATTCTACCGAAAAAATTAAAACAGCCACTTTCCATCTGAGCGACAGTCTCGAGAGGGCACAGTCCTCGGTGGCGAAGTATCCAGCCTGGGCTGTGTGTGTGGGGGTGAGCACCTGCACTGTTGTGTCCGTGCTCTGAGCTGCCCCTGGAATGTGAACGGCGCGAGGCAGGTGCCCTTTTCCAGGAGAGGGAAACTCCAGCCTCAGGAGGAGGGACAGTGGCTGGTGGGGTGGGGAGGTGGCTCATGGACTGAGGCACACACAGCCGGCGTCATTGGAACCACCATCAGCCTGGCCTTGGGCTATTGCAAGGATGGCCGCCCTGGAGCTTCACTGGACACAGGCAGACGATCCCTAGAAAGGCAGGAGCGTCACCTCATCTGCAGGGTGACGCTGGCGGTGTGTTCAGCTGGGGCCTTCCACTGGTGTGTGAGAGTTCTTGGGTCAGGAGGCCTTGTCCGCTGAAGCCTCTCAAAGGCCACTGCCGACCTGTGCTGTCCCGCAGCGTGGCAGCGTCCCCGTCACGCGTCCCCGTCACGCGTCCCCGTCACGCATCCCCTTGCTCTTTCAGGCCACCGTGAACGCACGGCCTCAGCGCATCCTCACCGCGTCCTCGCTCACCCAGTCGGCGCCTGCCAGTCCCACCAACAAGGGCGTCCACATCCACCAGGCGGGGTGAGTGCTGCCGCCTGAGAGCACCCCGTCCCCAGGACACCCCCACGCTCCCTGCCACACGTCCGCGTCCTCCCTGTCGCCCGCGTTGGCACCGCGTGGCGGGGGCTGCGCATGAGCAGAGGGCAGCGGGCACGTGCACCTGCTGGCTCACTGCCTCTGCCGCGCCTCTCTTCAGGGGGCCCCCAGAACCCGCAGGCGGACGCACGAAGGGCTCGTGAACCGGGCATCAGCACTTGGTGTCTGGAAGTCACGCCGACGGGTTGGGGACCCAAGGTCGGCCGAGCCGAGGGCCCTGGGCCCGCTGGCCACAGCTCGGTGGCAGAGGCCGGGCTCCGGGTAAGACGCACGCTTCTTCCCCACGACAGAGGCTCCCCACCCACGTCCAGCGCGAGCAGCTCCAGCCTGACCAACGACGTGGCCAAGCAGCCGGTCAGCCGAGACCTGCCCCCCAGCCGGCCAGGTGCTACTGGCCCCGTGGGGACCCAGTACACCCCGCATTCCCACCAGTTCCCCCGCACGCGGAAGATGTTCGACAAGGGCCCGGACCAGGTGCGGACGCCGTGGCACTAAGACTCACGCACGCCCCGGGGTCCAGATGCTTCGTTAGGGACACCCTGGGCCTCGCGCCCCGGGGGACGCGGGGTCCCTTCACGGTGGCCCCCAGTCCCAGGGTCTCCGTTCCTGGCAGCCTCCCCGTGGCGGGGTGAGCACCTGCCGCTGGTCTGCGTCCCCTTGGCGGGCGAGTGGCGTTTCGCCTCCCGCCCCAGCCGCGTGTGCTGAGCTGTCTGCTGCCCACTCCACGAGCGTCCACTTAGGCCACCGACGTGGGCACGCCTCTGCCTCGGAGCGGGAAGAGAAGTCTCAGGAGACGCTGGCAAGGACACGGGGACGTGTGACGGGTGACGGTGACAAGGGGGACACGTTACGGGGAAGACACGTAGCTGGGCTTTTGCCGCCTCGTCTGGACTGTTTGCCGCTTTCTTGGCCAAGGGCGCATGGCCTAGAGAGGTGCCTCAGCACCCTGAGTGCCACCATGTCACACCCCGCTCACCCACAGTCACCGTGACCGCAGTCCTAACACAGGTCACAGCCCCCGCAGGGTGGCTTCGGAGCAAGAGGTGCACACGTACCCCCTCCACCCAGCTTCCGAGGCCACTGGCCTCCAGCCGTGGGCACCCAGGACGAGCTCATTGCAACCTCGGGCTGGACCCTACGTGGGCAGCCAGGCAGGAGCCACGGGCGCAGGGGCCGTGACCCAGGTCCTGGTCCAGCAGAGCAGCGCTGTGACAGGCAGCGGCGTGCGGTCCCCCCACCAGGCAGGAGTGAGACCCTGTCACTGAGTCCCACCTGTGGACTTTCCTCTGGGCAAGTCTTCCCTGGGTGACGAGGGTTCTCTGTGAGGGTCACCCGCACTCCGGCCACCCGTGCGCCGTGGGGACACCTCGCGCCCAGCCCCGTGAGGCAAGCTCCCCTGTGACAACTGCAGCAGGTCGTGGACCGATGCATTGTCCTGGGGGCAGTGCCGGGTGCTGGACCACACATAAGTCCTGGTGGCCTGTGCTGTTGCCACCTGAGCCTCTGCCCTCGTCAGGACGCCAGGTGGCAGAGGCCTGTGGGGGCGGTGGCCCAGGGCCAGGGGCACATGCAGCCAGCTCAGGAGGGTGGCAGCCGAAGCCACCGCGCCGGCCCCGGGTGACACAGCTCCCCGTGTGCAGCCGCGGGCAAACCCCAGCACGGGTTCCCAGGAGGTCCATCCACTCGGGTCCCGGTCACCAGGGCACAGCAGTGAGGGCAGCACGGAAGGCTCCCGGGGCCAGAGCTCTGTCCGCCTCGTCTGCAGGGCGGGTGTGGGAGGCGCACAGAGCCGGGGGGGGCCTGACTGACTCGTTTCTCTTCGCTCCTTTCCAAACACCCGAAGACGACGGACGACCCGGACGACGCCGCCGGACACAAGGGCTTCATCTCGGCCACGATGCAGACGGGCTTCTGCGACTGGAGCGCCCGGTACTTTGCCCAGCCCGTCATGAAGGTACCGTGCACCGTGCCCTGGGCTTAAAGGGTGTGCTCCCCACGGCTGCCCGAGCAGCTGGGGTCCCTGAGCCTCGCTCCCCTGAGAGTCCAGCGTGTCTGGGCTCCTCTGCTCAAGCTGACCGTCCAAAATTCCCTGGGTTTGTTCACTGGCACCCTCAGCCGGCCACTCACTGTGGCCCCTCCGACCTCGGTGGGGCCGCACAGGCCATGTCCCTGAGCCGTGACCCAAGGCAGGTGGCCAGGGCCGCCCAGGGCCCTGCCGTGCCAGCCACCTGTACCACCCTTCTGGGGCTCCTGTCCCACTGCATTTGCCGCTGTTGAAGGGTGACGCCAAATTGCTGCCCTGGTAGCTGGAGCTGGCAGCTAAAATAAAGCAGCAAGAGAAACAGACTTCGTCTGCTCTCCTGTCTTCTCAGAAAAGCAGAAGCCTGCCATTCCTGAGCTTGTCCGCGTGAACCGTACCGTTTTGTCTTCATTGGCAAGGTCACTCCAGGCCTCTGACTTCCCCCACCCCCAAGGGCCGCCCGCGGCCTGTCTCCAGGCCGTGCTGGGGCGGCTCCACGCTTTGGGACTAAGCTCGAGGATTTTTTTTAAAGACTCGCCCACTGGGGCCAATTCTGACACGTCTGGCTTGTTCCGGGGGAATACCTCTCAGGTTTAATTCTGCCACAGTCGTGACGGGAAACGTTCCCGTCACTGCAGATTCGAGCCACACACTCAGGGTGATGGGGCGGCTCAGGCAATGCCGTGTCAGAGCAGAGTCAGGAGCTGCGGTGTTCATCTTCAGCATCCTCGTCTGCCCCCGTGCAGATAGATAAGTAGAAGTCACAGCTGGCCCTTGACCGCACGGCGGGCCCCCTGTGTGGGCTGTGCCCGGGACGGGCGTGTTGACTCCTGGGTACAGCGTCCCACCCACTTTCCCCTTTCCTCGGAGGGATACGCAGTTTTGTCAATAAAAACACAAGAGTGGTCATTGTCAGTGCCCAAGGCCGCTTTTAAAGTTCTGATTTCTTGAGCCCCTTTGATGAAAAAGGGAGCAGCATTCTTTCTCATTTCTTAACTCGACCCAGCTTTTCCAGAAAGCAGTTTGGTGGGAAGCAGCAGGAGCCTTAGCTGCCGTCCCCTTTGACCCCGTAACTCGTTTGCTAAGATACGGACTTAGGGTCGTAATCGGAGACGTGGATGATCTGTGTCTTATTTACAGCGGCGAAAGCTGAGGACCACAGGACAGTGGTTACAAACAATGAAAGCGTGATACGGTATTTTTGGAGCTGTTTAAAAACAAAGCTTGAAAATTAATGTCATAAGGGAACGCTTATGATGAAACTTTTAAAGAGAAATGAAAGCAAGACACAGCTGGCTCCAGTTTCTCACAGTTGTAACGTGACGTCGTTTACGGTCATAGTTACAGACGCCGAACATGCCCGTGCCTGTCCCCAGGACATAGACTGGAAGGGGACAGGTGACCCGGCGGAGGTGGCACTCAGTTTGTTTCTTCCTCAGACGTTTCTGTCTTTTCTGCACTTTCTGCACGAAGACAAAGCATTTTCACAGTCAGAAAAGAAGTTTTAGAGGAAGGAAGGTTCACGGCAGCTGTGCTTCAGGTTCTGGCCAGCACAGCGTGTGGCTGGACCAGCCCGTGTGCTGCCGCCGACTTCAGGTGGCCGCTGTGCGCGGTCCCCCAGTCACAGCGCTCTGCCGGGTGAGGGAGGGAGAGCAGGCGAGTGCGGGCTTGTTCCGGGGCGCTGGCCCTGGGACGCTGGCCCTTGAGACCTGCGGCTCAGCACAACGGAAGCGCAATTTCTCGCCTCCCACGTGGCGGGTGGGCCGAGCTGCTGGGAGCTCCCGGCGCCCCGGGCTCACCCTTGCCACAGCGTTCGTGGCTACAGTTTGCAGTGATTTCTCGGGATGGCAGTGAGGGAGCGGCTTCCTCAGAGCCTTCGAAACATGCCTCTTCTCAGTCATCTCCCTGTGACAACAGGGAGAAGTGGCCTCAGTTACCCCAAACTCATTCCTCTTCAACTTAAAAATGAGTTTGATTTTCCCCCAAGGATTTGCCTGCCTCTCGTCAGCGCAGCGTATGGGTCTGGCGTCGGGTGCGCCTGAGCGGGTCGTGGCCGAAGTCCCCAGAGACCCTCGAGGGGTGTGTGCTCAGACGTCTCGCCCACGCGCAAACCCAGAGCCAGCATCCGGCCTGAAGCCAGCACCCCAGCCTCCCTTGCGTCACATGCAGCCCGGAGCCCATCGGCCTTCATGTCCTTCCGTGCGTGTGCCCGGAAGTACGTCTGAGGGTTCCCACGGGGGATCCCGCGTGTCACCAGCACGGGGACGCCGACTGTCAGCCTAGTGGTCTGGCCCGATGCGTCGTGCCGGCTCCCACGGTGTGAGCCGTGAGGTGGGAGGAAGTGGCCCCCCTAGACCGGGCCCCCTAGACCCCGCGCACACAGACGCAAACGCGCGTGGTCGCTGCGCCCGTGACGCACTCGGGCGTCGGGACGGGGT
Organism: Pteropus medius; assembly: GCF_902729225.1. Lineage (NCBI taxonomy): Eukaryota > Metazoa > Chordata > Mammalia > Chiroptera > Pteropodidae > Pteropus > Pteropus medius. The sequence continues at coordinate 1,401,568 of NW_024355990.1, read as the reverse complement.
GCACTCCCTGCACCCTCGGTGGCAGCCGGAGCGGCGGCTCCTGAGGCGCCACTGACGTCTCTTCTACCTCAGTGAGAGACCTTTTCTGAGAACACGTTTGGTCTCATTATTAATTTTTTCCTCGTTTTTCCAAGTGGCATTCACAGAGCGTTCTTTTATTAATTTAATTAATCACCTAGTGACACGTTTGTGCGATAAAGTACGTTGGGAACCTTTTTATTAACCCGCTTCACGTGTGGCTGAGAATAGCTCAAGGTAGCGCTCAAAAAGGACAGAGGAACCGCGACCCTAAACAGCCTCACGGGGAGCAGAGTGACACCCCGCAGTCCAGCCGAGTGTGACTCACGCCAGTGGGAGCACCCGAAAACAATGGCAGTGACAGCTTTTGCTGGCCTTTTGTCAGCTCACAGGCAGATTTCTTACAGGTCCGCGTGACCGCAAAGACAGCCCCCTAGCCGGGTGACAGCCTCTCGCCCTCGGTGGCTCAGAGCTCACACCCGCTCTGGAGAGAACGTCACGCGTGGTCCACCGCGCGCTTTACAGAGAGACACGGAAGTTCGCCCTCATCACGCAAGTAGTAGGGTGGTTTGTCACTCACGGGTGGACAAGCTTCAAAGACCGATTTTGTGCAGAGGTCAGCCTGGAGGGGGGGCGGACACTGTCGCTGGTGGGAAGATCCTGGCGCGGTGGAGGGCGGTTCGGCGCGCCCTGAGAGGCAGGCCCTAAGGCCACTGCTGGGCGTGGACGGGCGCCAGCATGGGTCACAGGTGCCCCTCACAGCGCTGTCCGCAACGGCGGACGTTGGAAACAAAACAAGAACGTTAATCAGGGGACTGAGCGGGAACGACGCGCCCATGCGAGCTGCGGCTCCCAGCTCGGCCACGGGGCCCGCGAGCACTCGCTTAGGCGGCTGGGTGCAGAAGGCCCTTTCCACGTCGTGCACTCTGGGTCATTTGGGGTGTTTTAGACCGATTAGTTTTGTAATTTAGAACAGATTAAATGTGGTGTTTAGTTACAGAAGGAGCTGTCAGAGCCGATCAGCTCACGCTCGGACATTACATGCGGCGTGAGCACCAACAACCTGCTCACAGCCCGACGCCCGGCCGCGATGGCCCGGCCCCACGGGGACAGGCCGTGGGCGTGCTGCAGGTGACGCGTGATTAAATCTGCACATCTGTGGCGCTTTTAAAAAGTGCACTGAACTATTTTCTTTAAACCTCAAATTAAAAAATACTGGTAAAATCGAAGTCACCCATAGCACGCGCGCACACGCACACTTACGCACACGCGCACTTACGCACACACATGCACACTTACACACGCACGCACGCACTTACGCTCACGCACTTTCACACGTGCACTTACGCGCATACACGCGACATGTGCACACACACGCCATTACGCACGCATTTACTTTACTCCTTACATTACATACACCGCGACGCATATCTTCCCACATTGACGCGACGGCCTCGTGACGACCACACACACACACTTATGCACACACACGCATGTACACACTTGCACACGCACACTCGCGCACGCACACACACAGCGTATCCTGCATACACTGCGCTCTGTCCATTTGTCACTGTGCCGTGAACACTGAACTCCTCACGTTGTCACATATTCGTCCATGAAAATGTCTTTTTCTGGGTTTTCCTACGATGAATGACAGCGTACGTGACATTCTTGTACATAAACCTTCAGGCCGACAGAGCCTGAGAGTGTCACTTGGTCTCCCCCTCAGACTATTCCTCGGTGACTTAGTTGGCTATGGCCTCGATTGTACCAGGGGCCACCACACCGTCGCCAGCTTCTGAAACGATGCCAGGCCTTTCCTGGCAGGCTCAGGAGGGAAGCAGATAGATAGAGGCGGATCCCGCAGGCGCAGCCCGTGGGGCGGGCAGTGAGGTGGGGGCACCCAGCATGCTGCCATGCTCCCGCCTGCTGGGCATCGCCCACCCCGCCTGTCCCCAGATGCGCCGGCCGGGGCGCCAGCCCCCGTGCATCCCATCGATCGTCGCTGGGTTGTAAACAGTCAGTGACTGAGGTTTCGCTAGGTCAGACGCGATCTCTCTTTAAAACAAACAGTCTGTAAGCGGAACCGTGTTGAAGGACGCTAGAGGAGACCAGAGTTAAGTGGAGAGAAGTTGCGCGTCCACGCACCCGAAGACCTGGTGTGGCAGGAGTCCCCAAGAGCCCCACAGCTTCAGCGCCGTCCCACGGAGACCCAGCCGCCTTTTTCATCATTACGTTGTAGAAGACGACAAGCTGAGACGGAATTTCAGATGGAGCCGTGAGGGACCCAGAATAGCACTAAAGGGGAAAAAATGTCGTAAGAGATAAAGCGGAAGGACCCGGGCTTCCCGGTTCCGGGGGTCACTGCGTAGTTGCAGCGACAAGACCGTGGTGCCGGCATCGGGACAGACGCGGAGATGACTGGATGGGGCGACGGTCCCGGAAGATACCCTGACATCTCCACGTTGCACCCACAAACTCCCGAAACCCAGTACGAAACAGCAAACCCAAACCATCCTGTGCCTGATGAAGGCAGTGAGTTTGCAGTTAAAACCTGCCAACAAAGACAAAGCTCGGGCCTGCAGTGTCACCGGCCAGCCCTGCCAGAGCTTTTAGGGACGCGGCACCAGCTCTACAGCAGCTGTGACAACGTGACAGGAGGGCCGCTCCCCAGTTCACTGCAGAGCCAGCGCCACTGTGACAGCAAAGCAGCTGAAGAACAGAAAACGTCCTCCGTGAACGCGGACCCAGAACCCGCAGCGTGGCTCCAGCGAGTCAAATGCAGCCGCACGCAAAGCGGGCAACTCCCTGGCGGCCGAGCGGTTCCATCCCAAGGACGCAAAGTGGAGCCAACATATTTTAGGCCAGCCCCGTGACACGGGGCGGAGTGTGTGACAGCAGCGGCCAGAGCTCATGGCCGTGACGGTGAGCACGCGGCACCCTGAGCAACCGCCAGGCGCCACTGGGACGAGCGGCTTTCGCCAGATCACAGGGTGCAGGGAGGGGCCCTGACACAAAACCAGTTGTGTCTCTGTACGAACCATTGGAAATTGAAATTAAACGGTGGTTTCACTGAGCATCTCCATAAAAAAAAAAAAAAAAACCCCACTCCAAATATTTGTCGGTGAGAATATAAACCAAAAAAAAACACAGTGCAGTAGGATCCGAACACCGGGAAATGGAGCGCTGGTGAGGACTGGGCGCCGGGAGCCCACAGTGGCCGTGCTCAGACGTCGGGCCGGGCGCTGCCCGTGCTGTGCAGGCGACAGAACCGCAGGCAGAGGCCTCAGCCTTTTGTCGATCGACAAGCTTATTGGGAACTTCATGGGGAAAAGCAAAGAACCGAAAGCAGATTTCGAAACGGCCCGAGGGGGGGAGAACCATGCTGTCTGACTTTGGGTCTCACTGCGAAGCGGGCGTCACCGAGCCGTGGCGCTGCGTGGTCGACGGCGAGACGGAGCCCAGTTGGCAGTGCGGCTGGGTCCAGCAGCTGCCAGGACGCGGCCAGTGGACGGAGGAGGGGCGGCCTCAGCGGGCGGCGGTGGAGGGGGCGTCGCTGCAGCCGCAGCTCGCCTGCTGGCCGGGAGAAGTGGACCACAGCCCATTTCCCGCACGTCCTCCGAGAGCGCATCTCGGAGCCACAGCCTGGGGGTGAGGCCAGAACCACGAGCATCCAGAGGAAAGCTGTCCCGGCCTGGGCTTAGGCGACGGTTTCTTTAATGAGACTCTCGTACAGGAGGCCCAAACTGTACAAGAAAAAAACGGCAAACTGGGTAAATTCATCACCGCTTTTCAAACCACGCTGCTAAGAAAGTGAAAGCAGAGCCACGGGCTGCAGAGGCGTGCGGCAGGTCGCACAGGCAGGTCGCCTGTCAGCTGTCGGTATCACATCTCCGTGGGAGGGTCACAGTGCAAATCGGTTCCTGTCTGAGCAGAACACACGTGATTCTCACCCCGTCACAGCGTCACCGACAGTCACACCCCTCAGGCCCTGTTTGAGGACGGCCCGGCGGAAGGAGGGTCTGGGCCCATGTACTCAGAGGCGTTTATTCGGCCTGAGAGGGGCCGGTGGCGGGAAGAGAGAGCGCGGTGACAGTTATGACCGCCGAGCGGGAAACGGGCTGCTGGCAGGCTGCCGTTGGTCCCTGCCCTGAGCCGCAGGTGTCACGTCCCCTCGTCTCTCTCCCTCCGCCCCGTCACCTGTGCCTCTTACACTGCACCTGAAGCGTCCGTTCCTGCTGGTGTATGTCCCAGTGGTTCACAGCAGGTTGTCCCTAGACAGACACACGTGCCGGGGACAGAGCCACCGTGCAGTTCAGTTCTGAAAGTCCCTTCTGAGCTCGGGCCCGGATTGGAGGCTCAGCAGGCACAGGGGAGGTGGCAGCCCACCGGGGAGCCGAGGCCCCGTGGCGCCTTCCGTTACCCATGGCTGCCCGCGTGCCCGGCACGTCCTCACGCCTGTTCCCCCGTCCTCGGCCTCCCTCCTGTTCCCTTTGGAGCTGCAGAGTGGACGGCCCCGCATGTGCCGTGCGGGGTGTTGGCCTGTGGGCGGAGCGCTCGGCCCGGCCACGGGGAGCACGTGCACAGCCCAGCCCGCTCTGCCCCGCTGCCGGCTGCACACCGGAGCCTTTCGGATGTCCCCCTCCAGCCCGTCCCCACGGAGCCCGGAGCCCACTCGGCCTCCTGCCCACTGAGTCTTTGTCTGGGGTTCCCTGTTACTGCTTCATGTCACTGGCCATGTGTCGTTTCTTTTCCAGTGAGCTCTGGGCTGTCATCACCGAAACCAGTCTCTTCTCTGCCCTCGTGGGTTCTTTCTGAGCCCCTAGATGTCCCTGTGGTATTGGACACCCTTTCGTCCTGTCTCTCTGTCTGCACGCCCTTGAGTTGCCATTTCATGGGTGTGGGTTCTGTGATTTTTAAGAAAAGAAAGCATAAATGAAAAGCTGGGAATAGACCTCCAGGTCACCTGTGCGTGGGCAGCGAAGCAAGGCAGGGTTCAGGTTATTTGTTTGTGATCAGAAATCGTGTGGAGCATCAGGGAGACAGAATGTTCCAGGTGACCCACGCTTCTGTCTGTGTGGAGGGCATCTTGGTTCTCAGCCACGGGCCCGCGAGCACGCGTGTGTGACTGCCTTCTGTAGCCGAGAAAACCATCCCTAACACCGACCGCGGCCTCGGCACCTCTGCAGTGGCCCCTGGCTGGCCGCAGCCAGTCAGGGCATGGCCGCTGTCTGGATGCGGCTGAGGGGCGGTCGGGCTCCTTCCTCCTTCTTTAATTTCTTTCATGTTCTGGGCCTTTTCAGGCAGGGAGTCTGAGTCAGGCAAATGTGCTCGATGAGCGTGTGACCAAAGGAATCCATCTCTGTCACAGAAACACGCGATTGCGTGTCTGAATGAAGCAGACTAAGCACGAGCCTATTTGTCGAGTGCAGACCCCCCTTCAACCCTGGTTTTACACAGCCACCTATAGCCCAGCCCACAGGCACACACGTGCACGTCTCCGAAGCTGACTGGGAGGGCAGTGAAGGAGCTGGCCTTCACCTGCGGGTCTGCAGCAAGCTCAGCCCTTCCCAGCCCTCCCCCCGGCGGGGTCTCTGCCCGCTGCCCCTTTGCCGCGGTGGGCGAAGCACCAGCTCCTGCCCCTGGGGTGCACGGGCAGCGGCTGCTCGCCCCGTCGCTGCTCCCCGGTCTGCTGGGCGCACTGGATGCCTCATTCCTCTGGCATCAGGGAGCAAAGGCAGAGCCCGTGAGCGCGCCCCGTCGTCCGACTGCGTTTTAGGTGTGGACGGTCTGTCGGGAGGTCGGGCCCCGCACAGCCCCCGTGTCCCTTCCAGCACCCGTGTCTTCGGCCTGCAGCCTCGCTCCCACGGTTGGGCCCTGAGGTGCAGGGCAGCGTGTGGCCCTCGGGGTCCAGGGGGTCCTTGGCCAGCAGAGTGGAGACGGTGCCCGGTGTGTGGAGGGGGGCCACACGGGCTCGGGGACCAGCCTCTGGAACCCGGGTCCCGGCAGCACAGGCGCTGGGTAACGCCGGGCGCGGCCTGTCCTTGCAGATCCCGGAGGAGCACGACCTGGAGAGTCAGATCCTCAAGGAGCGCGAGTGGCGGTTCCTGCGTAACGCCCGCGTGCGGAGGCAGGCGCGGCGGCTCATCCAGAAGGGTGAGGGGGCCCCCGAAATAACCATTGCTGGTCACCGGAGCTGTGCTCCAGCCACATTTCACCAGCCCTTGACCAAAGCTGTCAGCAGACACCAAACTGCCCCAGCCTCCCCGGGGGAAGTGGCAGTGCTCAGGGGGACACCGTGTGCTGCAGAGAGCGCTCTGGGCCGCAGCCACCTTAGCTGCCACCGCCCTGAGCACGGAAGGGGGAGGGGACAGCCACCCACCGCTCTCCTGGGGTCAGGCTGGGATGGGAGGGCCAGCAGCCACGGCCCAGGACATCACACAGGTCCCCTCCCTCTCTGGGAGGGGCCAGCCCCGCCCTGGGAGCCGTGTCCTGCGTCCTGCTGTCGTCCTGCGTAGACAGAGAAGCGCAGTGGCCTGAATCACGGTGGCTTCAGGCGCGCCACCCCGCACGCAGAGCACGTAGTGCCATCTCGTCTCCTCCGCTGACGGGCTAGGTCTGGTCCCCAGCCTGTGAACTGCAGTGACTACAGTGTTACTTTCTAAAGTGGAGTGAGGACCTGTGACCCTGTCCCCCGCCATCGAAGCATCCCAGCCATCCCACCGTGGGGCACCGGGAACCACAGCCGAGATGTTCCCAGCACTTTCCAGCCGAGCACCCTGCAAAGCGCTCTGGGGTCACGCGTCACGGCCACTTCCAGGTCCTGACTGTGCGTGATTCAGCCTTTGTGAAGGAGCCGCAGTGGCCGACGTGAAGCACTCGTCAGTGTCCGAGTCCATCGTCTGCTGCCCAGCAGCCACCGCTCCAGCCGTGCAGCCAGCGCAGCCCCACCTGTGACCGTGGCCTTTCTCGGAGGGGACAGAGTTACGGCGCCCAGAAGCCTTGCTCATGGAGGTTCGCGGGCCCACAGCTGGGCGAGCAGGACGCAGTGGTCTCCCTGTGCCCGCAGGGCCCGGAAGCTGAGCCTGCACACGCATAGAATCGGAAGGCAAACTGGCCCGACAGACGCCACTCCTCAGGCCAGAGTGACGGGTACCACTGCCCGGGCCAGGGCCTCCGGTCAGCGCCGAGCAGGCCGTGGAACGAGGGCCAGGCTTTCGAGAAACAGCAGGGCTTCTAGGCAAAAACTGAAGACAGCCTCGAGAGCCCTTGCCGGGGCTCTCTTCCAGGCTCTGTGGGAGAAGAGGGGTCAGCTCCCCAGGAGCACGCCGAGGGGCAGTGAGCGCGGGGACCCTAGCAGGCGAGGCGGCACCTCGGGACCCAGCGCGGTCGGACTTGGCGTGGGAGACGGTCGCCGGCAGAGCCCGCCCCCCGGGGCGGCCTGCTCGGCCCGCGTCGGCCTCGCTGTACCGGGAGGGATGTGGCCGGCAAGCAGGACGGGCAGGCGAGCCGGCAGATGGAGCAGAGTCACCAGAAACGGCAGCACCGGCGGAGACAGGAGCTGGCAGAGCAGCCACCACCTGCTCCGTGCCTGGCCCCCTCCAGCCGTCCCCCACGACCCAGCGTCTTTGCCGACTTAGATCCGGGTGTCCCTCACCCCTCAGGGCCTGACGTGACGCTCCCTCCAGAGTGAGGTGTCCAGGGTGCCAGCACCCTCCATGGCCACGCCCTCCTGGCAGTTTGCCCAGGAGTTTGTCCCACCTGCCGTCAGGGGTGGCCGGCGTCTGCTGGTTTGGCAGGCTGGGAGGACTGCCTGAAGCATCGGTGAGCCAAGGCTTTTCCCTGCGTCCCCCGGGGCCTGTGTCCCAGCCTCTAACGCCCTTCCCAGTGACACGGCCACGGGGATGAGGGGGCCGACATGCTCGGGTGAGCGTCTCCCTGCACCCATGCCGGCGCTCTGCATTTCTAGTCTCTTTATTGTTTTTCTACAACAGACTCCGCCCTGAGGGGTTAGGGTCAGGGCCTAGTGACAGATCCACACTGAGCTCCCCCGTGAGTCTCTGCCCACTCCTCAGCCATGGAATTGCGTGGTCGTCACCTTCCCAGACCGAAAGGTCCTCCAGGACTTCGTCCAGGTCGTGGGCGGTGCTGGCTGTGCCCAGTGTCTCAGCCTGGAGTCTGAGTGACAAGCCCAGCCGCACTGAGCTTTCTCCAGCACTTTCTCCGAAAAATCCGAACCGGCCGCACTAGTCGAGGTGTCACAGCTGTGCCGTCGCCACGCACACGATGGCGAGCTCCACTGAAAACCTACCTCGCGTCCCACTGTGACTGTGGGCGCTGTGGGGGTCTGGGCAGAGGCAGGGGCCCCCCGGCCCCCGCTTTCCTCTGTCCGCTCAGTGCTTCTCCGAGTCCCCAAACACAAGGCCCAGACCTTGTCGGCCTTGGTACGAAGCCATCGTCCCTGTTTTCCGTGACGTGAGACCGTTGCTGTTTCTCTCGCAGGCATCACAAGACTGGACGACCAGATATTTCTGAACAGGAACCCGGGCGTCCCCTCCGTGGTCAAGTTCCACCCCTTCACTCCGTGCGTGGCCGTCGCCGATAAAGACAGCATCTGGTACGGAGGGGCTTGTCGGGACTCGCACCTTGGCGGCTGACGTCAGCCCGGCCAGCATGGGCGTCACCCCTTCCTCCGTCTTCCCTCGGGGCTGGACGATGCAGGGACGGATTTCCCTGCCCCCCCCCCAGCACTGAAAGCTGGCGGGGTCCCAGTGACAGGCCACGTCCGGGGGTGGCGGGAGCTTCTAGCGCTAAGACAGGGCCTCTCCCGCGTGGCACACGGAGGCAGAGCACAGCACAGGGCGTGACAGGCACTCGCCGGCAGGGGCGAGCGTGTTGGCGCGCGGCCGGCCGCAGGCATAGCCGTGGCGGGGGACGGCCCCCTGGGGTAGGGGAGGGCCCAGCGGGGCACGGGGCACCCTCCCCCGCCCTCGCCTCCCTTCGTTTCGTTGTGTTTAAACACTCGCGACGTGAAAGCTGCCCTTGAACCGCGTCAGCGTGCCCAGCTCAGAGCTGCGCAGCCACCACCGCCGCTACCAGACCTTTCTTATCTGGCAAAACCAAAACTCTGTCCCCATTAAACACTGAGACCCCCACCCCCAGCACCACCGCCCTGCCCTCCATCGCTATGGATTTGACGCCCTCGGCACCTCGTGGGTGGGGCCACACAGTGTTTGTCCTTCTGCGACTGGCTGAGTTCACTGGACATAACGTCCTCCAGGCCCACCCACGTCGTGGCCGGGGGCGGAATGCCGTCCTGTTTCTGGCTGAACAGCGTCCCATGCACGAAGAGACCGCAGCCCAGTTACCCGTCCATCGGCGGACACGGCGGCTGTTTCCACCTTTTTTTTAAACGTGGTGGAGTGGTCAGGTTTTGTTTTCCAGTTTTTTAAAAATACGTTCACTTTTCACACAAGTTAGAGGAAAGCGACACGTAAAATGGAACGAAGTCTACATTGCGTTTACTTGTTGGGCTGGTTTTGTTGGAAAAAGACACAGAGTCACATAACGGAGCCTCTGACTCCTGCTCTGGAGCCGCGTGGATTCGATCCCCAAGGAGCTAAATGCGACCTCGGTGCTGACTTCTGCAGGCCACCCACGTACTTCCGTTAGCAGCTCCTTTTCAAGTGGAAATAGATTTTTGTGGGGGATTCTGTGGACAGTCGTGTATCCTTAACAGGGACGTGACAGTAACAAGCAGCATTAGTTGCTCAGCGTCTGGGTGCAGCTCTAAGCCCTTTATGTCATTTTATAGCCATTTAGTTGTCACAGCTTGTCCCTGCCTTTTGACTGTCGTGAACAGTGCTGCTGGGGACACGGGCAAACGTCCTGAGTAAACACCCGGCCACGGAGCCCAGTCTGCGGTGGCCCTGGGTTTACTGCTGGGGGCCCGCAGCCTCCCCCGACCCCCGCATCAGTGCGGGGGGCATCCGCGCCTGCACCTCCTCCCAGCACGCGTCATCTCCACTCTGCCGGGCGCGGCCATCCCAGCGGGAGCGAGGGGGTGCCCCCGTGGCCTCCCCCATGGTCTCCCAGCCTCGTTCCCTCTTGTCCCCCTCAGTTTCTGGGACTGGGAGAAGGGGGAGAAGCTGGATTACTTCCACAACGGAAACCCCCGGTACACACGGGTCACCGCCATGGAGTACCTCAACGGCCAGGACTGCTCCCTCCTGCTCACGGCCACGGGTGAGTGGGGCCCGCGTGGCCGGAGACCCAGGCTCGGACGCAGAGGTGGCAGGGGACGGGTACGCAACCCCGTCCATGTCTTCTGGCAAAGGGGACGGTCATCAGGGAGGCCGCCACCGTCCAGGGGCCAGGACGCCTGTGAGGGAAGGTCCCCTCACAGGTTGCGGGGGAGAGCCAAGTGACCAGTGTCTGTCATTGTCCCACGACACTATCTCCTCCCTGGGACCCTGCCCTCCCCTGACCAGGAGGCACCGCCAGCCTCAGCCCCTGTAGTCCTGGTGAAGCCCGCAGAAGCGAGGCCAGGGGAGGCGGGCTGCACCGTGACGAGCTCCGGGGCCCCCCGCCTGCCCCGATCGGGCACCCTCTTCCGGGGTGAGCCACGCCCCTCGGCCGTGCGGCGTCGCCGGCCATGCAGCCACGACTTCTTTGCTGGTCAGAAATGTCATTTCTCCCTCACCCTTGAACCCCGGTTCCAAGGAAGCCACCCGTGCTCAACAGCCATTTTCCCACAGCATTGTAAAAGCGGGGTGCCCCTGCTGCTTGCTGACGAGAAGCCGCTGCCTGATGGCACCTCCTTCAGAGGTGACAGGCGTGGGGGCGGGGGGCACGCGTGAGCAAGAGAAGCCACATCCTACCCCGACTCACTCCCGTGCTCCCCAGTCCTGGGCCCGTCCTGTCCTGTCCTCTTCTGTGCTGACCTGTCCTGCTCCGGGTCTTGCTGTGTCTATTTTGTCCTGCTCCGGGTCCTGTCCTGGGCTTCTGAGCCACCGAGATAGTTGAGCTGGTTGCAGGGGCAACACAACCTGTCACTGTTCCTGACCGCTGCTGTGAGGGGCGCCCGCAGGGGGAGGTCCTTCCGGCAGCCATGCCCCAAGCAGTGCTACCTCAGGACCAAGCGGAGCCAAGCCACTGCCAAAGCCCACCCCCACTGTGGGCGTCGGGGAGGGGGACAGTGCAGCCCAGCAGGGTTTAGGACGGTCACGCCAGCATCCCGGGAACCGAGAGCAGGGGGAAGGCAGCGGGCATGGCAGCACAGAAGCGGGGCCCAGGGCCCGTGGCGGACGGTCCCCAGAGGCACCACATTCCGGAGCACAGAAGGCCCACTGTCCGGAGACCAGAGAGGGGACGAGTAGACAGGGTAGAGGTTGGGGACTCGGCTCAGCGAGCGTTTCTGGGTCTGTCTCTCGAATGACCGCATCCTCGAGGGCAGGTGACGCGGGGCGGGAGCAGCTTGGTACCTGAGCACCTCCGAGGGCCACGTGTGGGGCCAGGGAGGCCAGAGGGCAGGTGTAGCACCCGGGGAAGGAAGGGAGGACACGTGGGGATGCAGGCTCCCCTCGCCCTCGTCTGCTGAGGACGCAAGGGCCATTTGCCCAGTGCTCAGCGCTGGAGGTGTGGAGGGGCGCCCTGCCGTGTTCCACCTTGGGGAGTCCACAGGCCAAGGTCACATCTCATGTGAAGGCCGCTCTGTGTGGGGCACAGACAGGAGCGGGAAGGGGGCGACAGGCACCGAAGACTGCCCCTCAGTGCGGCTAGTTCTCTGGGTGAGGTGTCCGCGGGGAGGGGGAGGGAACGTGGTGGGGAGGAGCCGGCCGAGGTCGGGAGGCAGGGCCCACGCCCCAGGGGACCGGCCCTCCTAGCGGGCGCCACAGCCGCATCCGAGCGGTCTCGTCACGGCCACGGTTCCAGCCACCTCTCTTCTCTCCCCAAGACGACGGCGCCATCCGGGTCTGGAAGAACTTCGCCGATCTGGAGAAGAACCCGGAGATGGTGACCGCTTGGCAGGGGCTCTCGGACATGCTGCCCACAACCCGGGGTGCGTCCTCCTGGGCAAACGGGGACCCAGGGCTGCCGGGAGGGGCGGAGGCAGGGCCCCACGTCCCCCCCACCCCCGGTGACGGCGCTGAGTCTGGAGTCACGAGCCCACCAACTTCCCTGGTCACCACGAAGGCGCTGGCGTGCTGGAGGCCGGCCGAGCGCGGTGGCCGTCCCGCTGGCCTGCACGCTCCTGCCCTCCGTCCCCAGCCCACGTGACACTAGTGTAGCTTGGGGAAGCGCTGTGCTGCCGCCGGCCCCGGCGCCCAGACTCACTCCTGGGGGCTGGCCGTGCCCCCGGGCCTGCCGCCCGGGCCTGCGGGGGCGCCGGCGGGGCACGCTCTGCACGCCACCTGCCAGGTGGGCTCGGCCACCTCCCTCGCCGGGACACGATGCCACCCCCGCCGTGCTTCCTGGGCCAGAGCAGGGTGGGGAGAGCCCGCAATGCGGCGCGCAGCCTGGCGTGTCCTGGCAGCAGGACACAGGCTGTCGCGGTCAGGGCTCCCGGACGCTCACAGCGGAATCCCTGTCCCCTTTCTGTGGGCCTCGCCTGTGTCCTGCCACCTTCCACATGGCTTCTTCTGTGTCCGGCCTGTCCTTGGGGCTCCTCTCCCCCCATGTTCGAGCGCCCATCCTGAGGAGGCCCAGAGGGGACTCCGTGGGGGGCGGGGGCTGCCAGCCGCCTGCGCGGACCGGTCTAAGGCAGGGACGGCTCTTGCACGTGGTTTTTAAAAACGGAGCCGTGTCGAGAGCAGAACCGTCACCACAGTGCTCCTCAGCCGCCCGCCACAGCCTCGTTCGTGCTGCAGGGCCCCGCGGGCCCGGCCGTGTGCCGACGTGGCCGCGGTCACAGTGCCTCTCCACCTCCGAGCCTGTCCTCTGCCCCTCGGCCCCCGCCCCTCGGCCCCATGCTGGCAGCTGCGCTGGGGGCTGGGGGCTGGCAGCAGGCCTCCCACCTGCCCGACGTTCCCCGGGCGCTGCCTGTGTGCGGAGGCCCAGGCTGGGGAGCGCCCTGGCGGGTGGCAGCCCCTCCAGCCTGGGCGGATCGCGCCCTTCAGGTGCGGTGCGCGTGGGGGGCCTCGTCTCCCCGACACTGGTGAATGGGTGGGTGACTGTCATGGCCTGGGGAGCCGGGCCACCGGCGGTGCAGGGGCCTCGGCAGCTGCTTCGAGGAGATGCCACTCCACAGCGTGTGGCAGAGGCAGGCACCCCGATTCCCGCAGGAGCCTGGGGTCTTGGGGCGTCGGTGTAGGGTCTTTGCGTCATTATGAAATACCTTTGGCCGTCCGCGTACACGCACACACACGCGTGCACCGTGCACCTGGGGGCGCTTCCCTCGCAGCCCCAGCCAGGAGAACCCGGGACCCTCGGAGCTGAGTGCCATGCTCTGAAGTAGCATTAGTGGTGGGGCCACCGTCCCCAAACCACAGGCCCTGGCAGACACCCCTGGGCCCAGCACCCCGCAGAGCCCTCTGAGACCCGGCGGGGCCACTGGTAAATCAAAAGCCTCGTTTCTGGGGACCCCCTGAGGCTAAGCCCTGTGCACCCCGCCACCACTGCCAGCTCAGCCGCATTAACCGTGTGCGTTCCCAGCCCCTGACCCCTGGCCGGCCCGCAGACCGCACGTGGGCCTGTCCAAGCACCGCCACCTCGGGCCACCTGCCAGTGAGCCGCTGCACCTCCTGACTCCCATCTAGAGACAGACTTTTGTTTGGGCCCAAAGCCCTGAGGGTAGGTGTTCATGTGTGTCAGGTAAATTTCTGCCGAGGCTCCAGCCGCCCAGCAAGGTCAGCCCGCGTTTCTGAAGGCGTACCGCGGCCGGCCCCGCCTCTGCCTGGCGCTGGACTAACCCTTGGCTGGTTTGGTTTAGTTTGCTCGCTCTGCCTGGTGACACACCCTCGCCCAGACCCACGACCCCTGTCTCCTCGCAGGTCTGGCCAGAAAGGTCTCCGTCGACCCTGACTGCAGTAAGCAGGGGGGTGGATGCCTTCTCTGTTCCCATGGCCGCCGGGGCCCTGTCCTCAGCGTGGTGGCATTCGTCCCCACGCCTGCGGGAGGCTGCAGGGCCGGCAGAGGCTCAGGCTGGGGCTTTTCTCTGTTGCGCCCACACACTGGCCATGAGCACCCAGGTGTCACCGGATGTGTCGGGGAGCTGGGCGAGCCTCTGGGAGGGGCTCTCGACGCTGCAGAGCAGACTCCCCCTCGCGGCCACTCTTCCTGAGCCTCCTGGCTCCCAAAGTGGGGTCTCCGACTGTGTCCCCCCCCCGCGATGCCCACTCTTGGGCCTCTACTGCATTCGAGGCACTTCCATTGTCCTCGTCCCTCTCTGAGCCACCGTCACACTCGTCCAGGAAGGAGACAGCCCCGGTGCAAATCCGTTCATGAGAGCGCCCCAGCGCATCCTCACAGCTTCCGGGGCGGACGGGGCAGCCCAGACCTGCGGCCAGGCCCGCAGCCGGCACCCGCACAGCTTCCTCAGAGCAGAGACGTCCCAGACCCAGACGTGTCTTCCACAGAGCGTCTGGGAAAGCGTCTTTTTCAGAACCTAATGCTAAGGCCCTGGCAGCATCTGTTTACATCTGAAAAACCCAGACGCAGAACGACCCTTACCCAAAGGCCCGTATGCAGCGCCCTGGGACCCCCACACTGGGGCTGTGTTGGCAAACGCACACGCACGGCCCTCAGGCTACAGACAGCCACGGGAGGGAGGCGCGGCTGCTGGTGCAGGCAGCCGGCGTGGGGGCGCCAGCCGCCCGGCGTCCTGCTTCGTCCTGTTGTCTTTGCTCTCGGGGGCGCAGGGTCGCCGAGGCCCCGCCCACAGGTGTCTTCGCCCATTTAAACACTGCAGAGGTTGGAGACCCAGGATGGGCAAGGCCCTTGCAGCTCCGGCCCCACTCCAACGTGGCGCTGTCGATGTTATTTTTTTACAAAACGGTTGCTTTTTCTCTCTCAATCTCAGCGTTCCCATAAATTGTCGAGAGGCGGGGCCTCCCAGTCCAGGCAGCAGGTGTCATTTGCAGAACCCCAGCCGAGGTGCGATCAGCTTTCTGGCAAGCACGTGTCCCCCACCTGCATTTAGGTGCTTTCTCCGCAGCAGGCATTCACGGCCTGGGGCTGGTGGGTCCCTGTGTGCCCGTGTGCCCACGAGGCAGGACGAAAGGTTCCTACAAACCTTCCGACCCATGTGTTAGTGTTTTGCAAAGAAGTAAAAAGCACAAAATGAAGGAAAATGCTTAGCAAAGAGAAAACTGGAGATGGGCCCTCTCCGCTCTTGGGCTCCAGGAAGCAAAGCCACATGGCCAGGAGCCGGCCTGCCCCTCAGCAGGTGTGCGCCAGCACCCCAGGGTGCATCTCAAACGGCAAGGCCACTCCCTCTGAGGGCCTAAAGGAAAGCCAGAGGGCCACCTTCTGTGATGGGGCAGCGGGGAGCGGGCCAGAGGCCGAGGGGCCCTGGGCCACCGTGCTCAGCTGGTCAGTTGTACATGGGAGTCAGTGCCACGTGCAGGACAGCAGTGGGCATCTCGGGCAGCGAGCTCCTTGCCACCTGCCAGAGAGCGGTGAGCAGAGCGTCCAGCATCCGGGGCCTTTGGGGTTCATTCACATTCAGTCACTCGGAGCAGCTAGGAAGCAAGAGGGCCATGACCACAGGAGGGTGACGGCAGGCGGCGTGGCCGTGAGCCAGGCTTGTGCGCGTCCCCACGGGAACGGAGGGTGCTGTACCCCTCCTTGCGGACCAATCACGGATGTCACGGACGAGTTGGATAGGACCAAGCAGGACGGGGCGGAGGCCCAGAGCCACGCCTCTGGCGGGGCCAGCCGGGCAGGGCTCGCCGCCTGCACCCTCCTGGGAGGCCTGACTGCCTGGACCACTGTCCCCCACCCTGTCCCCTCTGGCCACGTGCTCCCACAGCTCCTGCACTTGGCAGGTGTCCAGAGGGCCTGGGGCCTGAGCCCATGGGAGGCTCTGCATCTGCGTCCTGGGGAGCAGGCTGGGGCTGGCCCTGTTTGGAGTCCCAGACCGTCATTGCTGAGGGCGTTTCGGGTTGGGGTAACAGGACCTTAAGGCTCGGCTCCAGGCAACAAGGTCCTCAAAGGTCGGTCTGGCCTGGACGCTGAGGCTGGAGGGCTCACCGTGCTTTGCGGGGACCGCAGACTCTAGGATACGTCCCCTCGCTCTCGCTGGCGGCTGGGCTGGACGCTGTCTGGCCCCCACGTTCCGCCTCGCACCCCGCGGCCCGCCCTGCTCCGTGCGTCCCCGTGGCAGTGCCGTCCCTCTAGCAGACGCCTGGGCCCATCGGGGGGGCGGGGGCGGGCTCCGAATTGCCTCCCCGACCAGCACTCAGAGTGCGCTGGGATTCCCAGCCAGAGCCTTGTGGGGTCGAGTGGTGGCGCTCCTTGACGCCGGCGGGCTGAGGGGCTGGCCGCCCAGAGCAGGCTCCGGCGGCGACACCGGTTCTGTCCGTCTCTCCAGGAGCTGGCATGGTGGTGGACTGGGAGCAGGAGACCGGGCTCCTCATGAGCTCAGGGGACGTGCGGATCGTCCGGATCTGGGACACGGAACGCGAGATGAAGGTGCAGGTAACTGCTCCCGCCGCCCTCGAGCGTCAGTGCCTGTGGACGCTCAGCCTGGGGACACCGCAGCAGGAACACGTGCGCGAGCCCTGCTCATCTGGAAGCAGTGAAAACATCTTAAATCAGGATGTCCATGTACTTCTCAAAGTGCCTTTCGTTCGGTTTTCGTAAAGAGAAAGCCGTGCGTTGGTTTTGCCTAAGTCCTGTAGGAAAAGCGGCAGCGGGCGGGGAACAGGCGGGGTCCCTGACACTCTGGCGGGCAGTGTGGCGGTGGCCGTGGGCCCAGGACCTCCACCCCGGAGTCGGGCAGGGCCTCGGCCTCTCCGCGTCCCGCCCTGGGCCTCCGCCAAGCGCGGAGCTCCGACGGGAACCAGGCCGGGCCGGCTCGGCGCGCGCTCCAGACCTGCAATGGGGTGGGGGGCCAGGTGGCTCCCTCTGCCACGCCCTCACGTCCTGTCACGGCGCGGGTGGCCTCACCGCGCTGTATCGTGCCCTCCCCCATGCAGCTGCACTGGCAGCCAGCGACGGCCAGTGGCCTGTCCACCCCCAGAAAGCACCTTCCTAACCAGCCAAGGTCCCGTTCCCACGCTCTGCGCCCACAGGCCCCCTGAGGCCCCTGGTGGGCGGGGGCTGGTCCCTAGGCCCCGCCCCCGCCTCTTCAGCAGCTCCAACCCCCCGTTCTGCATGTTGTGTTTCTTCCTGTCTGAGCCGGGGTCCCCCGCCCGCCCTCCTGTCCCCAGTACATATGGCCTCCTGGAGGGGCCGCAAGGGGCCAATTTGCGGGCGGCTGACCCTCTAGACACTCCTGGACTCATCAGGAGTTTGGGGGGGCTGGCGAGAACGATTCCTGCCTAAAGAGCTTCATCTTCCTCTTTAGGGAAGAGGAGGCCAATGGGAAGTGTGGTGCCCAGAGCCAGTCATTACCAGAGGTGTTTGTCCTTCTGGCCGGGGACTCCGGGGCAGCCGGCTGGCAGTCGGTGGCTGTGGGCCTGACTCAGTCCCGGTGGCCCCCGCGAGTCCCTCCGGCGCGTCAGGTCTTCGATGGCTTCCCCAGCTGGGTGACGAGCTCTCGCAGGGAGCTCTCGGGTCCTGGCAGCTGTGGGGCTGGACCAAGGGGCCTCATTGGGGTCTGCGTTTGGCCCTAGGATATCCCCACGGGCGCCGACAGCTGCGTGACAAGCCTGTCCTGTGACTCCCACCGCTCCCTCATCGTGGCCGGCCTCGGCGACGGCTCCATCCGCGTCTACGACAGGAGGATGGCGCTCAGCGAATGGTGACTCCGCCGTGCCTCCTCCCCCTCCGCCAGGCTCCCTCCAGATGCCTCTGGTCTCACTGCTGCCCGGCTGCCAGGCCCGGGGAAGCGAGACCCCAGAGCCATCTGGGTCCCCCACGGGTGGTAGAGCGGGGAGCCAGTGGGTCGGGGGTCCCAGTGAGGCACTGCCTCCCTGAGCTCCAGCTCCCAGGGGAGGCATCCGGGAGCACACTCGTTGTCACAGCTGGTCCCTAGGTCAGGGGCCGGGCGGGCCAGGCACTGGAGGGCACAGATGTCCCCGACCGAGCCCGGCCCCCGGGCTCTGACGCCCC
Organism: Pteropus medius; assembly: GCF_902729225.1. Taxonomy (NCBI): domain Eukaryota; kingdom Metazoa; phylum Chordata; class Mammalia; order Chiroptera; family Pteropodidae; genus Pteropus; species Pteropus medius. Next base: position 1,383,331 of record NW_024355990.1, on the reverse strand, counting down.
CACTCCGCGTCCTGCAGCCGCGTCATGACGTACCGGGAGCACACGGCCTGGGTGGTGAAGGTCTGCCTGCAGAAGCACCCCGAGGGCCACATCGTGAGCGTGAGGTAATGAGGGCTGGACGTTCCCGAGACGCCGGCTGTCACAGCCTCGTTTCCCTCCACTTAAAACACGTCCCTGGCATTTAGCAGCTGCAGAGTGCTGGCATTTCAGGCGGTAATTAACTTCTCCGGGACTGGCCAGAAGGGTCAGGGCCAGCTCACAGGCCGGGGACGCGTCCGTCCTCCCGCTGGCCGGCCTCACCGCTGGTGACAGGAGGTCTCGGGGGCGCACACAGGGCAGGGGTGGGCACGCAGCCCTGGGCAGGCACAGCGGCACCCGCTGAGTGCGTGGCTCCGGGGTCCCCGTGCGTGCCTCAGCCGTCTGCCCGTAAATCCACTTCTGCCACTAGTAAATCCTGCGCTGAGAGCAGCGGATATTTATTGGCCCATTAAAGGGACAGAGAAATGTGATTTACAGTCACAGAGCTGCTGTTCCTTCAGAGAGGCTGGCTCCCTTGTTCACAGCATAAAAGGAGAACACAGGCTGAGGGCGAGAGGGAGGGGGCCGAGGGCACACGGGACCTCCCAGGCCTCCCCTCCCGTTCCCTCCCCCCACTCCGTTCCGCGTCCCCGTGTCCCCACGTCCCCACTCCACAAAATCTAATCTCAGAGACAGGAAATGAAAAAAACAATTCACGCCCTCCCTGAGTCTTCGCTGCTGTGGCTTCTGCCTTTCCAGCAGGGCCTCTGTTGGCTCTCAGCGGCAGTCCTGCTGGCCGGGGTCAGCCGGGGTGGGGGCGCATGTGCCGCCTGGGGCCCTCACTGGGTGCTTTAGGGGCCGGGCACCCTCCACACAGCTGGTCCTGGGGGCCAGCACGCCCTGGCGTCACTGTGACTCTCTCGGCAGCGTCAACGGAGACGTCCGCTTCTTCGACCCGCGGATGCCGGAGTCTGTGAATGTCCTTCAGATCGTGAAGGGGCTCACGGCCCTGGACATCCACCCCCAGGCCAGCCTGATTGCCTGGTAGGTGCGGGACCCCTGCTCCCTGTGGAGGGAGGGAACGCGGGCTTTTCGCCCACCGCCTCGGGCCCATGGTCAGCCCCCGGCCTCCGTGTGCACAGTGGGCGCTAAGCAGGGCACGAGCCAGAGCAACATAGCGGGGCCCCTTGCTGCCTGTCGCTGCCCGGCCCCGGCCCTCAAGACCGGCTCCCCGGCCGGAGCCCCAAGCGAGGCATCTGCTCCCTTGGCCGGTGCAGAGCGGGTGGGACCAGCCACCCTGTGGCAGGCCGCCTCCGGGCATCCCTCCCAGCCCAGGGACAGGACTGACGGCCAGCTCTTCCTGTCCACAGCGGCTCCATGAATCAGTTCACCGCCATCTACAACGGGGACGGGGACCTGATCAACAACATCAAGTACTACGACGGCTTCATGGGTCAGCGGGTCGGCGCCATCAGCTGCCTGGCCTTCCACCCACACTGGGTCTGTCTCTCACGGGCAGGGGTGCGTGGGTGGCTCGGGATGTGGGGTGCCGTGGCAGTGACCGCATGGGCTGCAGCCAAGCCCCAGCCACAGCACGGGGGTCAGTGGGGCCCAAGTGATCCACCTGCCCTGGGCCTCTGTGCCCCGTGTCCAAGGCAGGGCCCGTCACCGTGCTCACTCCAGAAGCAGCACCAAATCCTGTCACTCAGGGAAACAGCCTTTCTTGTCACCTTTGGCCCCTACACCAGTGTCACCCATGGAGAAACCTTGCAGCAAAGTCTGCCGGGAAACCACACACACGTGTGCACACATGTACATGCATGCACGCACACACGAGCACGCACACGTGCTCCCCGTGGCGGGGGCAGCCCAGACTCCTGTCACACCGCGCCTGTCCTTACTCAAGTCCGCGGAGCGGCCGTGGGCTGTTGCATTTTCAGTCAGGGCCACCTGCCCGCCTCCGTGCCATGTGGGCCCCTGGCTGTGGCGGAACGGTGACATTAGGTTCCCAGAACATCCCCGGGGGCAGTGCTAAGGGTGGCTCGCCGGTCCCAGGGGACCGAGGGGGTTGACACGGTTCTGAAAGCCGCAGCTCAGGGCCTGCGGCTTCCCCGCCTGCCTCGCCGGGCCGCCCCGGGGCCGCTGGCTCACCCGCCTCTCCTCCGCAGCCGCACCTGGCCGTGGGCAGCAACGACTACTACATCTCCGTGTACTCGGTGGAGAAGCGCGTCAGATAGCGCGCCTGTCCCCGCTGGCCACGTGGGCACAGGGGAGCCGCCTCTGCCCGTCCACACCGGTCCTGACCTGGCTGCTGAGGATGCACAGAGGGCCCCGCACTGTCTGTCTGTCTGTCTTGGCCGTCACGCCCAGGAGCGTGGGAAAGGGCACTGGCGTGTCCCGTGGCGTGACGGTTGCTTCTCTGCTGACACCAGCTTCCAGGCCGAGGACGCAGCCACCATCCGTCCCGTACGTTCCCCGTGCTGTTCCTCTCCTGAGTTTTGAAGGGAGGGACGCACCCCTCTCACCTTGCGAGTGGTCCACGCGTTAGCCCCGCCAAAGCTTGGACACGGACGCCGGCTCCCCCAGCGCTCGGCCACACGGCAGGGCCCTGGGCAGCCCGAGCCCGGGCCACGTCCTCCTGCGTGTGTGCTGGGGGAGGCTGGGGCTTCGAGACGGAGCACGGAGCGGACAGGGGAGCCAGCACCCAGGCCTCCCGCACGGGGGTGGCCCTGGACCCGGGCCTGCGCCCCCTCACCACAGGTCCGCTAGCAGGAGGGGCCTGCGGCTTCGGACAGCGAGACAGGTCCCTGGCAGCTCAGCCACAGCCTGAGGCCACCGGGCTGGTCTCTGCTGGGCAGGCACAGTGACAGCCACCCGGGCCCCGGGATCTCCCTGTGTCCGCACACGCGTGCGGCCCTTCGGCTTCTCGCCTGTGCTTGCACACGCGTCACACCCACCGCACACACGCGTCGCCAGCCCGTCCCCACACGCCGGCGCCCGAGGCCCCATCTCGCCGTGGGTCATGCAGAAAGGTTCCTGGCGAGCTGCAGCACACATCTGGGCACTGGTGTGTGTCACACGTGGGTGTGGCAGACGGGGGCCTCTGCGTGTCGAGTGCACGGCTGAGCAGCCGTGGGGACAGCTTGGCCCCAGGAAGGACCAAGGGAGTGTGCTGAGCAGTCACAGACCCACAGCGCTCGGAAAGCAAAACACAATCACAGTGATGATGTTTGAAAAGCATTTTTTCCATTTTCTTTGGGAATCAGGATCATTCAGAATAGAGGAGGGAGGTGGCTCAGCGTGGGGACAGTCGGGCCGGGACGGAAGCTCGGGTTCCCTCGTGGTGCAGACGACGGTGCTGCCTCGGCCAGGGCTGGACGGGGCAGGGCGTGGGGGCGTCCCATGCTGCCCGTGGCACCTGCGTGCTCCCACGGGAGCAGCTCCTGGGACGGGTTCCCGCCCCGCGCTCTGGCGGCTCCGGGTGTCCTGGGTCAGAGGGCCGTGTGGGGTCGGCAAGTCTGCTCTCCTGCATGGTGCCCGTCAGTTCCACGAGGCTCGAGGCGGTGACCTGGAGCCTTCTGGAAGCTGAGCTCCACCCACAGACGCCGAGAGCGTCCAAGCCTCAGAGCAGTTCCGCCCGGATTCGAGGCCCACACGCGGTTCCGTCTGCCCAGACAAAACCATCGCTGGCACAGTGGGCCATCTTCACGGGTCTGATCGGGAAACTCAATCATGAAGTTGACCAGGGCTCGCAAGCCCGCCCAGAAGGGTCACGTATCTCTATTTATTTTACCAAAATGAGAATTGAAAAGACTCTGACAAAACGTGGAATTGTAATGTAACGTGGACATGAGAGCAGTGACAGACAATAAATTGTGACTAAAAACACGTGCAGAGGTGACCGGCCGGCAGCTTCGCTTTTTGCGGAAATAGCACCTGGGCCTCAGTGGTGTGGGGGGGACCCCGGGGACGCGGTGCCCAGGTCCCTCTGTGACGGCCAGGTGCTGACACGGCCCCCCAGGGCCCGGGAGGAGGGTGCGCTCTAGGGCGGCTCTCGCTGCCGGCCAGCCCCCACGCCATGTGGACAGGTACCCCACTTGCCCCAGAAAGCCCCCAAACCTGGCATCCGGCCGACACGGTGAAGGAGCCGCCCTACTCCGCGTCTTTGCGCCCCAGCTCCACAGGGACTCCCACGCCACTTACCTCGTTTTGGAAGTGACCCAGATTTATCACCTTCCAGTTAGAAGTCGGACACGAGCCTCGACGGGCCAGCACGGAGGAGTCACGGGGCTGGCCGCCTGCCTTCCATTCCCGACGCTCGGGGATGGACCCAGTGCCCGTCATTGCCCGCTCCCAAGGCTCAGGGACACAGGTCCATCTTCGCAGCCAGCGTGCCGCCCCTCCCCGCCCCCGGCCCGGACGGGCCTTCCACACTGGGGCCCCCTCACCGCCCCTACACGGCCCCGTACCATCTCTGCAAAGGCTCCAGGTTCGAGGTGGGCCGCCCCCCACTGCAGCCCCAGGCCCACCGCCCCTTAGTCCCAGGGACGGGTCCCGAAGACACTAGTCAGAGGTATGCAGAGCAAGTGGCAGTCGAGGGGTCCTCAGGTGTGGCTTCCTAGAGCTGGCTTGGGGACAGGCTCTTGTCACCACCCTGTGGCAAGAAACGGGGGCTGGGCAGCACCCCAGTGACAGGTTATGCCAACCAGCCCCAAAAGGGGACAAAGAGAAGCGAAGGGATGGGTCTGTGCCATGTCACCCGGGGGAGGGGCCCGTGTGACACCCGGGACGTGAGGTCGCCCATCACCACCATGGCCCACTGTGACGGACTTGTCGGCTTCCTGGCGAAACCCCCACCTGCTGCCTCTGGTCAGTGCCACTGAGCTGAGGGCTCCTGGCTGCTTCGTGTGGCTCCTCGTTCCCCATGCCCATGCCATGGGGACATGGGCTCGGACGTGAACAAGGGCAGGAAAGGACCCGGGAGGCTCCAGACAAGGTCTTTGAGGTGGACAGGAGCCATCCTGGCTGAGCACACAGAGGCCAGAGGGAGGCCAGGGGGGCTGTGGCCAGGGCTCGGGGGCCCAGCTGTCACTCAGGGAGAAGGAGGCCGGGTCTCAGGCCCTCAGCCCCAGACCGGCGAAGCCCTGTATTAGCATCCACGCCGCTACCGCAAGTCACCGCGTCCGTTCACTCTCACCGTCTGGACAGTCCGTGTGGCCTCGCTGGGCTGAAACAAGGCGCCAGAAGGTCCCTCCCGAGTCCTCCAGGGAGAGTCCGTTTCCTGGTCTTTTGGCTTCTAGAATCGCCCGTATTCCTCCTCTCAAAGCTGGCGATGGCACCACGTCCCCCTCATCGTGTCACCCTGAGATAGGCTCTGCCCCCTCACTCTCTCAAGGACCCGTGATGACACCAGGCCCACTGGAGAATCCAGGACACTCTCCCACATCAGCCGGCCGATGAGCATCTTGACCGCCATCTGCGACTTCCAACCCGCTGGTCAGGTGACCCAGCACAGCCACAGCTCCCAGGACGAGGGTGGGGTCATCTCTCGGGGCTTCACCCTGCCGTCCACTCCCTCTGTCTGTAAACCCCGGGCAAAGATGGCCACCAAGCAGGGCCCCAATGCCAGGGGTCTCGGCCAGGAGGAGGCGGGTGGACGCTGGGGCGGGAAGGAAGATGTCTGTCCCTGTCCTTGGCGTTGGAAGGGGCAGGAGGGCTGGCGGGCCATGGCTTTGCCCTCCTGAGCCCGCCAGCATAGCACCTGCTCAGAGGAGGGGAGGGAGCCATCACCATGGAAACCTGGGGTCTAAGCAGTTGGAACCCCCGAATTAAATGACGGTTTGTTTTAAACAAGAAGAATACGCAGCCTTCACACGGCTGTGCCCGGCACGCTCCAGTGGAGAGAGTAATATTTTCCCTATTAGCATCAGTTTTTCTGTCACCGGGACTTAAGTACAAATCGAGTGCTCATAAAAATGAAAGATGGACACGTGGCAGGAGCTGGCCGCAGGGGAACCGCAGGGACTGAGCCGGGCCAGCTCGCTCTCCCGGGCCCAGCCCCACCCCGCTGCTGGCTGGCCCCACGTGGCCTTGGAGAAGGACCCAGAGAGACAGCCCAGCTGTACCCGATGGCCCCTGCCGGCTGCAGGCAAGGATCTAGGACAGCTGAAGAGAGGGGACAAGAGTTTCCTCCAGGGCACCTCGTGGGGTCGTCCGACTCAGCGAAGCTCTGTCCCGTCGGTCACAGGAGCCGTCACGTGTGGCAGCTGCAGCTCGAAGTCTCTCCTGGGTCGGTCATTCTCTGCTCAGGACCATCCAGGAAATGTCCCATAGGCTGTCCCATCTCAGGACCTTGGCACACAGGAGGTGTAAAAACGCACGTTCACCGGGTGACAAGGCCCGGCTGCCACCTGTCCGCACAGGGCCCCGGTGAGCGTGTGCGCGTGCGTGTGCGCGTGCGTGTGCGCCGGTGCGCGCAGCCGCGATCCCAGTCCCAGGCAGGAGGCCCGCAGAGCGCGTCTGGGGAAAGGCAGTTCCAGGTTGACTGCACCGTCGGCCTGGGGGCTCGGCAGGTGCCCCTCTCGGACGGGGCCCCAGGGGTTGGCCTCTCAAGGTGACTCTGCTTCTCACATTCAGTTAGAGGCTGGCCAAGGGCCCACGTGGCCTGAGAAGTGGCCCCAGCGCCCCCTCGTGGAGGGGCCAAGCCAGCAGCCCCGCCACGTGCAGGGTGGGCGGCGGGGCTGGAGGGCGATCAGTGGCGCTGGGTGGGTGGGGGACGGGCGCCCCTGGGAAAGCACAGGTGGGAGCCAGGAGCAAGCAGGTCAGCCCCGGCGGACTCTTTCTTCTCCGCCGTGTTATTCACCGTCACACCCCAGGGGACAGCCTGCAGCCCTGACGTCAGTGCTTCGCTAGGAACCGAGCCGCAGCCGCCTTCTCCCCGCAGCGGGAGGAGACCCAGGCCCAGGAGGGAGGGGCAAGGCCCCCCATGAGCCCTGTGGGTCCTGGCAGGTGGAGGCCTCGCGAGTCGGGTTGGGGCTATAGAGAGAACTTAGGTCCCAGTCTTGTCTGCTCCCAAGCCCGGTGGTGTCCGGTGGCACCTGGGCATGGGCAGCGTCCATGGGACGCCCCGGAGGGCGGTTCCAGCCCCTGCTCCTGCTTCTCGGAGCCACGGCCTCCTGGGCCTCCACCTGGAGGGCTGGGCCTCGTGTCCCCAGGACGGCACGAAAGGCACCCCCTATGCCCCGCACCTGCTCGTCCTGGGGATCAGCCACACCTGACCCGTCTGGGTGACGGCAAGGTTGGAGCTGGTGGTGGCACAATGTCGTGAATGCACTGTGGCCACTGGTGATGGTGAACCGTGTGTCGTGACCTTAACAACAACTTGAGAAGGACAGAGACAGAATGACGCCAGAGCGCGTGGCCTGGCGTGTGTCCGGGTCAGTCCCGTGTGGATCGGGGCTTTGCTGGTGGGAAACGGGTCTGGGGTCCCTGTGAGTCAGGAGGGAGGTAGAGACAAGGCCAGGACACAGGAGACCAGGCCAAGACATGACGCAGAAGGGGTCGGGCCAGGCCAGGCAGCCCCAGGGCCCAGCGCTGCGGGGGACACCAAGCCACCGGGCCCTGGGATCAGCGGCATCACAGGACGCCACATGGTGAGCCTGGTGATGGCCGAGCCCTGGGGTGGCGAAGCCACTTCTGAGCACTGACTTCAGGGTGGGCGGCTACAGGGTGTGCGTCACCCACTAGGTGTCACCACGGCCAGAGCGCAGCAGCAGCAGGTGCTCGTCATTGGTCAGAGGTCCGGAGTCCAGGCTCCACGTCTCCCCCGGGGCTGCTGTCAGCTGTCGGCCAAGGCGGAGCCCGTGGCGCTCATGACCCAGTCTCGGAAGTACCGTCACCTGCCACGTTCCACCGTTACACACTGGCGGTGGGTGAGGGGACCACCCGGCTGAGTGACAGCCACTCACGACTCTGCACCCCACCCCCAAGGCTCCCCTCAGCCGGCCCCGCACCCTGCCCGGGCCAGGTGCGTGTGTCACCCTGTCTGCTCCCCACGCCCGGGTCAGGTCACTGTCACCCCTGCAGGCCACGGCAGCTGCAGCAGGGGTCTGGAGCCACCCATTCTCCCCCCAAGACCAGGGGTTGGAATCCGAGCTCCACCCCGGGCAGGTGACAAACTCCTCTGGCCTCGGTTTCCCCGAGACCCCTTACAAGGCTGCCGTGAGGCCCAAGGGGTGGTGTGGGCTGGAGTGTCGGCTGCCATCGTCTCTGAACCGCCCCCCACCCGGCCGCTTGGCCTCGACCCCTCCACACACTGCCTTCCACTGCCCCTCCGCAGGGCGACCCCTCCGTGACCCCTTCTCCCACACAGAGCAGCCGAGGCACCTCTCAAACTGCAGGTGAGACCGGCCCCTCCCCAGTCGGGGTCAGCAGCCTCCTGTCCCCGCCTGCACACCCACTGTCCCCACACGGTCCCCTCACTCCCTCTCCCTAGGGTGCTCCTGAGATCAGATGCCACTTCCTCAAAAAAGCCTGTCCTGACCACGGACCCAATGTCCCTCCACCATACGTGAACCATGGCAGCAGGGACCCTGGCACGCAGAGCAGGGCCTGACATGGTAGGTGCTGAATGGGGGGTGGGGTGGGGGATAGATGGGTGGGTAGGGGATGGGTGGGCGAGTGGGTGGGTGCAGGGAGAGAGGGAGGCGTGGGCGGATGAGTGAGTGGACAGATGAGGCGTCTCCCAGCTGAGCCGGATGCATGGCGGGTCCTACACCCCCCACCCCACCCCGCCTGGTCTTGGACCCACCGTCCTGCAAGGACCCACAGGGGCCACTGCCTGCTGGTGCCAGTGCAGAGCACTGGCTGCCTGGTGCCAGGGGTGCGGGGTGCTGGTGCGCGGCGGGGAGCCGGCCGGCCCCTGGGTGTCGGTGTTGGGGCAGCCGCCGGGCTATCCTGCAGCACCACCGTGTGGCCGTTTCGGGGATGGCGGCTGCCTGACCCCAGCCCACAGAGCGTCCAGTCCCCGGCTTCCACAGAAGATGCAGACGCCCTCCTGGACCTCTCCGGGGCCCGCGTCTCTGCTGCTCAGGCTCCTACAAGATGTGTCTCAACCCTTCACCCTCTCCAGCCCCGGCGTCTCCACCTGCCTTGGTCCCCAGAGGGTCACCAGCAGGCTGGCCTACCCTGCAGGTTACGTGTTGTAGTGATCTCATTACAGGTCGAAGTGTGTCCCCTCCCACACACAAATTCATGTCGAAGTCCTAACCCCAGCACCTCAGAATGTGGCCTGAATTGGAAAGAGGGTCTTCACAGAAATCATCAATTTAAAACGATGTCATGTGGGTGAGTGGCATCCTCATGAAAACGGTGATGTGGACACAGGCCCCTGGGGAGACGCAGGCAGAGAGGGGTGACGCTTCCACACGCTCAGAGCCACGAAGAGCACCCACAAACCCCAGCAGCTGGGAGAGGGGCCTGGACAGACCGTCCCAGCTCGGGGTGGCCAGCCCGGCCCACACCTGGCCTGGGACTTGCAGCCCCAGACAGAGGCAGCGGGTTCAAGCCACCCGCCCGGGGTCACTTGTCACGGCCCCCCATGGGGTGGAGCTTGGGGCGCACAGCGGCAAAACCCTTTTCTGAGGTTGCCTGGGACACGTGGGCTGAGAAGCAGGGTTCTGGGGCACAGGCGGGCGGTGACTCGACTGCGTCGGGAAGACTGTGTCTCCGAAATGACGAGCCAGGGCTCTAAATGCTCCATTTAGAGTTAGAAAACCCGGGAGCGTGGAGCAGTGGTCCCCGACCTTCCTGGCACCAGGGCCGGTGCTCCTACGAGCATGGAGTGTGTGACGGTCGGCGGAGCTGAGGGGTGATGCTGCTGCTGGGGAGCGGCTGCAGACACAGACGGGGCTCCACTGCTCACCTGCCGCTCCCCACTGCCGGGCAGCCCGGTCCTAGCCAGTAGCGGTCCGCAGCCCAGGGACTGGGGACCCCTGGTGTAGGATACTCTAACGAACATCTTGTTTCGTGTGGCCGGAGTGCAGGGTCTGGAGCCAGCCCCAAGTCCGATCCTGCGGGCTCTGGCTCACAATGCAAATCAGATTCTTGGCACCCAGGCAGAGCACAGAGTGTGGGAGTCGGGGTGGAGAGGGTCGCGTGGACTGGCCTGCGCACCCCACGAAGCCTGACAGCGTCTGCCTCCCACGGGACCAGACTTCCGGCCGTTGCCTGCTCAGGGGAGGTTGACACGCCCCACCCCGAGCCCTCGGCACCTCCAGGCCCGCAACTGCAGGTCACACCTGCTGGATCGGATGGGAGCACCCTGGAGGGGTGGCCCAGGTGTGCATGGAGGAGTGGCCTGTGGGCGTGCTAGCCCGAGACCCCGGACCTGGCCGTCTGCTCCTCCGTTCCTGGAAATGTGGACGTGATGCAGCTGCGCTGAGCTGCAGACGTGGCTCAGTGCAGTGAAGACGCCAGGGCTTAGTGAGACACAGGCGTGATGTGAGCTTATCGGTGCAGCCCGTCACGAGTCCCCACTGTGTCCCCAGCACACGCCCCGAGAGAGGCCCTGGCAAAACCCCTCGGTCTGCAGGCCAGGAATGACGGCAGAGGTGCTGCCATCGAAACGGCCCCGACTCCAGGGAGCCGGGAGGGACGGGGCCAGGATTAAGGGGGCAGGCAGCACATGGAGCAGCGGTCACGCGGACGGGCCAGGGTCTTGGGCAGTGGCCAGCTGGTCAAGTGCCACCGGAACTTAAAAAGTTGGAAGTGTACATCGACCCTTGACAGAAAAATCCAGATCTGCCGAATAGAGACCCGACGTGAGTGCTTTAATGGAGTCACCTGCCGCCCAGGTCCCAGCCTGAGCAGAGGGGGGAGGGGCCCCAGGAGAGGATTCTAACAAGTGTCCCACCCTCGGCCTTCCCCAGGTGCCTAGAGCATTGCTCTGGTCACCCCTGCGGCTGGATAAAGCACCACGAGAGACAGAATGGCTCGAAACCACCACCATTCATCATGATCACAGACCTGCAATTTAATTGGAGTCAGCAAGGAAGGCTCCTCCCCGCTCCCTGTGACGAGAGCTGGTGGCACAGCCGACAGGGGTCCAAGATGGCACACTCACGCGGCAGGCAGGTGGTGCTGGGTGGCAGCTCCTCCCAAGACACTAGCCGTGCGCCTTCGCCGGCCTGGTCTCGAAGCCACCAAGCACCATATGGTAAGTGGAGGCTCCCACTTACCTGCTGCAGCAGCTGTGATGACCCTACACACGCCTGCCTCTGCCACTGGCTCCCAGGTGGCCCCGTCGGTAGTGTGCGACACCCCTGGAAAGCTCTATGCTGCTCTCCCCATCATCAACCAAGTGTCACCGTGGGGAAGGGGCACCAGAACAGCAGGGCCGAGAGGCAAGGGCGCCTGCCCCAGCACGCGTGGGCCCGCACGCTGGGGTGGCTGGTGCGCTGGTGCTGAGTGCCTTTGCCGCAGGGACCTCTGTCCAGCAGCGCTGCACGGAGCCACCTAGAGGGGTGCTGCCCCATCCCAGAGCTCGAGGTCTGGTGGCCAGTGCTGACGGCTCACGACAGAGCGGCACAGCCATTCCCAGGCCCCAGCGCTCGCTCATGGGCCCTGCACACCGTGGCCGCGGTGACAGTGGGTGGAGGCTGTGCACGGGCTCCCTCGCCACGGCTCGCCTGGCCCCCAGCACAGAAACCCCCGAAAGGCTGCCTTCCCAGGGGACAGCCAGGCACCGGCAGCAGCTTGGTGCATGGGGCCCCTCGCATCGGGGGCAGTGATGTGCCCTCACTTGGGCAGACACTCACTCTGGGCCCTCCTGCCACCTGCGGTGCTGCCGCCAGCATCCCCTGTGCCCCCGGGCCTGGGCGACACCGCTCCCCAGGGAGGAAATCACTCCACGGGAGGGGCAAGGAGGTGGGTGCAGGCCGTGGGCTTGCCGTCTCACGCGCCCATGGCCAGGAGCCGCTGGGCACGGGGCAAGCTGGCGATGACCCACTGGAGACTTAGTGACGGGACCGCTGGGGTGACCGACCAGGGCTGGGTGCTGAGCTGAGATGCAGTGTGTGTTCTGAAGCGGGGTGCAGGCGGGAACCAGGGCTGCGGGGCGCGTGGCTCCGGGTGCTTGTGAATGGCTCTCGCCCCCGTGAAAGCTTCTGCCGGGAACACGGAGCCCGAAGTCGAGACAGGCCACGCCGGGCTCTCCCGGCACTGACCCACAGGCCGGAAGACACACAGTGGCGGTGACCATGCTGCATGGCCAGGTGGAGGTGTGCTGCTCAGGTAGCGTGTCAGCGGACACTTTCAAGCCCAGGAGGTTGTCCACAGCGCCAGGAACGCAGCATTTGCGGGGCAGCGCCTCGGGCACAAAACGTCTGAGCGCCTGGGGAGACTGGCCTCCCCGGAACGCAAGGTTCCCACCTAAAGACTGATGCGGGCATTCTGGAAACGCACATAAAGCACACTATCTAGAACATTCCAGGCCCTACCGTCCACACTGTGCCGTTTCGCGCTGCCCCACGGGGCCGCTGTGAGCGCAGCCAGCTCCGAGGTCGTGGGGCGGCGGACTCGAACTCCGGCCCCTGGCGCTGCCGCGCTCCGCGGCTCCGCCCCCCGCGCCCCTCGCGCTCCGCGGCTCCGCCCCCCGTGCGCTCCGCGGCTCCGCCCCCCGCGCCGCTCGCGCTCTACGGCGCCTGGCCCCGTGCGGCCACCGTCGGGGACGGGCCGGGACTACGGCGGCCGTGGGGGCGGTGGCGAGCGGGCGGCCCGGCCGGCGGTGGGCGGGGGGCGCGGGCCGGGCGCCATGGGCAACCTGTTCGGCCGCAAGAAGCAGAGCCGCGTCACGGAGCAGGACAAGGCCATCCTGGTGAGGGGCCGGCCGCGGGCGCGGGGGGCGCGGCCGGGAAACGTCGGGGGCGGCAGGGTGCTCTTCCGCCCGGCCGCCGCCCGGCCCCGAGGGCCTGCCGCTGCCGCGGGGCCCCGCACGCGGGGGTCGCAGCCTTGCCCGCCTGGGCCGGGCCGGGCCGGGGCGGCTCCGCGGGCTCGGTCCGGACGTCCGTCTGAGGCCCGCCCGCGGGTCCGGTGGATTCGATCTCAGAGACCGCGCACAATCCGGTGCGAGGAGACTGTGCCTCCGGCTTCTGGGGCGGGTGGCAAGTGGCCCATTGTGTGTGGTCACGCTGTGTCCGTCCACGAGCCCACGTTTGCGGGGGGTGGTTCTTAAATTCTGGCCCCAAGGGAGCGAGTCCTGGGCCGGGCTGCCTAGCGCGCCCGCGCCTCCTGCTCTGCAGTTGCGGGGCGAAGCCCGAGTCCGCACCCACGCGTGTCGCGGGCTTGGGTGGCAGGCCGCGGGCCAGGGGCGGCGGCCGAGCAGTGAGGCCTTCTCTCTGCGCCCAGAAGTTGGGATTTAAAGAAAACGAGACTAATCTGTGAAGTCGAGGGTGGGGCGGGGGGGCGGGGTTAGAGTTCAAGCCGGGCTTGACATCCGCCTGCTTGACATCCGCCTGGGCCCGCGCTCTCATCTGCGGAGGCAGGTTCCCTGTCAAGGCGCTGATACCCAGCAGGGGTTTGGGGGGGGCCGTCTGCCACCCCCAGGCTGCTATTTCTCATGATGACGATGCTCCTACTTGCAGATTCAAGTGCCTCTTCCAGGGGCGTCTGATATACAAGTTAGTTTCTGTGTGAGGAAGTGTATGATGTATCAAGTCAAATGGTGGGTCAAAAATCATCCATTTTTGTGAGGAGAAACTTGTATCAGGAAGGACATAGCCCAAAATGTTGAGCAGAGTTTTCCTTTTCTAAATTTTCCACAACAAAAATGTTGCTTTTGTATTAAGAAATGAGTTCAAATGACAGATGCTTTTTTACCTTGGCTTTTGAAACCAGAAATTATAAAAAGGGTCTTAAAGGAAGTTCTCCAGATGAAGCAGCAGCCATGGGCAAACTTGTCCCTGGTGGAAATTGGCCCAGCATTGGGTGCTTAATAGTAGGAAGAGGGGTGCTCGGCACCACGGGAAGTAGTGGCCAGGGCCCCCGCAGGACAGCAAGACCCCACCCAGCCCTGCCCACAGGTGTGCCTGGCCTGGGGCCTTGCTTCCAGGTGACCCACATCTCCGGCAGAGCAGGAAGCCCCAGAGGGTGTCCTTTTATCTCTCTAAGGACCCGCCTCTATATTTCTTCAAGGAGACCTTTCTACCTGCCAAGGATTCACCTTGTTGGGGCCTGAACAGGAATGGCACGGTTTGCATACAGTAGAACAGGGCATTGCCTGATGGTCCCTAGGATGAAAAGCTTGGCTGAGAAAACTCAAGGGCCAGCACACCATCCTGTGACACTCTGCTCAGGCCCTTTGCTTTACAAAGGGTACAGCCTGGCCACACAGCCAGCACGGATAATGGGCTAGGGGCGCGGGTGTGTGCCCAGCGTCCTGGGGAGGAAAGGCAGCCAGAACGGGACACATAGGCTGGCCGGGGGTCTCTGGGCTGTGGAGCTGCGGTGGTGGGTGCCTTGTATTGTAGCAAGGAGAGGACATGCCGCCGTCACTGAGCCTGACCACAGGCCATGTGGGCAGAGACGCTAAAGAGACCCTGTAGAGGAAGCTGTGAGACGGACCCTTCAGACAGCTCAGGGCGTCTACACTGGTGGATGGTTTTTCACCATGTTGAGTCTTAAAGACGTGCACCCCCTGCCTGCCTCACTCAGTGTGGGAGACCTCAGGGTCTCCCACCCTAAAGGCCCCATCCTGCAGGGAGAACTGCCGGCCACCCGCAGGTGCTCTTCTCCAACGGTCCCCATCCTTTCTGGCACCAGGGACGGGTGCTCCTATGAGAACCTGAGGCCTGATGGTCTGAGGCGGAGCTGAGGCGGTGATGCCGGCGCTGGGGGGCGGCTGCAGACACAGAGGAAGCTTCGCTGCTCGCCCGCCGCTCACCTCCTGCTGGGCGGCCCGGTTCCTGACAGGCCGCAGCCCGGGGATTGGGGACCCCAGGTCTTTGCAGCATCACCTGAAGTGCAGCCGTTGGGAAAAAAACATAAATGGCCTAAAAAAGGGAAAGGTTGATTCAAGCGTGTGGAAGACTGGGCGCTCCTCCTGGGGTAGTACGCAGGGTTCCCAGGCGCTCGGTGCGGCCACGCCAACACGTCACCTGAGTGCTGTCCTCTCAGGCGCAGTGATGAGTGACAAGAGCAGGGAAGCTGGACACAGTAAGAAAATGGCTGGAGCCCGCAGAGGAGCGAAGCCGGAGGGCAGGCCCACAGCCCTGCGGCTGCGGTGGGAGCGCCCTGACCTGACCCCAGAACACCCCCTTCCTCAGCGACAGCGTTCAGTGCCACGTGTGCTGGCTTGGAGAGCGGGCACTGTGGACACGGGCTGGCTGGCTGGGGCTGCCCTGTGCACTGCAGGGTGCTGAACAGCGTCCCTGGCCTCCACCCACTAGGTGCCAGTGGTGACAAGCCAGGAATGTCTGGACACATCCCTTAGGAGGCAGACCTGACCCTGCCAGCTCTATTAGAGGGTACGCTTCCGGCAGCAGCGGTTAGGGCCACCCGGGCTGTGAGGTCCCTTCAGGGACCCGTGCAGCCTGCGAGGGTCACGTGCAGCGTCGGCTGGGTAGTAACGTGAGACCTGCCCTTGGCAGCAACTGAAGCAGCAGCGTGACAAGCTGAAGCAGTACCAGAAGAGGGTCACGCAGCAGCTGGAGCGGGAGCGCGAGATCGCCCGGCAGCTCCTGCGGGACGGCAGGAAGGAGTGAGTGCAGGGCCAGCGGGGCGCGAGGGCGGCTTCGGGCCGGGGGCGCCCAGCGCATTGGTGCGGGCCCAGGAGCGGGGGCGCAGGGTCACCGGTCACTGCTCACCGTCCGGTTCCCTCTGCAGACGGGCCAAGCTGCTGCTCAAGAAGAAGCGGTACCGGGAGCAGCTCCTGGACAGGACGGAGAGCCAGATCAGCAGCCTGGAGGCGATGGTGGGCTGGGCGGGCCGCCGCTGCCAGGGGACCCCTTGGGGACCGGCCCGTCCCTTCCCTTTTTGGAGCTCAGCCAGGGGCTGGGGAGGGAGTCAGGCCTGCAGGTGGAGACTCTGATAGGCACCTGGCAGCCTTAAGGGGCTGGGGGCAGGTCGGCTCTAACAGGACCGTGGTTGGGGGGCTGGGGCGTTTCTAGATGGCACAGGGAGGTCGGGATCTGCCCCAGTGACCGAGGGTGTCGGCAGGACACCCTCCTGGGGCGTCCCTGGCGTTAGGCCCCGAGCAGCGTGTCCCACCCCTGGCTAACCACAGCCGCCAATGAGCGATCGGCCGTCCTTCGGTTCCCTCCCGGCCCCGTCAGTCCTGCCGTGGCCCCAGTGGCGATGGCAACAGGAAAGGACAAGATGGGGGAGGAGGGCACAGGACTGTCTGCCCCGAGGGGAGCACGTCCTCAGTGGGGTTGTCATCCTAGCCCCGCCGGGTCTGGGGATGCGGCGGCAGCGGCCTGAGCACACGCGTCTGCTCGTCCTCAGGTCCAGAGCATCGAGTTCACCCAGATTGAAATGAAGGTGATCGAAGGGCTGCGGTTCGGAAACGAGTGTTTGAACAAGATGCACCAGGTGGGTCCTCCGGGGCCGGGCCCAGGGGAGGGGCCAGTGGCGCATGGAGGCCTTGCCCCGCACAGTGCCCCCAAGGTCGCGCCTGCACCCCTGCCCTTGGCCAAGAGGTGTTTGTGTCAGATGGGAGGTGGGGAAGCAGCCACTGCTAGGGGAGGGCAGCAGGGGAGCGGGACAGGCTTGGATGTGACCCGAGAACGGGGTGACAGGCACATGCCTGGGTGGACTCCAGCCAGGGCGGGGGAGGGGTGGGGCTCCGTCGGAGGGCTTCCCGGAGGAGGTGGCTGGTGAAAGGAGACAGGCCCAGAGAGGCCGTGCCGCAGCCCCGCCCCTCGCCCGGCTTCTGCTTTTCTGGGTGGCGAGTGTGGCAGTGTGCCTGCCAGTCAGGCGAAGGTGCAGCTTTGGACTTGCCACTGAGAAGAAATCAACTCACCCGCCCAGCGAAAACTTTTTATGCTTTTTACTTATTTTTACCTGGAACTACTGGGGTTGGTGTGGGTGCCAGGGGGTCAGGTGAGAAGGGCCAGCGGGGGGCCGAGTGTAGCTGAGGCTTCCGGAAAGACTAGTGTGCCATGGGCCCCCCCCACCCAGAACGGAAGTGACCAGAGACGGCGCATGTCCTGCCTGGCCTGGCTTTGTTTAAACAGGAACGGGGCGAGGCCTCGTGCCCTGACAACCCAGGTGGCCTTAATGCTAGGGGTTCTGGTGCTCGCTCCACCGACAAGACTCAGACGCTTCCCGGTCTTCTTAGGTGATGTCCATAGAAGAGGTGGAGCGGGTGCTGGACGAGACCCAGGAGGCTGTGGAGTACCAGCGGGTAGGTGTCGCCGTGTCTTTGGGGCCTGCATGTGCCACGCTAGCGAATGATGACAGCTGCCCTGGGGGTCATGCCTGCCATGCCAGGCGCTGGCCACCTCGAGCCAGGGCTGTCTCTGTCCTCCACAAGGGGCTGCCTCCCCTCCCCACCGCCCCCACCCAGCCACGCACTTCAGCTCAGCTCGTCCTTTTGCAGCAAATAGATGAGCTGTTGGCAGGAAGCTTCACTCAGGAGGACGAAGATGCCATCCTAAAGGAGCTGAATGAGATCACTCAGGTATCAGGACCTGCGGGGCCGGGCCGGGCGGGGCACGGAGGTGACGGGGCTGTCCGAGTGTCCTGCCCTCCATGGTCTTGGCCTCGGGTGAGCACCTGCGTCGGGCCTCACCTGAGCGCTCAGGCTGGTTTTGCCCAGTTATTCCCGGCGCAAACCGAGGCACGTTCTTTCCGTCCCCTGGCTGGCCGCAGGGGACACGGAAAGAATGGCCGAGGATCGTCCCCCAAGACTGTCACAGGTTGTTGGAGGGACCGGTAGCCAGGTGTGCCTGGACAGACTGGCCCCTTCCTCTCTCGCAGGCAGGAATGTGGATTTTTGGTTTGGCGGGTTTTGTTTTCCGTGTTTTGGCCGGTCATTCTCTGAAATTCATTGGGCCTACGCACTAGAGTCCTATGTCGTAGGACCGTCCCTAGAATCCTCTAACAGGCTGGGCTGTCACGTCCAGGCCCTAAGGTCGGTGCTTGTCCCCTGACGAGGGAGCCTTCACCTCTGGGCCACTGCCCCAGCATGCCATCCCGTCCCCTCCACCCCCACAGGCTGGCCGGGAGGGCAGGATCTTAGCACCGCTGCCCACGACCCGGGGGCCCATGCGCGCCTGTCTGCTGATTTACCTCCTCGCCCAGGCCCAAGAGGCAGCGCCGCGTTCCCGGGGACGGCCAGCCCCACCCCAGGCTGACCCATGTGCCACTGCCTTGGGACATTACAGCAGGGTCAGCGCTGCGGCCCCCGGCCTGTGTAGACGCCAGACCTGGGCACCCATGGCCCTGCCCCGCCCAGGCTCTGACCCGGGTCTCAGTGATGCCAGGGGCTAAGCAGGATTCACTGTGGGGCTTTGGAGCGGGAGGATCCTGTGTGTCCTAAGTCAGCCGAGGGCAGCTAGGTAAACAGCCCCTCCCCTGTCCGAGGGGACAGGTGGACCTAGCGGCTTGTGTCTCACGGCCTTTTCCCTGTTCTCGTAGGAACAAATCGAGCTCCCAGAGGTTCCTTCAGAGCCCCTTCTCGACGGGAAACCAGGTACACCCTTGCTCCGTACTTCGGTGAACGGTGACTTCCCGCACAACTCAAAGCGCCCACTCCCCAGCCCGCTGGGCGAGGTGCTAGGCTCTGGCTCGGGCAGAGCACAGGGTGTCACCCCGGGCTTGGGCCGGATGTCTGAGGGTTTGGGTCACCTTGGAGGAGCTGGACCCCATTGGGAGAGGCATGTCCTGAATTCAGGAGTTGGGCAAAGGCCAGGTTGGGTGGACGGCCTCTGTGGTCCAGCCCAGAACCAGCGTCTTCCTACGCATCCTGGCCCTGGGGTGACCGTCCCGTAGCATCACCTAACGTGCCTTTGGAGATTCTCCACCGGGCCCAGACACGTCTGTTACAGTTCCTCGTGGCTTCCTGCTCCCGCACTGCTCCCTGGAGCCCCCGTCCCACTGTCCGAGCCATGGGGAGAGCTGGCCCTGCCCGCGGGCCCCGCCCGCTCCTAACACCTGCGCTTTGTGCCTGCTATGCTGGTGGCTTCTGTTTTAACTTACCATCCCCAGGAGCTGTGCAAGCCCTTCCCAGAGTGCAAAGTCCTGGGACCTGGTCTCTTGCCATCTCTTGTTCTCTGGAAGTTTTTGCCTGTGGCATCTTCTCTACACAGCAAACGTTTCTGTTTCCTCCACAGGGAAAGATCTTGTCCAGACCAGGCCCAAGCAGGCGGAACTGGTGGCAGCCTCCTAACTCGGCCTCGTCCCGGGGGACTGGCGGGACTCCCCGCGGCCTGGGGCCCACAGAGCCGGTGAGGCCGCCCTGACCCGGCTCCCGAAGGCAGGGCCGGTGCTGGCCGGGCAGCGGGGAGCAAGGCCCGCCATCGGTACGTCTCCGAGGAGCCTTCGTAGCTCTGCCTCTTGCTCTCGTTTCTGGATTAAATGGCGGCATTCTGATCCTCCGGCCAAACGCAGCTTCTGAGGCTGTGGCTCCCACGGGCCACGGCTGGGCCGATGCGCCTGGTGCTGGTCTCACTCCCTGGCCCTGGCCCCGCAGGCCACTCCTCTGAGAAGGCGCGTAGACCCAGCGCCCACCCTTCCCTCGCTCCCGCTGCTCCGGTAGTTGGCGGGGCTTCTGCTGAGAGCTCCTCTCCGCCCGGCCTCGCAGCACAGCCAGTCAGCCGTGGACTCGGGGCCGACCCCTCCCTGTGCTGCTGTCGGCTCGGGGCAGCGGGCCGGAGGGACACTGACGACGCCGGGCGCTCTGGCCGCCCTGTGGCCGTGGCCCTGCTAAGGAGGATGCGAGTGACAGCGCGTCCTGCCGGGCTCCCAGAGGTGCTGCCGGGACCTGCTTGTCCTCGGGGCTGCCTGCGGCTGGGGCGCGGGGGCCTGCGGCAAGCCGGGACTGCCCACCCGCCCGCTCCCGGCTGTCAGCAGCCGAGCGGAGGCTGCGGGACAAGTGGCTTCCCTTGCTCATGGTTCGCTTTGGAATCAGTCTCGTGGGATTTCACTCCGCACAGGTCGGCCCTCATTAAAGTCGATCCCGCACGCTGCTGCCTCGTGGGCTGGGGTCCGTGGGGGGCACCAGGGCAGGTTAGATGTGGCTGTCCCCAGCGTCCCTTTACCCTCATAGGGCACTTGAGGCCACCTGTCTGGGCAGCGCCATGGGGCGGCTGGGGACTCGGGTACAGGTGGGGGTTCTCGATCTGCCCAGCCATGGGCAGAAGGCAGGCCATGGCTCCAGTGGGCTCTGGTGGTCACCTCTAGGTGGCTGTCTGCAGCAAGGTACAGCACGGTGCTCTGGCCCCACCTCCCTCAGAAGTGACATCGATAGCCTCTCCTTATTCTCGAGGTTCTGTGTGACTCCCGTGGCTGGTGGTCAGGCCTCAGACCCCTCTGGTGGGGGGCACTTCGGTTCCTTGGGGGCTGGTGTGGACTCCTGATGTCAAGGTGGGAAGCCAGGTGCCCCAGGGAGTGAGCAGACAGCAGAGAGAAAGGGGGCATCGCCTGGGGGGCCTCCGTGTACGTGCGCCGTTTCTGGGCTCTTGGAAGGGAGCTGGAAGCCTGGGTTTCAGGGTGGCCTTGCTGTGCGTGGAGGGGCCTGTGGCAAGTGCAATGCACGCCTCTGCCAGGAGGGGTCCCTGCCGCTGGCCTCGGGTTTTGGGGGAACCAGCGTCCGGCGTCACCAGTGCCCGGCTGGCTGCTGGGCCTCTCCTGCTTGTTTCTGGTAGCTGCTGCCATCCGCGCCCAGGACACAGGGTGGCCCAGGAGCAGTTCTCACCTAGGAGGAGCCTGCCTCTCCCACCCTGCGACCCTGACTTTCTACAGCCTGGGTTCCAGACCAGGGAAGGGTACGGAGGGGACAGAGGGCCTGCTTCAGGGGAGGCGCAGGGTACGGCCACAGCTGCTCCAGACTCTCCTTCCCCGTCCCTGGATCTCGGACCCTCGGGCTGTCCTCACACGCCTGTGCTCCCAGGCTCTGACCCCAAGGCTGGGCGCTGGGAGCACAGACCAACCTGCTCTGGGAGCCACCTGCAGCCTGCACAGCGCCAGCTCCCTCCTGACCGTGCTTGGGGCGCCCTCATCTCCCGGACCGACCCCGGAGGTGAGGGTCAGCTCGCCCTCACTGTCCAAGTCAGACCTCGGAAACCTGTCAACTTTTTTCTAAGATCATTCTGAACGTCTTTTCACGTCCTTATCGGCCATTTTTCTGTCTTTGGAGAAATGTCTCTAAATCTTTTGCCTGTTTTTAAATTGGGTTAGCTGTCATTTTGCGACTGAGTTTTAAGAGCTCCTTATATGTTCTGGATAGTAGACTCTAATGAGATGTAAGATTTGCAAAACTGTGCTCCCATTCTGTGGGCGCCCTTCACTGTGGCCGTGCCCTTTGAAGAACCAGCGTGTTTGATTTTAATGAAGTCCAGTTTGTTTTTTCTTTCGTGGCCTGTGCTCTCGCTGTCCTATCTAAGGAACCATCACCTAATCCAGGGTCATGAAGATTTATTGCCAGGTTTTCTTTAAAAGTTTTATTCTTTTTGATGCTATTCTGAGTGGATTTTTTTTTCAGTTTCAACTTCTGGTTACTCATCGCACGTGTGTGGAAATACAGTTGATTTCTGCCCATTGAGCCCGTATCCTGCAGCCGCGACGAGCTTGCGTCAGTTCTGGTTTTTAGTGGAATCCTGAGGGTTCTCTGTTCGCAGCCCCGTGTGATGCACGAGTTCAGATAACGCTCCTTCCTGTCCAACCTGGATGACGCCTTCCCTGTTGTCCCGGCCAGAACCTCCAGTACCGTGTGAATAGCAGTGGACACCTTCGCTTTGGGTGCTCCTAGTCCACTCCCCTCCCCCCGAAACTACTACAAACGGGAAGAACGAAGTCCGTGCGGAGCGCGTCATGCAGAACCCCACCCTTTCCCTCCGTCCCCCCTTCCTCCCGACTCCTCGCCTGTCTTTTGGGCCGAGCAGGCCGGTTGATGGGCCGCCTGACGCCCGGCCTCCCGCCCTCGGGCTGCACTTGCGCGTCTGCGTGGCATTCTGGTGGGTTCGGTCGTGAAACGAGCTTGGCGATGGCACGCGTGCGGGTGGATTCGCTGCCAGGTGAGTAATCGTTCCCAAGTGGCTCGGCGGCGGGAGGCCGCTCTCGTGACCCGATGCAGAGGAGACAGCAGGCCACAGAGCGCGCACGCCACGGAGCCGCAGTGGGGATGACGGCCCAGCCTCAGGCAAAGCCGCCCCGGTGGCGTGCTGCGGCGTGCGTGAAGTCCCAGGACCGGAACGTGGGTTCAGAGAGAACCTTGTCTGGCGGCAACATATTTAAAAAGGTGTGGGGACTTTGCCCGCAGACTCTGCGGGCGAGCTGTGGGCAGCAGCTGCCCAACCCTCGGGCGACCGCAGACTCGCTAGAACGTCCTCCAAACTGGGTGTGGCGGGCCCCTCGTGAGCATTTTTGCAACGCAGTCCCTGAATCAGCCACTCAGGTTGGAATCATGTCCAGACTCTGCTGCTTAGGGAACCGGGGAGTACCAGGGAGGGGGTGGCGGGGTGGGCGAGACCCGCGCGTCGGCCGCGGTGTCCGGTCTGCCGGTGGAGGTGCCGTGGGTCTTGTATGTCGGTCCCCACGATGGGTTAAGAGCCACGTTTACAGACACCGTGCCCCCAAGTGCGGTGCTGTCGCCATACCGTCATACCCTGTGCTCTTGCTAACTCTACTGGTTTCCTAGGAAACGTTTTTTCATAAATAACATAAACACCCATCTCTGAGTCTGACCCGTTCCCAGTCAGCATCCAGCCTGAGTTTAGCTAGAGAGTGAAGGAAGCCGTGAGGACACGGCGTCTGCACAGGGGGAAGCGCCGCTTCCTTATTCCAAGGGCTGCGGCCGAGGAGGGCCCTGCCCACCCTCAGAAGGGCTGCCAGGGGCCCACGTGGCACGGTGGGCACCGCTTGTCTGTCGCAGCCCCGGGGCTGGCGGGAGGGAGGGGGCCACACGCTGAACTCGGGCGTGTGCAACATCCCCCATCCCAGCTCTGCGAAGCGGGCGGAGCGGGCGGCCGCGGGGCCATTCGGGGCCACTCACACCCTCTGAGGCCTACATGGGGCAGGAGTCGCCGTGCCGTTTGCCCTTCCCCTCACCGCCAGGCCTGGGGGCCCGGGTGACCGGCCAGGGCAGCAGAGAGCTCAGACTGCGGAACTGCAGGGGCACAGGGTCCCCACGAGGAGAAAATGGACGAAGGGACCTGTGCTCTGAATGAGCAGCTCAGGGCTGGACTCACCTCCGAGTGACACGTGCGCAGGATGGACCCGCAGCAGCACAAAAGGCTTGGGACCCCGAACATCAGGGACCCCGTGACAGGAGCCGTAGCCACCGCAGGCGAGCAGCCTGCGAGGTCTGAACTGACCGGGCGGTGGGCCGCCGAGGCAGAAAACAGCGCTCTCCAGCGGGTCATGCCGACCCAGAGTCTACACAGCTAACGGCCAAGATGTCGGATTTGCAACCCCAAATTCCTCGGCGTACGAAGAACTGTGAAATGTGACCACTTTATCCAGGGAAAAGCTAAGCACCAGACGCCAATTCCAGGGGGAGCCGGTGGTGGGATCATGAGACAAAAACGTGCAAGCGTTCGAAACTGCGTCGCACAGGTAAAAACACGCCCAAAACAAAGGAAGGACGGGCCTTCTCAGCTGCGGAGCAGAAACTATTAAGGAACAAAGTGGACATTTTATTACGCTGAAGAGTGTAACACTAGAAACTAAAAACGGACACGGCAGCCTCGACGAGAAACGACGGTAAGAGCCGGTGAGCTCGACGAGGCAGACGTCATCCAACCGCGGACAGAGTGATAGCGAGCTCTCAGGGAACAGAGCCTCAGGGACCTGTGGGACGATATCGGAAGGCCTGACACCGCGTTACCAGCATCCCGGAAGGAGAGGAGATTAGAGCAGCAAAGAACACTTGAAGAAATGATGGCTGGAATGTCCCAGAGTTGGTGAAAGACACCAATTTACGATTCAAGAAGCTCAAGCTCCCCAAACAGGATGAAGGCAGAGGAAATCGTGCCTAGACACATCATAATTAAGCTGCTAAGAATCAAAGGCAAAGCAAGAAGTCGTGAAAGCAGCCAGACGGAAATGAAACGCTCTGTACAGGGGAGCGATGTGAGTGACGGCAGATTTCTAATCGGAAGCCAGAGACTAGAAAACAGCTTTTCTTGAGAAATGAGTTCGCTCCTTAGGCCCTCCGCTATGAGCAGCCCTCGGGCCGCGGGTTCTTCACTGGGGTTGGGCCATAGGCAGAGGGGGCGGTGACAGCAGCAGCCCAGTTGGGGGGGCACAGCCTGCTGGCAGGTGCAGCTGTCTGGTCCCCCACTGTGGGGGAGAGGTCCGGACCCAGCAGGGCCCTGCCCCCCACCAAGCCTGGTGGCCTTGGGGAAGCTGTGCTGTGGGCTGGTGGTCAGACACCGCGGGCAGGGTGCCGTGCCCAGCTCCCTGGCTGCCGGCCACCACCTGGCTTACGGTCTTCCTGCCAGGGCTGCAGACAGTCTGGACTGCCACCCACAGCGTCTGCAGGCAGCAGGTCAGGGCCCTGCCCCTGCCGCATGTCCAGGAGCACCTGCCCTCTTCAGCGAGAGCGCCAGGCGAGGCGGGCCGCAGGGCCTTCCCCCAGACAGCTCACATGCGCCCCACCTCCGGGCCACAGAGCTCCGTGCTGGGGGCACACAGGGATGTAGCGTGGCCCTTGCTGCCACTTCTGGAACTGTCTGGGCTAGAGAAGCAGCCCCACTGGGTCCAGGGAACCCCGTCCAGCTGGGGGGCCGGGCTTTGGTCCAAAGCCTGCGCCACGAGGTGGCCAAGTGCATCTCCCAAGTTCACTTCCCTGACAGAGCCCTGAGGGGAAGGTGCTGGGTTCCAGAGCGATGCCATCGCGTGCGTGGAAAGATGCTCCGTCATGGGGGACCGGGGAAAGGCAAGCCGAAACCACGGTGATGACCCCACATGCAAGTGAGGCCACACGGCACTGGTCTTTCTCTGACTGACTCTACTCAGCACACACTCTCCAGGTCCGTCCGTGTCGTCAAGAAGGGCGAGATTTCATTCTTCATGGCCGAGTAACAGTCCGTCGTGTATACGTACTGTCTCTTCCTCATCCAGCCATCTACCGATGGGAACTTAGGTTGCGTTGTGAATAATGCTGCACTTAACTCGTAGGTACAGAGGACAAACTGATGGTCACCGGGTGGGAGCGGGGTCAGGAGCGGGGTGAAGAAGGGAAGGGGTGAAGACGTGCAAATCGCCAGTTACGAAAACCCGAAAACTGCCACGGGGATGTAAAGTGCCCCATGGGAAACGCAGTCGGCAACTGCAATTACCTAGGGCGCCAAGTGGGTGCCGGACTCACCGGGGGCCACCTCGTGAGGCATGCACGTGTCGGACCACTGCGTTGCACACCGGAAACGAATGCGATACTATGTCAACCGCAACTGAAAAATTGATGAAACCTCAATATGCCACTTCACACCACGAAGAAGCCTCCAGTTAAATACAGAAAATAACCGTGGGTGGGGTGTGCAGACATCCACGTGCGCTGCCGGGGGCGTAAACCGCTGTGGAGGGGCCTGGGAAAGCGAACCGCAAAACTGCCACGGGACCCGGCAGTTCACTCCCAGGCAGGGCCCACGGGAACAGAAAGTGGGTGCTGGGACAGAGCCAGGGCGCGAACATTCACGGCTGTATTCACAGCCACCGAAGGGTGGGAGCAACCCCGTGTCCATCGCCGAGTGGACAAACGGAGCAGCACCCGCCGCAAAGGGAGCGCGGACGAACCCCGGTGTGACGCCGAGTGAAGGCAGGCAGGCACGAGAGGCCACACGTCCGCCGCGTGACCGCGCTTCTGCGGAGGGCCAGGACGCGCACCCCCGAAGAGGCGGGAGGCAGACGGGGGGCTGGCGGTGGCGACGGGTTCCGGAAACGTGTGGGACTGGAAGGCGCGGTGCTCGCACAGCATTTGAACGCACTGAATGCCGCTAAAGTGGGCTGAGTTGTACACTTTAAAAAGGTTAATTTCATGTTATGTGAATTTTATCTCGATTTTTGAAAAGATGTCTTAGGGCCCTTTGAAAGCACACATCACAGCAACAGTAGAGCCTGGCAGAGCCCGAGTTGCCAGGGGAGATGGCATGTCCCTGCTCACGCTCCCTCTGCAGGCCCGGCGGCGTCTGCACAGTGCCGAGGGCAGGCCTCTGTCACAGGTGTCACCTTTTCCCCATCGTTGGGCCTGGTACGAGGGACAGGCGCACAGGGTCTGTGGCCTTCCCTGGGTCTCCTTGTCCCAGGAGAGTTCTGGCCCCACAGCCCCATCCCCCCTCGCACCCCTCAACTGCCCACTCGCGATGAAGCACCGGACCCCCAGCTCTGCCTGCGGCTGCCCCATCCCTGTCACCATCCGCCACTCCTGCAGTCCGTCCACGCTGGTGGAACTCCGTCCCGCACACAGCCCCTCTGTGCCTCCCACGCGTCCGCCTCGCCTCCCTGGGCTGTCCACCAGGTGGCAGTGATGGCTCCCGCTCGCAGCCCCAGCTCGCCCACCCAGCCAGCCCCACCCCGCTCTGCAGACCAGGGGCTGAGATGCCGACCCTTCCCCCACAGGATGAAGCCTGTCACAAACCCGATGCGTCTGCATCCACCGCCCTCTCTACCTCACTCCCGAGGTCGGCTCCAGCCCCCAAGGAAGACGATGGTGGGGCTCTGCCCCTGCGGTGTGCCCACTCCCTGCCCGGGCTCGCCCTGGCACCTGTCCAGCAGGGAGCCACCGGAGTTTTCCCAGGGGGGACTCTGTGAGCCAAAGAATGCAGGAGGATCAGAGCGGGCGCCAGCCCGGGGCTCTGCGGCCGGGCCTGCCGCTTCCCGGAGGGCCACGGAGAAAGTCTCCAGACCCGGGGAGGACTAGCCGCGGACGGCAGGGGCCGCGCTTCTGCCGCGGCAGGACACACTCTGCGAGGCCGCGTGGGACGTCGCCCGGATCTGCTCAGACGACGCGTCTGTCCCTGTGGATGGAATCTTCAATTGGATAGCCAGGGAGCAGCTAAAGTTTTCCATGACTCTCTACAAAGATGGCCGTTTCAAGTTTGGGAAGAAAAAGAGCCCGATGGGGCAAATGGTATTTTCAAGCTTGACACTGAAGTCATTTTTCGCGAATCACGCTGCTCTCTGACCAGGCCTGCCGGGGGACAGGCCGCGCATCGCCAGAGCCGGAGCCAGACGTTCGCGCAGTTGCGGGCTCTCACCGGAAACGGAGCCCCGCCCGCCGGGGCCCGCAGCTCCCCACCCGGCAGGCCCAGTCTCTCGCTGGGCCACTCACCGCCTCCTGGGGCCTTGCCCTGCCCCCACCTCACCGTCGGGCGGGTCCAGGGCCCATGGCTCTCCACAGCCCCTCTGCTTCCCTGGGTCCCAGCCATGTGCCCCAGGAGCTCACGGTCAGATGCCCTCCGTCCCACAGCTGCCCTCCCCGCCCGGCCCCTCGTCTGCTTTCCCCTTCCCCCTGCCCGGTTTCACCACAGTCCTCCCAGCACATTCTGGGGCGAGCTGCAGAGCGGAGGAGGGCAGCTCCGTGCTACTCAAAGGCGACAGGACCTTGCCTTCCTTGAG
The DNA here is from genome assembly GCF_902729225.1 of Pteropus medius. NCBI lineage: Eukaryota > Metazoa > Chordata > Mammalia > Chiroptera > Pteropodidae > Pteropus > Pteropus medius. The sequence continues at coordinate 1,355,539 of NW_024355990.1, read as the reverse complement.
CGCCCACCACCTACTCGGTCCAGTGCCAGCACAGCAGGATGCGTCCTCGGTTCCCAAACGCACTGGGAGTGGGGACACCCGAGTCCCGGGCTGAGCAGAGATGGGGAGAAGCAGGCACACTGCGGGCCACCTGGTGCCGCCTCCCCGGGTGGGAACTGCGATCTGGGCCCTGTCCCGCCTCCAGGGGACACGCCCGGGCCAGGAGGGCACTCGCTGCTTTGGGACCCGCCCGAGACTGGCCCGCAACAGGGCGGGCGGCCCCAGACGCTGGGCACCGTGGGGTACCCGAGGCCCCCACACCATTTCTCCTCTTCCCACGGGCAAGGCGGGCCACAGACACAGCCCAGCTGCCCTCGCCGTCCCCGCTTTGGGGGTACGAGGTCCCAAGTCAGGGTTCAGGATCTGCAGCAAGAAAACGTCGGATTTCAGGGCTGAAGACAGTATTTTAAAATCTAGCTTTAAATAAACATGGAATTAAAAAAAGAGAAGGAGAGGAGAGAGAACAGAGCCTCCAGCAGCTGAAATTAGCCGCCGCCGCCCCGGGCCGGGGAGCCATCTGCGCGCGCGCGGGCAAGGCGCGCCAGCGGCCTCAGCTGCGGGCGGGGCGGGCGATGGCGCCCGGGCTGCGGGCTGGCTCGAGGGCCCGCGGCCGCACTCCAGGGCTGGCTCTCCAGAGTGTCCTCTGACTTCAGATTCCAGAGAACAGGTTTGCTGCTCTCCGTACCAAAATACCTTTCGGATCCCTTTCAAGGCAATTTAAGTCATTTAAGAGGCAGAGAGACAAGAAAACAAAGCGACGCTTCAGGGGTAAATGAAGAGTCACCCCATTTCGCGTGAAGCCGGTTCTTTCACCTTTCTGGGGAAACTGAGCGACCACCCAGCACCAGTGTGCTTGGGGGTGGCCAGGCTGAGCACCCAGGCCGGGCGCCCCGCCCGGCCCGTGGTGAGTCACTGACCTCTCGACCTCCTTGACCGCTGGAGCCTGCTGCTGGTCTGCATGTAGATGGCCAGCGTGCCCCAGGTGGGGGTCCCCTGCTCCTGGGTTCTCGGCCTGCCTTCAGCTCCTCCCTCCCCACCCGACCCACTCTTGGCCTTGGCCCCTGAGCTGGGCCAGCAGACTGAGTCTACCTCGCTCTACCCTCGGGCCCCAGCGGCCAGCTTTGCCAGCGCCTGGCCTCGCCCAGGCCCTCCCAGTCCCACCTGGGCGGGGGCAGGAGGCCCAAGGACAGAGGGCTCCCCGAGGCCTGATCACCTGCCCGAGTTATTGAAATCTGCGCTGTCAGTGCACGTATTCTAACGAGCAAGTGGGTGACTGAGCTGGCGACACAGGATGACGCTGTAACACGAGGGGGAGAAACACCCGCGCGAAGCTCCGAGGCGCGTTTGCGCCCCTGCGCCCGCCCCCACGCTGCCTCCCACAGGCACCTGGAGTCACGCGACGCAGGTTATGTAAGGGGCCGGTTGCCGGGGAACCTCTCCCTGCCAGCTGGGTGACAGGGCCAGCACCTCCCCTGTCCCCGTCCTCCTAGGAAGCCCCTCGGGCCCCTCCTGGCCTGGCCAGCAGCACAGCCCTGGGGAGGCCGATCAAGCTGGGAACTCCCCAGGCTGCTTCACTGAGGGGTGAAACTGGACCACAGCAACCAGGGGCCAGGAGGGGCCCATGAGGGGCCAAGGCCACGCCCCCTCGCCCGCACCCTCGCTCCCCCACCCTCCGGTGCGACATCCTGAGTCCCGCTCCCGCGGCATGCAGATGTGCGTCCCTTCTTCCCAGCAGAGCCCAGCGTGGACGCCTGCTCCGTCGCCCCAGGCGCCGGCACCGAGCCCAGCAGGCACGGGCTTGAAGCTCCCGCCTGTGGCCGACGTGGTTGCAGAGCAGGAAGCCCTTGAGCCACGTCCAGGTTGAGGGCGAGCGGGTTTTGGGGGGAAGAGCAAATCCAAGTAAAAGACTGGGGCGGCAGGAGGGTGGCTGGCGGCCGGCCCCTTGGGCCTCGCTCTGTCGAGGGCAGTGTGGCCACTGCACACACCGGGCACCGACACGCAGCCTCCTGCACAGCGGCCACGCTGCACCATTGGCAGGCAGGCCCTGGGTCCTCTGTGGGGACAGGACATTGCTCCACCCGCTGACCCCACCCGGACCAGACCTGGGGCAAAGATGAGCATTCTCCTCTGACCGGTGGGCTGAATGGGGGCTTGTGCCAAAGTCGCTAGCACCCTGCTCGTAATAAACTTTAATCCTAGGACAGTTTTAGACGCACACGACAACAGCGAAGATGCCCGCACCCGGTTCCCCGTGGGGACATCCTCGTCAGCGCGGCACACTTGTTACAATCCGTGACCCGAGACCGACACATCACCGCTAAGCCCTGGCCACACTTCACTCGGGTGTCCTGTTGTCCCTCTTCTGCTCCAGGATCCCGCACAGCATACAGTCGTCATGGCTCCGCAGGCTCCCTGAGGCTGTGACATCTCTCAGATGTCCCTTGTTGAGGTGACCCTGATGGTTCTGAGGAGTGCTGGGCGGGGATGTCGCAGACTTCCCCCGTTGGGGCTTGCCGACGTCCTTCTCACGGTCAGACTGGTGGCGGTGGCGGGTGGGAAGAAAGCCCACAGAGTTAAAGGGGCCTTGCCCCACTCCAAGGCTGCGCGTGGGGCCCGTGACTCTCACTGTGGATGTGGCCCGGCTCGGGGCACAGCTGTGCGCGTCAGCGTCCCC